>NC_064645.1:50347200-50695950 GCF_023864345.2 Schistocerca serialis cubense
AGCCCCATTTTATTTCCTTATGTACTGAATCTCCATGTAACATTTTATTGAATAACCATGTTATTAGTTTCACAATTTTTTCACCACCATATTTTAAGAGCTCCAGATTGTTTTATTATTCTTCCCTGTTCTTAATACTTCACACACCTTGCTTTCTAAACTTGGGTCTCATCCCCTTCCTGTTCCTTCCTCCAGATACTCCTCTCCACCCTCATTTAATAATTTCTGGAAATATTCTTCTCATTCTTTTGGTGGTATCAGTTGATCAGTTTTGGCTTCCTTCTCTTGTCAAAATCGTTTTAATACTGACCCCACTTTTTCTCTGTACTTCCTTCAAATGATTCTTCCAGTGTTTCTTTTTTTTCTGGCAGCAATGAATGTTTGTATACCTTCATCTTGTAGCCTGTTAATATTGAAATGTAGATTTTGAGCCTTCTCAGCACAATTCGTTTTCATGTTGTTAGAATCATTCATTCTTTGCATTCTTCAATGGCCAAAAACTCGAACGAAGGTCTCTAGTATTCTGTTGCAAAGTATAATTATGAATATCCTTGTGTTTAAAAAAATGTGCTGGTAATTTTCAGGTCAAGTTGTTCACAAATTTCAATCAATTGTTCTCCACTGTCATTATATTCTGTTTCTCCATGTTTTCCACTGTCGGATATGATTCTCTAATTCCTACTCTTCTGTTCATATCCCCCATCTGCCACGATAATCAGTTCCTTACTCCTTGGGATTTTTTCTATATTCTCCCTAAGGATTGTCCACAAAGTATCTTTCTCCTGGTCTCTTGTGTCATTCACAGGTAGATATACACCAATAATTACAACTTCCCTGGCAAATAGAGTCATTTATACCACAATAATATGCTCATTAATAAATTTCCAATTTGTGAATTTCTTTTTCCATGCTTTCTTTGTCATAATGGAGAGTCCTCCTTTGGCTCTTACTGCTGTGGACACCCCACTCCAGATATCTACATTATTACCAAGTTCTTCTTCTCCTTTGCTTTTCCTCTTGGTCTTAAGGGAGTGCGAGAACATCCATTTTGAAACTGTCAAGTTCTGTTGGCAATATATTCAGTTTTGTGGAGATAATGTGCACATTCCAGTATCCAGATGTCATTTTTCTTTTTTCTTTGCAGTTCATTGTGCACTATTCCAGTTTTTTTAGGTATATTATTAGGTTTTTTAGCATTTTAATATTTTTTTTTTCATGTGACTGGGGAGCTGGCCCACTGCACAACCCCCAACCTGGGGGACCAGGTAATTTATTACCTAAACCACATTTTGACAGAGAAGAAATAAAATTTTTTAGGATATCTGCTAGGAATAAATGGAATAAAAGCTGATCCAGAGCAAATTTGTGCAATCAAAAACTGTTCGGAACCCCAGAATATAAGGCAATTAATGTCATTCCTTGTGATTAGCAGGATTTTACCATAGTTATATGTGTGGTCAACCTATGAAAGATCCACATTTGTTAAACCTTCTTAATCAAAGATGAAAATGGGTTTGGAGAGACAAGGAATCGGAAGCTTTTAATAACATTAAATTAGCATTAATAAATGCATGTATTTTAAAACATCTGTGTATTGATAATCTATTTAAATTTAGTGCTGATGCTTTGGAATATGGAGTGGCTTGTGAACTTTTTGAGGTGAATGGGATCCTACTGCAGGAGAACATAGCACATTAGCATATACCAGTAGAGCTTTGACCAAGCATGATTTCAGTTACACGGCAATGGAGAAAGAATTATTAGTCATAGTCTGGAGCATACAAAAGTTTCAAACTTGATAAGGAGATCCAAAATAGTGATGTATACTGATCATCACACTCCAACATTTCTCATGGAAAGTCACTTATTACAGATGAGACTGATATGGTGGATGTTATTCTTACACGAACACAAGATCAAAATTCACTAGATAAAGGATTCACAAAAAGCGGTTTCTGATGCCCTATCATGTCTTCCATTGGGAATGAATGACATGGTAAGATCAGAAGATTCTAGAGTTATTTAGAATACAAATTTTTTAACATTAAGTTACACTAACAATGAAGTAGGGTCTCTAGCCTTATGTATAAAGAGAGAGATCGCTGACGATTCATATTTTAAGAATAAGTTGTTGGTAATTAAACAAGGCTTAACCATAGACACCACACCCATGAACCATGGACCTTGCCGTTGGTGGGGAGGCTTGCGTGCCTCAGCGATACAGGTGGCCGTACCGTAGGTGCAACCACAACGGAGGGGTATCTGTTGAGAGGCCAGACAAACATGTGGTTCCTGAAGAGGGGCAGCAGCCTTTTCAGTAGTTGCAGGGGCAACAGTCTGGATGATTGACTGATCTGGCCTTGTAACATTAACCAAAACGGCCTTGCTGTGCTGGTACTGCGAACGGCTGAAAACAAGGGGAAACTACAGCCGTAATTTTTCCCGAGGACATGCAGCTTTACTACAAATTTAGCATTGGAGGGCAGCATGGAGGGTAAAAATCGTAGAGGGAGACCAAGAGATGAATACACTAAGCAGATTCAGAAGGATGTAGGTTGCAGTAGGTACTGGGAGATGAAGAAGCTTGCACAGGATAGAGTAGCATGGAGAGCTGCATCAAACCAATCTTAGGACTGAAGACCACAACAACAACAACCATAGACAACAAAGCATCAGAATGGATGATCCATAAAAATGTGTTATTCTGAAAAATGAGAAGAATAAAGTTCAAACAGAAACTATGTATATCGGTCATAGTAGAATTAAGACCTCATTTCATTTATTCACAAGGGATATGGACACTTTGGAGTACAGAAGAGCACAACACATATGGTTAGATTCTATTATTTTAAGAACTTGAGTAGAAAAGTATTAACAATAATAAGAACCCATGAAGTATTCAAAAAGCTGAAGGAAGACAATTGCGCTGTGATATATAAATTATATCTTATATACCTAAGGGACTCCACGACCTTTCTGCAGCAGATTTTTTTGTCAACTTCCAGCAGGCAGGGGTGGAGTAAAATACATATTTGTGCTAGTAGAGTGCTGGTCTGAATATGTTAAGCTCTACCCTACCAAACATGCAAATGCTGGAACAGTTATTCACTGTTTGAGAGAATATTTCACAGATGGGGGGGAAACCACACAGATTACTGACTGGTAATGGTCCACAATTTTTCAGTCAGATGTCTATAGAATTTTTGTCCCCGGAACAAGTAAAATATATAGCTATTTCTAAATACCACCCACAAAGAAATCCCTGTGGATGAATAGTGAAGGAGCTTTTGTGTCTTTGTAAGATGTATCGTTCCACACAACATACATCTTGGGCACATTAAGCCAGCATTTCAGGTTCTGATAAATTAACTGCCACACATGATGACAGGATTATCAACTGTAGAGGTAATGAATAAACCTTTCATAGCAGAACATTTGTTTAAATGTTTAGTTGTCCTGAAGGGGAAGAATTAACTACAGATGATTCACAGAGGCAAGTAGAGGATAATCTACAATATAATGCATGAGAACGTCTGCGGCAAAAGAACAGTATCAACCAGGTACTGGAATTCAAAACTGGTGGTACAGTTTTAATATGGGATCATTATTTAAGCTCTACTGTTAAAAGAAAGACAAGTAATTTTTTCCCCCTAAATACATGGGACCACATCGGGTAAATGGTATACCACATCCTTAAGCACTGTTCTTAGTAGAGCCAGAAAGTCGTACAGAAAGGAAATTATATAATGTAGAAATGGAGAAATTATTTCAGCCCAGAATATAACTAGCTAATATACATCAATATGGCATCACTATAAATAATTTTAATTGCTATTTGTTTGGAATAAATATATAAATCAGTCAAGATAAAAATACTCAGGAAGAAATTTTCTTGATGGTGATATGTAAAGGAAAATAAATGACACAGTATTGAGAACTCAAAGGTTAATGAAAACACACACACACACACACACACACACACACACACACAAACAAACAAACAATCAATGGATGTCAAGTTAACACTGAACAGATGTTGGGCAGTGGTGAGTTCTGAAGGGAAACAGTACTTGAGTACTCATTACTAGGGTAATGGAAGGATATGATGTACCTTGTTGTTGTAGGGTATGTAGTTGTGTTGGGTAGGTTACCCCCCGCTGATGGGAACCTATACCACATTCAGGTGGACTTGCTGTAGGGATGGCCCCATTCATATTTTCTGTTGATGAGTGAAGGAGGTAGAGGGGTACATTGTCTTTTGAGTAAACAGTGGAAAGAGTACCGGTTTCTGGAAAGATCGAAAAAGAATAAGTTGAAAGGAAATGAAATGGCAAATGCCTGAAATAAGTCAAAAAAGAAAAGTAATAAATAATTTATGCGATTTAGCTGTTCTGAGCTTCATCAGTGGGATACTGTCACATTCTGAGTTTGATCCTTATATTTGGTTACTGCAGGATAATCTTTAAAGAAGTGCTAAAGCACAAGCACATTCCTGAGTTCTAGAAATAAGTAATATAAGGCAAAAATCATATGTTAGAAATCTAGAGATAAGAAATGATTAGAAACTGTAAAATTGTATAATGAAGAACCTGGGTGAAAGATTGGATTCTTGAGTAATAATACAAATTTTAAACAGTAAAAGTAATTTATTTAACAATGAACGATGGCAAAAATATAGAGCCCACATAATTATATAGGAAGGATAGATGTGAACTATCACAAACAATGAAGGTAATAGGAAATTTCTTTACAGGAAGTGCAGAAATTATGCAAGGTTTCTTTTTCGTTTCTTTAGGTTATGGTTTTAGGGTGCAAAACAGCTATGGTCATAAGCACCCATTCTGTGGCTTAGTGAAGTGTAAAAACAGGAATTCAAATCAGCAGCAATGGGAGCGAAACTCAAGGAGGAGGGAAACTAAAAATGGAAGAAAATCTTAGAAAAGTGCTATTCAAATGGAAGATATATGAGGCAACAGCTGTAAACAGGCGTGTAGCAGATTAAAATAGGGGCACTGAAGTAAAAGGTATCTCACCATTCATGACAGAGCAGTGGGGACAAAGCGGGGGAGGATCACCACTTAAAAGATGTTGACGGCTAAAAAGACAGTGCCCAATCTGGAGTCTAGTTAAAATTACCTGCACCCGACGAAGAGGCCGAGAGGAAGAGGTCCAAGCACAGGGAAGAGGTTTTATGTCCCATAATTTATCATCCTGAAGTGCAGACCAATGTGTGTGCCATAAAAGAGCAACATGACCACATAAAACACCCTGTAAATCGGCAAAGGGAGCCAAGCGAACAGCGGGGCCAAGGGAGAGAGACAGCAGCCTTTGCTGCTATATCGGCCGCCTCATTTCCGCATATACCAGCATTCCGTGGGATCCAGAGGAATGCCATAGAGATGCTCCCCAAGCGGAGCATGTGGAGGCAGCCCTGAATCCGATGGACCAGAGGGTGGATGGGATAGATAGCTTGTAGACTGAGAAGAGAGCTGAGCGAATCCGAGCATATAATATACTGCATCCACTGATGGTGATGGGTGTATTGGACAGCCTGGAGAACAGTGTAACGGTCCGCAGTAAAAACCGAACACTGGTCGGAAAGCCGAAATCTTACAGGCGTGTCAGCAATATTATAGGAACTCCTGACACCAAAGATGGTCTTGGAGCCATCAATGTAAATAAATGTGGGATCCTCCATTTGTGCACATAGAGCAGCAAATCCTGATGATAAACTATATGGGGGGTACTATCCTTGGGAAGCTGACAAAACTAATGGAGGAGGCAGGTCCAGGGGCGAAGCCAAGGTGGCATCGTATCCCCATTTGTCAAGCAAGTTTTAAGAAATGGGAAGGAAAGTGAATATAGCAGTTGACGGAAGCAGACTTCCAGTGGTAGTAGAGAGGAAGGGCTGCCTGAATACCCTGAATCCAAGGAGGCGTCAAAAAAAAAAAAAAAAAAAAAAAAAAGGGGCATGGGTTGGATAAGCAGGCATAGAAGACAGATGACTAGCGTAACGACTCAGGACAGCTTGCTGAATGGACAGCGGAGGTTCTGCAATCTCAGCAGAAAGGTTTTCCACACGGTTAGTGCAAAAAGCTCCAGACGCTAAATGCAGTCCAAGGTGCTGGACAGAATCTAGATACTAAAGAATACAGGGCTCTGCACAGGAGTAAACTATGCTTCCATAATCCAATTTTGATCACACTAAGGCGTGACATAGGTAGGGGAGGACCACTCGGTCCGATCCCCAGGAGGTACCACTCAGAACACAGAGGGTGTTGAGGGACTGCAGACAGCGAGCCAAAAGATATGAAATACGGAAAAACCAGCACAGTTTTCTGTGAAACGTAAGTCCCAAGAATTTTGCGACGTCCACGAACAGAAGGTCAACAGGACCTAGAATTAGAGAAGGTGGATAAAGCTTCGTATGACTCCAAAAATTTACAGACGGTCTTATTGGCTGAAAATCAGAAGCCGGTTTTGATGCTACATGAGTGGAGGTGATTGAGACTTCTTTGAAGATGTCATTCAAGAAGGCTGGTCTGTTGAGAAGTATAATAGATTGCAAAATCATCGACAAAGAGGGAGCCCGAAAAATCGGGAAGGAGACAATCCGTAATTGGATTTATGGCGATGGCAAATAGTACAACACTTAGCACGGAGCCCTGGGGAACCCTGTTTTCTTGAGAGAAAGTATGGGATAGAGTAGTGTTCACCTGCATCTTAAATGTGTGCTCTGTCATAAATTCATGGATGAAAAGGGGTAGCTGACCTCGAAAGCTCAAAAAGAACAAGGAGCAGAGGATGCCTTTCCTCCAACAGGTATCGTATACCCTCTCCAGATCAAAAAACACAGGTACCATTTGGCGTTCCCTGAGAAAATTGTTCACGATATAAGTGCATAGAGCAACAAGATTGTCAACTGCGGAACGATGCGTTTGGAAACGGCATTGGGCAGTTGTTAAAAGGTTTCGGGACTCCAGCCACCAGCCTAAACAGCATTATACCATATGCTCCAAAACCTTACAAACACTACTCATCAGAGAGATTGGGTGATAGATGGAGGGGAGATGTTTGTCCTTTCCAGGTTTTGGAACAGGAATGATGATATCTTCCCACCATCTTTCTGGAAAGGTACTGTCGATACAAAGCAGATTATAAAGGCGAATGGTATGATAGATACAGCAACATTTGGACATGGATACCAACCATTCTGGAACAGAAGAGCGAGAGGAGGAGAGTTCCCGCACAGAAAAAACGTCATTATAGCTTTTGCGATTTTGACAGGAAAAAGGAAGAGTTCGCTCTTCCGCTACCTGTTTCTTTGGGAGAAAGGCTGGTGGGTAAACAGGGCTTGAAATCTCAGATAAGTTTTGACCCAATGAGTTAGAGATTGTGACTGCATCCACCAAGGTATCCTGCATAACAGTTAGAGGTCGGGGAAAAACTGGATGTGCTGGATATCCATCAGATTCAACTCCAAACAACTGATGAGGGAGTGAAGGTATTAAAGGAGCTGATAAAGAAATCCCAGCTTGCCTTCTTGCTATACATAACTGCTGATAGTGGATACAGTTGGCCAATGTAGGATGATGGCAGAAAACGCGAAGAGCACATCTCCACTCGCATATTGCATCACGGCACACCATGTTCCATCAAGGAACTGAGGACGCTGGGGAAAAGGAGAGGTACGAGGTGTTGAATGTTCCACGTCTGTAAGAATAACTTCCATAACATGAGTGACCTGATCGTCAATGCTAGGAAACTGACAGTCATCAAATGTAGCTAAACAGGAGAAAAGTGTCCAATCGGCTTGGGAAAACTTCCAGCATCATAAGCGCACAAATGGCAGTTGTGGCTGGAACTGAAAGACATACGGAAAATTGTTACTGAAGTGTGTATCAACAAGAGCGAACCATTCGAAGTGCTGAGCTAATCGACCAGTACCGAGCGCAAGGTCGAAATGAATGAAGGTTGACGTGGAGGCAGACAAAAATGTAGGTTCCCCAGCACTGAGGCATACAAGATCCACTTGGTGGAAGAGGTCAATCAAGAGGAAGCCTCTCGGACAAGGACACGGAAATCCCCAAAGCAGGTGGTGGGCACTGAAGTCCCCAACCAGCAAATAGAGAGTTGGAAGCTGACCAAGGAGATGAAGGAGATCGGCTCTTGCCATTGGTGTGGACGATAAGAGCGGGTGAATCCAGAAAGGGAAAGACGTACAGTGACAGCTTGGAAGTAACTGTGTAAGTGGATTGGGTGATAATGGATAGTATCATGGAGAAAAATCACAAGTCCCTCATGTGCCAGAATGCCAGCAACAGAGGGCAGATCAAACTGGACTGATTGGAAATGAGGGAAGACAAAGCAATCATGGGGGTGTAGCCTTGTTTCCTGAAGACACAAGATCACTGGGGACTAAGATCATAAAAGGATTGACAGCTCATCCTGATTGCAGCGAATTCTGTGGATATTCCAATGGATAATTGACATAGGGTGGACAAAAAAAGGAAAAATCTCACCAAAGTTGCCGTCAACTCAGCGACTGCTGAGAGCCGGTGGCTGATGGCATGGAAGGGCATTCAGCCAGAGGCAGAAGATCCTGATCCATAGATTGTTTGTGGGCAGCTCCTGTTGCCAGTGATCAGCTGCCAGCGATGTCTTTCGGCGACATGGAAGACAGCCAAGGGCAGCAACTGCTGCGTGGCAATGTAGAAGAGACACATTGTGGTGGAGAAGGAGAGGAACTGTTTTTCTTATGAGTCTTCTTTGAAGCAGGACGCTGAGACTAAGGAGGAGTTGAGAGTTGTGAGGTATGGGTACATAAAAAATCTTCACGAATAAGCTCTTTTTTGGAAGAGCCGGGTGTCTGATTTTGGGGCCTGTGATTTAGCAGGAGCCGATGAAGATTGAGCCTTAGAGTGAGTGGGTGATAGTGGGAAGGTTAAATGGGCGATCTTTGGGCTGGCCGATCTGACGACTATGGTGCTAAAGGTAATATCGTAAGTCTGTGTGGGTACTCCTTAGTAGGTCAAGGAGAGGCAAGGACAGCACTATATTTACCCACCGGTAGCACAGTAGGCTTTTTACTGGCAAATAACTTACAAGCAGAAAATGCAGACACCTTTTCCTTCACTCAGATTTCCTGAATAATTCATTCATCTTTAAAAATAGGGCAAGGCAGACACCTTTTTCTTTACTCAGATTTCCTGAATAATTCATTCATCTTTAAAAACAGGGCAATCTCTAAAGGAAGCAGCGTGGTCGCCAATACAGTTGATGCAATGAGGGATGGAAGTGGACAATCACCCTCAAGGGGAACCCTGCCACAGATAATTCATTTGGCCATATTGGAACATGACTGGCTGATATGATTAAACCTCTGACACTGATAACAACACTTAGGGTTGTCAATGTAAGAGCAAACCGAAATTATCTCCTATCCTGCTTTAATGTTTAATGGAAGTTGAACTATGCCAAGAAGAGAGTGTGTGTGTCGGTACCAAGTCCTTTTCAATCCTTTTCATTATTTGAAGTACAGCCATTACTCCCTGATCAGATGAGCAGACAGGTAATGTTGAATGTCCTCATTTCATAATCTGTCGAGTGATCTTGTGCACAATGAGTTTAAAGTATGGCGTGCTTCCACCTGGACAGGGAAGGTGTGCAGCAGTGCAGTTCGAAGTAATTTTTGTGCCTGGACGGCACTGTCTGTTTCTAACAACAATATGCCATTTCATAACTGGAACAAGACTTTACAGGACCTGCAGTTGTATCGACACCTTTCTGAATAATGAAAGGGTTGACTGTTGAGAAGTCTGGACCTTCATCAGATCAAGAAACAACTAGGAACTTTGGTACTGATGGAAGAATTTTCTGTTGCTGAGACTCATCTACCTTTCTCTTGTGGACAAAAGTTGTAGAACTAGAAGTAAGAATTCTGGAAGTATCCCCCATAGTTACTTGCTTCTCCGATGGGGTGCTCCTTCCTAGTGGAGACTGTCTCTGAGGGCACTCCTGCCTTAGGTGGTTGTCAACACCTCAGATCACACCTCCAGAGAAAAGGACCCAGGGACCAATCAGCATGTTCGGAAGGTACCAGCTCATGTAATCACCGCTTCCTGGGCCTGGCCTTTACTAGGGGGTATGTACATGTCTTACTTGTCTACCCGAGGTGGGGAATTACACGTTACCCCATCACCAGCTATGCATGGGAATGTGTGGGTCAGCCCTCAGACAGGCACATGGAGGAAAGAAAGAGAAAGGGAGGAACAAAGAAAAGGAAAGAAGAGAAGAATTCTTAAGTTCCGGAGAAAAAATTAAGTGGAAGAGTCAAGGGAAAGAAGGACAAAATATGGACAGATACTTTACATTTTATAGATAAAAGAAGAGAAACCACTTCATTCATTCACAAGCATCCATCTCCGGATGTAGGCGTAAAACATACTGCCAAAGAGAGGCAGAAGGGGCAGGGAAGGGTCGGAGGGGCAGGGAAGGGTCGGAGGGGCAGGGAAGGGTCGGAGGGGCAGGGAAGGGTCGGAGGGGCAGGGAAGGGTCGGAGGGGCAGGGAAGGGTCGGAGGGGCAGGGAAGGGTCGGAGGGGCAGGGAAGGCTGTGGAAATGAAATTATGCTGCCCAGAAAGGAAAGAGTTGCACTAGCTAGAGGTCCGCGCTCACCACGCACATATCCACAAAACAGTTGTGGACCCCCTGCGGAAATCATGCAAGGTATTGTAGTACGGACAATGGACATTGTCACTTGCTGTGGGACATATTATTCTGTGCAGCCACTGATGGGAGGTGTTATGGTGGCCCACCAAGGAATAACTAAAGAACTTGAATTAGAAATGAACATTATTTAGAATGTAATGTATTTGACTTACTCTAGTATATACAGACCAGAGAGGAGGAAGAGCCTGGTGCTCTTTGTAAAGTACACTCTATTAATGGTTAATCTGACAATATATGGTTGAAATGACAGAACTCTGGTTATGAATGCTTTATGCTATTTGAGGAGAGAAATGAGCTCTTTTTCCAGCTGATTCACCAAATCTTCAGGCTATAGAGGCTATGCACAATGAAGAAGATTATTAGCTGGGACTGAATAGCAAGACCAGCTCTACAAGTTAAATTTATAGGTGACTGTAATTTCCAGAAGATCTTAGCAAACAATTGTGTGCTATTCTGGAAGAACGTATGTAACTGGTAGGTTTGACGTCTCCCTGCAAGCAGTATACATATGACAAACCTTATAAACTGTTGGCATGAAATACCACTATGGGTCCATAAATCTAAGTGGGTAATTCTTTTATGCACATATGCATCGTATGTATCTACATCTACACACCGTAAGTCAAGATGCTGAGCCACTAATTAAAGACATTTTTCTGTGGAGATGTATGTAAGTGACAAAATTTTATATTCTAATGGATATTAATCGCAACTGTAATGTTATGTTGCATGTGTGTTAAGGTGTTTGAGAGAGTATAGGGAACAGCAGGGGCATCTGGCGAGAACAACAAGATTATGGACATCAATGCAATCATGTAATAGTAGAGGGTAAGGTGGGGTGAGGAAGAAGGGGGGGGGGGTTGATACTGAGATGGCCAGTAATATTCAGAGGCCTCTATCAAGTATAATGGTATATGAGAATCTGGACTTGTATATAACAACATGGTAATGTATGAAGGAGCAAGCTTTGTATCTCCAATGTTGATGTGGGGGTTGAGTCTGAGTTATGACATATTTTGGAAAGTAATAGCGAGAGTTTTGGATACAGGCTAAAGGCAACACTGGAAAAGGACTGTTTGGTTGACATAAAAGGTTGCAGAGCCATATAGAATTTGCTACCATTTTTCCCCCTTTTGAGCAAGAAGCTTAGCTTGGACATAATAGACACTTTGGGGAATATCAAGATTTCTTTCTGTGACTCCACACAATGTCTACCAGCGCATTTATTTTGTAGAATAAAGCAAACAGTGGGTTAATTCTGTACGTGAATTTAAAATGAGTGTATTACTAACAAACATTAATCAGTAACTAAATAATAGAAATCTGACGAATCTAAGACTAAACTATCTAATGAAAAAGTAACTTTACTGTTACTAAAAGTTGGGTTCAGAAGATAAAGTAATATTTTTTACCGATTTTAATATAGAAGGTTTCTTTTTTATGTGCCAAAAATATAACTTAATGTATGGTCAAGCAACATCATTAATTCAAGACAGTCAGATGCAAATTAATTTTAAAATTAAAATATTTATATTTTTATTGGAAGTAAAATAGGAAAAGTTAATCCCTTTCAGCCTTTAATTATGCATCAATATCACTGATGCAAAGCTAATGCTCTTCTAACTACTGACACACAAAAAATTATTACTATCTTGAGTCAGAAAATACATTATTCCAAAGAAATCCAATTAAAAATGTAATCTATTTGCCATTAGTAAGAGAATAGTTCCACAATTGTACAGGACCCAGTGCTACTAAAAAGATAAGTAAATGCTGTAGACACCTCTACCTTTGTGAATGCTGTCTTTCCCGGTGTATACTGCTGATGAAATCTTCTCGGGCTTCCATCCGGGTAGCTGCGTTGGAAGTCCGCAACGTTTTGATGAGTGTCATTCTCATCATCTCCTGGCGAAGTGTCGATGGACTGCGGTCGTCTTCTATATAGTTGGTCAGAGGCACGCGGTGGCCGTCCATCCCCACCCCTCCTACCAGCGCTGGGCCAGTGGTGGGGCGGACCCCGCGGGGCCGGGCTACGCCACCGCCTACCGCATTAGTCTAGCTTAGAATCGCGGGACGTTAGCAGATGAGCACAGTCCCAGTGTATAGCTGCTATTGTGGGGTTCCGTGCCGAACTTAAATGGTAGCCCTCATCCATGTTGATGAGATTGTCATGTAATCTTATTTCGATTGCTTCCTTGATGATGCTCTCCCAGAAGCCACTGGCTCAGCAAAGCATTTTCGTTTCTTCAAATTGGAAGGTGTGTCGCTCATCGAGGCTGTGTTCTGCCACGGCCGATTTGTCCTTGTGCCACAGCCACACGCATCTAATAAGTTCCTGGCAGCATTGCAAGATGCAGCGTTGTGTTTCACCTATCAACTGGAGCCCGCACTTGCATGATATACTATATATTCCAGGAACTTGTAGCTGCAATTTGTCCTTCACCAAGCCTAGTAACTCTTTCGTTTCTGGAGGTGGTCGAAAAATTGCTTTGATGTTGTTTTTCCCCATTATTCTTGCAATTTTGGCTGACGAGGGGCCAATGTAGGGGATAAAGGCGAGTTTCTTTTCCTCTTCCTCTTCCTCTTCTTTGTGGATGGCTGTGTCACACTTCTTCTTCCTCAATGCACGTCTAATGCACACTTCGCTGTAACCATTCTGACGAAACACATCCTTAAGGTGCTGCAGCTCAGCTGGAAGGCTGTCTTTGTCACAGGTGGCTCTTGCTCTGTGAACCAGTGCCGCTAGAACAGTGTGCTGCTGCACTGGGTGATGGCGGATCAAAGCATGGAGATATAGGTCTGTGTGGGTCTTCTTTCTGTATACTGCATGTCCTAGCATGTCGTCTGCAGAACACAGCCTCGATGAGGGACACACCTTCCAATTTGAAGAAACGAAAATGCTTTGCCTAGCCAGTGGCTTCTGGGAAAGCGTCATCAAGGAATCAGTCGAAATAAGATTACATGACAATCTCGTCAACAGGGATGAGGGCTACCATTTAAGTTTGGCACAGAACCCCGTAATAGCAGCTATACACCGGGACTGTGCTCAGCTGCTAACGTCCCACGATTCTAAGCTAGACTAATGTGGTAGGCGGTGGCGTAGCCCAGCCCCGCGCAGTCCCCCCCCCCCCCCCCCACCACCACCACCATCGGCCCAGGGCCGGTAGGAGGGGTGGGGAGGGATGGCCGCTACACGCTGCTGACCAGAAGACGACCGCGGTCCATCAATACTTCGCCAGAAGATGATGAGAATGATACTCATCGAAACATCGCGGATTTTCGACGCAGCTACCCGGATGGAAGCCCGTGAAGATTTCATCACCTCCACCTTTGTTCCCTGGTTTTGATGAAATAAACCTCAACTGGGCAGGTTATCAGAGTTGGTAAAAACTGCACTTCCAGTCATGTATGATTTCTGATTCTTTTGTGAAACAAGTCTAGTTGTTGTTTTCTAGCCCACAGACTTTTGAAATCATCTGTGAATGAAAATGATAAGTGAATCACAGTATATAGTTCCCACTCAGTTCATTGACAGTCACACATATAGTGATGAGCCAGTTGATTTAGAGGGTATCAGGTAATATCTTCAGTTTTCGAAAAATGAACAGTGCAATAAATAGAATGCCAGCTTATTCACATAATGTACAGCCGTTCACTTAGCCTCTGATGAAGAGGTTTGGGCACATGGCCCTCAAATTATCTGACCTGTCACTGGAGGGTGTGGTGAAAGGACTCTCTCTTCTTTTGTTACCTTTCTGCATTGACGGTGAATTAACTATATACTCAGAAGTGAATTTTTATTGGTTTCAAATAATGGAAACTCCAGGTTGGAATATCAACAATATAAAGAAAAGATAGATTGCTACACATCATACAGGTAGCACATTAAGTTGCAGAGAGGCACAATGAAAAGACACCTGCACATCAGCATTTGGCCAAAGCCTTTGCCAGAAAAAGAAACACGCACACACACACACACACACACACACACACACACACACACACACACACACACACACACACACACACATTCATTCACACAAGTGAGTACACCTCACACATACATGACTGCCATGTCTGGCATCTTGGACTGGAATGCAACTGTCATGTAGAATAGAAGCAGCAATCTGGAGGAGGCTGTGAAGAGGAAAGGATAGCAGTGTATGGGAGTGGAGGGGGAGGCTGTAGGAGGAGGGGATGGGAAGTGGAAAATGAGAGGGGAAGTGGAAAGATGAGTGGGTGCATCGGCAGTGGGCAGTACACACAACTGGTGCAGATGAGAAAACAAAGGAGGTGATAGGCCAGAGGGGGAGGAAACTGTTGCGTCCAGGGTGTGGCAACAGTAGGGTGATGCAGGGATAATTTCAGGAGTGGAGAATGAGTTCTAAGGATAACTCCCATCTGCGCAGTTCGGGAAAGCTTGTGGTAGTGAAGCAGCCACTAAAATCAAACATTTTACGTTCAGCTGCATGTTGTGCCACAGGGTGGTCTGCTTTGCTTTTGGCAACAGTTTGGTGGTGGCTGTTCATCTTGGTGGACAGCTGGTTGGCAGCTGTGCAATGATTGCATCAGAGCTGGAATATGATGTGGCTGCTTTCAGAGGTGGCACAACCTCTGATGGGGTAGGATTAACCTATGACAGACTGGTACACAAAGTGCTGGATGAGTGGATTTGGCAGGTCTTGGCAGTCAAAGCCTTGGCAAAGGATGTGGTTCAGTTGGTCCAGTCTGGGGTGGTATTGGATGATGAAGGGGGCATTCCTTTTTAGCTGGTCCTTAGGGGTGGTGGAAGGATTTGGGTGTGAGGGGGAAATGGCATGGGAGATCTGATAGCGGACTAGGTTTGGGGGACAGTGCCTGTCTGTAAAGACCTTGGTGAGACCCTCAGCACTGTCGAAATTCAGGTACTGTTGGTGGTTGGTGATTTTAATGTGGACAGCAGTGCGGATGGATCTATCAGAGAGGAACAGGTCAAAGTCTAGGAAGGCAACACACAGGGTTGAGGAGTATGGCTGAAGCAGATAGCAGAAAAGGTATTGAGGTTGTGAAGGAATAAGGACAGAATGTCTTCACCCTGAGCCCAGATCATGAAGATATCAGTGACGATCCTGAACCACATTAGGTGCCCATAAACAGGTTGGCATAAGAGGATTCCATGTGGGTGCCCATGGGTGTGCTGTGAAATTATTTATTGTGAGTTAGGATAATGCTAGTGAAGTGTATGAAAAATGATACAGTCAATCTGGAGTCTGAAGGACACTGGAAAAGGTAGCGTTTTACAGCAGTCAGACCATGGTGGCGTCAACAGTGATGAGTAGGGATAATGGGGGTAAAGGGGTGGGGATGGTGGAGAGTCAGTGAAGGAACTGGTTGGTATCTCCTCTCACATCAAAGGTATCAAACACTTTCTTCAGCAACTCTCCACCATCCCCACCCATTCACCTCCTGATCCCCTACTCATCACTGGTGATGTCGCCTCCCTTACACCAACATCCCTCATGCCCATGGTCTCATTGCTATTGACCACTACCTTTAAGCCATCTGACGAGTATTTCCCTCCTTTTTTTAAATGTTTTGATAAACTGAAATTCCGTTTCATTTCTATATTTTTTCCTCTTGTAACAGTCATGTTTCACTATTTCAGTGGTACTGCACCTTCCAATGGAGATATCTACGACCACAGCTACTGGTACTGGTGGTACTCCCCCTCCTCCTCCATGATTATTTTCCTTTTTCTTTTTTTGTTTCCTCAATCTGGAAACTTTACTAATGAAATTTTATAAATGAAAAGTTTTTAAATTTCATCTATCCCAAGTATAAATTAATTCGGAAGTAGTTGCAACTTTTACCACTGACACAAACAATGCCACAGTTGTCTGTCAGGGTTATCAAACAATAAGCAGGTAGTATAATCTGCTCATAAACAGCACTGCTCCTGTGTCCAGCCATAGGGACTCAGCCCCAAGTGACTGCTACTGACAATATCAGTGAACAATATGGTAATTAATTTCAAACTGGTATGGGAGTCTTAATGTTTATATTTGAGAAAATACACATATACTGTCATTGCTTTGCCATCAATAGAATGAATGCATAAGTAATTTGTCAGTTACAATAGTCAGGTTACTCCCTCAAAATGCCAACACATGATGTCTGACATTTATTAGAATGTTACAAAGAGTCTGGCTCTTCAATCAGTATCATTTCCACTGGCAACTAAAATATTTGGGTTTGACACCTTAATGGCTTCTGTATTCCAAAAACTGAAATTCAACCAACGTGGTCCTGAACACAGTACTACTTTCTGACTTTGAACTATTATGCAAAGAATAAATACACATATTTAAATCTTGTGAAGGATTCATAAAAAGTGTTTCAACTCACATTATGGTAAAAGCATTGTATCTCTCTTGTTTTTCGAGGTTTGCCACATGCTTTTCTCCCCAAAAGTACATGTAAAAGATGAGTTAGACTGACTGTAGAATGAAAACATCACATCAGTTACCTATAGCTGACAGAGAGTAAAGAAAGCAGGCAGTACATTTTACATATGCAGTGATTCTGAGGTGACGATAAATGAATAATCTGAGATAGATGTATATCTGCTACTGCGGCCAGAAAAGCTATTGGTAGAACGATCTGGAACTCGGTACATATCCAAAATAGATTTGCCTTGTACCATGTCTACAGAAACTGAGAAAAGAGGAATAAAAAATTCTGATATGAAATAGAGAGATGGGAGAAGGTGGTACACGATCTGAAGGGGAAGGAGTGGTGTGGGCAATGATGAAAGAGCAAATGGAAAATGTAGTGTGAGAGAGTGGGAAACAGATTAGTGAAGATTTAGGGGAAGTGGATTGCATGAAGGCAGGAATGCTGGTAGGACAATTCCCAGCTGCACAGTTCAGAGAAACTTCTGCTGGAAGGGAGTATCCAAAAGGCCCAGGTAGTGAGGCAACTCTTGAAGTCACGAGTGTTGTGGTGCACAGCGTGTTCGGCAACTGGATGGTCAGGTTTGCAGACGGTCAATGTTTGTGGTGGCCATTCATGCAAGTAGACGGTTGGTTACCTGCCATGCCTGCATAGAATGCTGCACAGTGACTGCAGCACAGCTGACACATAACATGGCTGCTTTCACACATCATCCAATCTTCCACTGGATAGGAAA
Organism: Schistocerca serialis cubense; assembly: GCF_023864345.2. Lineage (NCBI taxonomy): Eukaryota > Metazoa > Arthropoda > Insecta > Orthoptera > Acrididae > Schistocerca > Schistocerca serialis. The sequence goes on from NC_064645.1 coordinate 50,365,099, forward strand.
CGCCTGTGGCTGGACTGCAGTAGAAGCAGGCAGATGAGTGTATGGGACAGGTCTTGCTCCTGAATCGTCCAGAAGGGATGACCCATGAGCTGCACAATTGTGAGCTATAATGCAATAGGTACAGAGAAGGATAGTCAGTAGGATTGGTGGGTGGTGGAGCACTAATTTGGGCCTGGAGGATTTTGAGTAAAATATCCCTCATTTCAGAGCATGACAAGAGGGAGTACAAGCCCTGGAGAAGGCTGGGGGATACTGGGTGAACAGAGGAGTGCTGATCGGTGGCTGATTAACAGATTTAATGGTGTCAGAGGAGATGGCACGGGAGATCTGTGTACAGATGAGCTGGATAGGATACTGTCTGTCAATAAAGGCTCAGGTAATGTTAGCAGTATATCTGGAGAACTCCTGCTTCCCACTCCAGATGCAGTGCCCACAAGTGGCGAGGCTGTAAGGAAGAGGCTTTCTGATGTGGAATTGGCACAGCTGTCAAAGTGGAGATACTGTTGGTATTTTGATGTGCTTGATACGAGCAGATGTATTTATGGAACTTTATGAGACATGGAGCCTGACACCTAGTAAGGTGGCTCCTGAGTTGAGAAGGGCCTTATGTTGCAGATTTGGAAATAGGTGTCGAGGTTATGGGGCAAAGGGCAAAGGTTCTTGTTTCTTGAGCCCACATCACGAAAATGTCGCCAATGAATCTGAACCAGACATGAGGTTTCAAGTGGCTTAACTGGATAGTAAGGATTCTTCCAGATGGCCCACAATTAAATTGGCAAAGGATGGTGATGTGTTAGTATCCATGGCTGTATCATAGATCTGATTACAATGAAAAACAGCAATTTGATTGTCTTAGATCTGTGAGCTGTTTTTGATAAACTTTTGTCTATCATCCCAAATTTTTAAGTTACTGGATACCCCCCCCCCCCCTCTCTCTCTCTCAAAAGACATACAGAATGTGCATGTAAAGGAAAATAAAGGGAAAACTTACCAAATATACTGTTCACAAAGTATTTTTATTCATACAGAGGCTATATATAGTTACTGCAAGTTAAATAATATTCATCCAAACATTCTCCTCCAATTACAAAGCTTTATTAAGTTGGGCTGTCCCACATACACAAATAACACGGATACTTCTTATATCTGTGTTGCTGGCAAGGAGGAAGCAGAGCATTTAAAAATGAACACAGGTGATACATTGATGCAAGTGATTTTCCAACAAATCAATGTCTCTCTTCCCACAAACAAACTGAATGGCCTACTGGGACAGCATCAGATAAATTTTCATTGTGGAGGAGAGACACTTCAAGCCTCACTTTGCATTTACAATGAACAATTGTCATTCAGTTGCTTTATAGATGGAAATTCCCAACAATTCCATTAAACCATGTGTGTTATGGTAATGTATAAAACATTACCATCTCAAAAGTATTGCAGAAACACACTTTCTCTTGTCGAAAATAGATACTATAGCTTGCTTTTTCAAGCAAGTTTTTCTCACACAGCCTTGATGATATAAGCTCTGAAGTTTATTTGGATAATCTCAAATCTAGTACCAAATCATGCTGCTCAAACCACTTATGAACAAAATCATCTGCATCAGCAAAAGCTTTCTCTTTGGGATCACTTCAAACTTCACCAGACTTGAAGAAGCAAACAGTCTTGGTTACAGTGTTAAAATTTTTTATATTTTTTCCCAACTGGGAAATAAGAAAATTTAACACTGCAACCCAGACTGCTTGTTTCTTCAGACATACTATCATACATACTAGTTGCTGTACCTACCCCGTTATAAACCAGATAAAGGTTCACCAGACTTGTACTCATGTTTTTAGAAAGAGGGTAATTCTCTTAAAACTGGTACTGGGATTTCAGCTGAATGAACCACTGGATGTATGGCTGATGTTAAACCAGAATACTCTACTTTATATTAGTTTTTCTTGTTGTATCCTGAAGTTTTCACTATGCAAGAGTAATAATCACTTGAGTGATCTCTGGACTCTCAGCAAATCATGTTGTTGTTGTTTTTATTGTTGTGGTCTTCAGTCAAAAGACTGGTTCAATACAGCCGTCCATGCTACTGTATCATCTGCAAGCCTCTTCATTTTTAAACAACTACTGCAAACTACACACTTCTGAATCTGCTTACTGTATTCGCCTTTTGGTCTCCCCCTATGATTTTTACCCCCCATGCTTCCCTCCAATACAAAATTGGTGATCTCTTTATGTCTCAGAATGTGCCCTATCAACCAATCTCTTCTTCTAGTCAGATTTTCCCCAGTTCTATTCAGCACCTCCTCATTAGCTACATGATCCACCAATCCAATCTTCATCATTCTTCTGTAGCACCACATTTCAAAAGCCTCTATTCTCTTCTTGTCCAAAATGTTTATTGTCCAAGTTTCACTCCATACATGGCTACACTCTACACAAATACTTTCAGAAAAAGACTTCCTAATTCTTAAATCTATATTCTATGTTAGCAAATTTCTCTTCTTCAGAAACACTTTCCTTGTCATTGTCTGTCTACATTTTATATTCTCTCTACATTGGCCATTGTCAGTTATTTTGCTGCCCAAATAGCAAAACTCATCTACTACTTAAAGTGCCTCATTTCATAATGTAATTCCCTCAGTGTCGCCTGCTTTAATTCAACTAATATCTATTATTCTTGTTTTGTTTTTGTTAATATTGATCTCATATACTCCTTTCAAGACACTGACCATTCTGTTAAACTGCTCTTCCAAGTGCTCTGCCGTCTCTGATAGAAAACAATGTCATCGGCAAATCTCAAAATTGTTATTTCTTTTCCCTGGACTTTAATTCATATTCCACATTTTTTTGGTTTCCTTTATTACTTGTTCAATGTACAGATTGAATAACATCAGGGATAGACTACAACCCTGTCTCACTCCTTTCCCAACCACTTCTTACCTTTCATGCCCCTCGACTCTTATAACTGCCATTCTGTCTGCGTACAAGTTGTAAATAACCTTTTCAACTCTGTATTTTACCCTTGCTACCCTCAGAATTTCAAAGAGAGTATTCCAGTCAACACTGTCAAAAGCTTTCTCTAAGACTACAAATGATATAAACATCGGTTTGCCTTTCCTTAACCTTCCTTCTAAAAGATGTAGTAGGGTCAGTACTGCCTTGCATGTTCCTACACTTCTCTGGAATTCAGACTGACCTTCCTCAATGTTGGCTTCTACTTGTTTTTTAATGTTAGTATTTTGCAATCATGACTTATTAAACTGACAGCTCTGTAATATTCACACATTAGGAACTGCTTTCTTTGGAATTGAAATTATTATATTCTTCTTGAAATCTGAAGGTATTGTACCCATCTCATACATCTTGCACACCAGATGGAAGTTCTGTCATGGTTGGCTTTCCCAACACTGACAGTAGTTCTGAAGGAATGTTTTCTACTACTAGGACATTGTTTTGACCAAAGACTTTTCATTGTTCTGTCAAATTCTTCATGCAGTATCTTATCTCCTGTCTCATCTTCATCTATGTCCTCTTCCATTTCTGTAACACTGGCTTCAAGTACACCTTCCTTGTATAAAACCTGTATATGCTCTCTCCACCTTTCCTTTTTTTGCTTCAGACTGCTTTTTCATCTGAGCTCTTGATATTCATAAAACTGCTTCTCTTTTCTCCAGAGGTCTCTCTGACTTTCCTAAGGGCAGTGTCTAGGTTTTGCCTAGTGACATATGCTTCTAAATCCCTACATTTGTCCTTTAGCCATTCCTGTCAGCCATTTTGCACTTCCTGCCAATCTCATTTTTTAGACATTTATATTCTCTTTCGCTTGCTTCATTTACTGCATTTTTATATTTTCTTCTTTCATCAGTTAAATTCAATATGTGCTTTGGGAGCTCCAATGTCAGGCACGTAATGGGGCCCCTTAGGGATATGGCTGCAAGGGAGAGCTCACCATCTGCAGCATCGTCGACAGGACTGACTGCAGACCTTTGATACAGAGCAGAGTGGAGGATCTGAATCAGAGGCTGAGACGGTTCTGCAACCATGTGGGCTGCAGGTTCCTCAACTTGCACCATAGGGTGGTGGGGTTTCGGGTTCCGCTGGATAGGTCAGGAGTCCACTACACACAGCAGGCGGCTACACAGGTAGCAGGGGTTGTGTGGCGTGGGCTGGGCGGTTTTTTTTAGGTTAGATGGCCTTGGGCAAGTACAGAAAGGGCAACAGCCTCAACAGGTGCGGGGCAAGGTCAGGACATGCGGGGACCAAGCAGCAATCGGTATTGTAATTGTAAACTGTTGAAGCTGCATTGGTAAAGTACCGGAACTTCAAGCGCTGATAGAAAGCACCGAAGCTGGAATCGTTATAGGTACGGAAAGCTGGCTGAAGCCAGAGATAAATACTGCTGAAATTTTTAAAAAGGCACAAACGATGTTTAGAAAGGATAGATTGCATGCAACCGGTGTGTTTGTTGCTGTTAGTAGTAGTTTATCCTGTAGTGAAATAGAAGTGGATAGTTCCTGTGAATTATTATGGGTGGAGGTTATACTCAACAACCGAGCTAGGTTAATAATTGGCTCCTTTTACTGACCTGCCGACTCAGCAGCATTAGTGGCAGAACAACTGAGAGAAAATCTGGAGCACATTTCACATAAATTTCCTCAGCATGTTATAGTCTTAGGTGGAGATTTTAATTTAGCAGATATAGACTGGGACACTCAGATGTTTAGGACAGGCACTAGGGACAGAGCATCGAGTGACATTATACTGAGTGCACTATCCGAAAATTACCTTGAGCAATTAAACAGAGATCCGACTCGTGCAGATAACATCTTGGACCTACTGATAACAAACAGACCCGAACTTTTTGACTCTGTAAGCACAGAACAGGGAATCAGTGATCATAAGGCCATTGCAGCATCCCTGAATATGGAAGTAAATAGGAATATAAAAAAAAGGGAGGAAGTTTTATCTGTTTAGCAAGAGAAATAGGAGGCAGATTTCAGACTAGCTAACAGATCAAAACGAAAATTTCTGTTCCGAAACTGACAATGTTGAGTGTTTATGTAAAAAGTTCAAGGCAATCGTAAAATGCGTTTTAGACCGGTACGTGCCGAGTAAAACTGTGAGGGATGGGAAAAACCCACTGTGGTTCAACAACAAAGTTAGGAAACTACTGCGAAAGCAAAGAGAGCTTCACTGAAAATTTAAACGCAGCCAAAACCTGTCAGACAAACAGAAGCTAAACGATGTCAAAGTCAGCGTAAGGAGGGTTGGGTTGTTTGGGGAAGGAGACCAGACAGCGAGGTCATCGGTCTCATCGAATTAGGGAAGGATGGGGAAGGAAGTCAGCCGTGCCCTTTCGAAGGAACCATCCCGGCATTTGCCTGAAGCAATTTAGGGAAATCACGGAAAACCTAAATCAGGATGGCCGGACGTGGGATTGAACCGTCGTCCCCCCGAATGCGAGTCCAGCATAAGGAGGGCTATGCGTGAAGTGTTCAGTGAATTCGAAAGTAAAATTCTATGTACCGACTTGACAGAAAATCCTAGGAAGTTCTGGTCTTACGTTAAATCAGTAAGTGGCTCGAAACAGCATATCCAGACACTCTGAGATGATAATGGCATTGAAACAGAGGATGACACGTGTAAACACCTTTTTCCAAAGCTGTTTCACAAAGGAAGACCGCACTGCAGTTCCTTCTCTAAATCCTCGCATGAACGAAAAAATGGCTGACATCGAAATAAGTGCCCAAGGAATAGAAAAGCAATTGAAATCACTCAACAGAGGAAAGTCCACTGGATCTGATGGGATAGCAATTCGATTCTACACAGAGTACGCGAAAGAACTTGCCCCCCTTCTAACAGCTGTGTACCGCAAGTCTCTAGGGGAACTGAAGGTTCCAAATGATTGGAAAAGAGCACAGGTAGTTCCAGTTTTCAAGAAGGGTCATCGAGCAGATGTGCAAAACTATAGGCCTATATCTCTGACATCGATCTGTTGTAGAATTTTGGAACATGTTTTTTGCTCGCGTATCATGTCATTTCTGGAAACCCAGAATCTACTCTGTAGGAATCAGCATGGATTACGGAAACAGCGATCGTTTGAGACTCAACTCACTTTATTTGTTTATGAGACCCAGAAAATATTAGATACAGGCTCCCAGGTAGATGCCATTTTTCTTGACTTCTGGAAGGCGTTCGATAAGGTTCCGCACTGTCGCCTGATAAACAAAGTAAGAGTCTACGGAATATCAGACCAGCTGTGTGGTTGGATTGACGAGTTTTTAGCAAACACAACAGAGCATGTTGTTCTCAATGGAGAGACGTCTACAGACATTAAAGTAACCTCTGGCACCACAGGGGAGTGTTATGGGACCATTACTTTTCACAATATATATAAATGACCTAGTAGATAGTATCGGAAATTCCATGCGGTTTTTCGCAGATGATGCTGTAGTATACAGAGAAGTTGCAGCATTAGAAAATTGCAGTGAAATGCAGGAAGATCTGCAGCGGATAGGCACTTTGTGCAGGGAGTGGCAACTGACCACTAACGTAGACAAATGTAATGTATTGCGAATACATAGCAAGAAGGATCCTTTATTGTATGATTATATGATAGCGGGACAAACACTGGTAGCAGTTACTTCTGTAAAATATCTGGGAGTATGCGTACGGAATGATTTGAAGTGGAATGATCATATAAAATTAATTGTAGGTAAGGCGGGTGCCAGGTTGAGATTCATTGGGAGAGTCCTTAGAAAATGTAGTCCATCAACAAAGGAGGTGGCTTACAAAACACTCGTTCGACCTGTACTTGAGTATTGCTCGTCAGTGTGGGACCTGTACCAGGTCGGGTTGATGGAGGAGATAGAGAAGATCCAAAGAAGAGCGGCGCCTTTCGTCACAGGGTTATTTGGTAAGCGTGATAGCGTTACGGAGATGTTCAGCAAACTCAAGTGGCAGACTCTGCAAGAGAGGGGCTCTGCATCGCGGTGCAGCTTGCTGTCCAGGTTTCAAGAGGGTGCGTTTCTGGAAGAGGTATCAAATATATTGCTTCCCCCTACTTATACCTTCCAAGCAGATCACGAATGTAAAATTAGAGAGATTTGAGCACGCACGGAGGCTTTCCGGCAGTTGTTCTTCCTACAAATCATACGCAACTGGGACAGGAAAGGCAGGTAATGACAGTGGCATGTAAAGTGCCCTCTGCCACACACCGTTGGGTGGCTTGCAGAGTATAAATGTAGATGTAGATGTTATCCAAGAATTTTTACTAGACCTTGTCTTCATACCTACTCGACTCACTGCTGCCTACACTGTTTCATCTCTCAGAACTCTCTACTCATGTTCTTCTGCATTCCTCTCTGCTGTTCTTGAGTCTTGCCTAATGCTCCCTCTGAAACTACATCTACATCGATACTGCGCAAATCAACCTTATGGCATGTGGTAGAGGGTACCTGTACCACTACTAGTCATTTCCTTTCCTGTTCCACTCACAGATGGAACAAGGGAAAAACGACTATCTATGTGTCTCCGTATGGGCCCTAATCTCTCATATCTTATCTTCATGCTCCTTGCATGCAATGTATTTTGGAGGCAACGGAATCGTTCTGCAGTCAGCTTCAAATGCCTGTTCTCTAAATTTCCTCAATAGTTTTCCTCACAAAGAATGTTGCCTACCCTCCACGAATTCCCATTGAGATCCTGAAGCATCACCTTAACACTTGCATGTTGTTTGAACCTACCCATAACACACCTAGCAGCCTGCCTACGAATTGCTTGGATGTCTTCCTTTAATCTGAACTGGTACGAATCCCGAACACTCGAGCCGTATTCAAGCATAGGCCATACTAGCATTCCATATGTGGCCTCCTTTACATATGAACCACAATTTCCTAGAATTCTCCCAATAAACTGAAGTCAATCATTCACCTTTCCTGCTACAATCCTCACCTGCTCGTTCCATTTTATATCACTTTGCTGTGTTATGCCCAGATATTTATACAATGTGATTGTGTCAAGAGGACACTACTAATGCTGCATCTCAACATTACGGGTTTGTTTTTCCTACTCATATGCATTAACTTGCTTTTTTTATATTTAGAGCCAGGTGCCTTTCATCACACTAACTAGGAATTTTGTCTAAGTCAGCTTGTATTCTCGTACAGCCACTCAAAGACTACATCTTACTGCACACTAGAGCATTGTCAACATTGCTGCCCACCCTGTCCACCAAATCATTTATGTATATAGAGAATAACAGCAGTCCTGTCACACTTCCCTGGGACACTCCTGACAATACCCTTGTCTATGACGAAGACCCGCCATCGAGGACTACATACTGAGTCGTATAACTTAATAAGCCTTGGAACCACTCACATATCTGTGAATCTATTCCATATGCCCATACCTTCTTTAACAGCCTGCAATGGGGCACCATGTCAAACATTTCCCAGAAATTTAGAAATATGAAATCTGCCTGTTGCCCTTCATTCATAGTTTGCAGTATGTCATGTACAAAAGGGCAAGGTGAGTTTCACATGAATGATGCATTCTAAAATTGTGCTGATTTGTGGACATAAGCTTCTCGCTTTCAAGAAAATCTATCATATTTGAACTGGGGATATGTTCAAGGATTCTACACTAAACTGATGTTATGGATAATGGTCTGTAATTTTGTGGATCCATTGTTTTGCCCTTCTTACACACAGGAGTCATCTGTGTTTTTTTCCAGCTACTTGGAACTTTGCACTGGAAGAGAGATTGATGATAAGTGCAAGCTAAATAAGAGGGTCTTTGAAAAACTGAGTTCGGATTCCGTCTGGAACTGGTGACATTTGTTTTCAATTCCTTCAGTTGTTTCTCTATTTCAAGGATGCTTAATTCTATGTTGTCCATATGGGAGTCTGTTTGATGGTCAAACAACAGTATGTTTGTGCGTTTCTCCTGTGTGAATAATTTATTGAACATGAAATGTTTTTCGTTTTGCAATTTTCAACTGCCACACCAGGCTGGTCCACACATGACTGGCTGGAAGCCTCAGACCCACGTAGTTATTGTACACAGGACCTGAATTTTCTCAGGTTCTTAGCCGGGGGGTGGGGGGGGGTGGGGGTGTAGGGAATTATATGATCTTCAAATGAAAGTTTATCACAATCACATGCTCTCTTCGTTCACACCCGTAAACGCTTGGCACACTGCTTGCACATTTTGTGGGGAGCCCATGATTGATCATCACCAATTTTCACATTAAAATAGGTTTGCCTGACAAATGTACTGATGTTTGTCCTTTGACTGGGAATAGTAAAACTGGCAAACATATAACAAAATGAATTGAGGCTGTTTAGTCATTAAAGTGCAGACTGCCAGAGGCAGACATAAGGAGAGGTTCCAGTTCAACTAAACACTGCTAACCTATTATACAAACACGAACTCTGACTACACATCAGAATGTGCTTCACTACATCAGAGTGATACATATAGTCTCACTACAGTAGCTCAACTGTCATTCAACTGGTCTAGATAACGCAAACCTGTCACTAGTCTAAAATTGTGTCATTCATCTCTCCCCTCACCAGCAACCGTGCTCAATTCTGCAGAGAGGGACCACATTCACACAAGGTGTACAGAAGAAACTTGGCATGTTAGAAGAAAACTAGGTACAGTTTTGAAATTATCATGCCCATTTAACTCTACAACAACTCCAAATTCAAACTCAACAGAAGTTGTGTTACAAACTGTTCTCCATTGTTATAGATTGGGCCTTCAAAAGTGAAACAACTGTCAATCTGGATGTGGCTGGACAGAAGGATAAAGAAGAAAGTGGTGGGTTTGCTATAGGATGACAATGGGAAAGGCTTTTTCCCCCTGCCCATGAATGCACGACAATGGGCTTGGACGATGTTTGTGTACAGGTATGTATCATCCAAAGTGACCTATGATGAGTCTTGTGGTAACAGGATAGGGACTGTGGAAAGTTGGTGAAGGAAATGAGTGGTGTCTCGGATGTAGAATGAAAGTTTACAGACTACAGTTTCAAGATGTTGGTCACCAAAGGTAAAGGTTCAGTCTGTGGAAGCACTGAACCAGCTGCAATGGTATGACCTTGGAGGGGGGGGGGGGGGCGGGGTTGGGTTTGTGGAGTAGGTTAAAATGTAGGAGAGTGGGGACTGGGTTGCTAGTGTGATGAGGCAGGTGTATTCAGGTGTTTGGTTTTGCGATGGACCTAAGACCTCAAGGAGCTCCTTAAGTCATACTGGACTCGTAGGATTGGATCAGGTCTTAAGGCTAGTATGCAGAGGGGTCAGCTACAGTCATTGCAGTTCATGACCACACTGGTGGAGTCTTTGTCCACAGGAAGGATGATAAGGTCTGCATTGATTTTCATGCAACAGATACCCATGTGCTCCATATCAGTGATGCTGGATTCTGTGGGGAGGATTTTAGGAAGGAAGGCTGGAAGTGAGAAATTTTTAAAATATTACCTGGGGGTGACTGGATGAAAGGGGAGGAAGATCACAGCTGGAGATACATTAGAACTGTTTAAAACAAGGGTCTTCCTTGAGTTTTTGGCTGGCTGTTGTCAGCGGGGGGCACGATAAAGAACTAAGAATGCGTAAAGGAAAATTGGCCCTTTGGAAGTTCAGCATGACTGTACTTAGGTTTTGGGCTACAGATGAGGTGTTTCAAAAACACTGAGGATTCTGCAGGGGTCAGAGTTTCAGCTGAAAGACTGACAATAGTGTTGGGGGACGGGTGTTCAGAAGCAGTGTGTCACAGAGGTTGGACAAAGTTTTTGGCATTGTGGAAGGTGGAGTTAAGTGAGCAAGGCATAATCAGACAACTATGAGGGGTTTGATGGGGGGAGGTATCAAAATGACTAGAGATAACTCCAGGCTTCACATCCATCCCAGTAGCAGACACCTGAAACCATCTTCCTCTTCATATCAGCAAACCTCCCCCCCCCACTCATGCCTTTTATATACTCTCCAAAATCCACACAACTCTGTACTGGTTGTCCCATCATGGCTTGTTACAGTGCTCCCATAGAAAGAATCTCTGCCTCTGAAGACTTTCACCCCCAAAATGTTGTTCACAAGCTCCCATCCTACTGCCAAGACACTGCTAACTTTCTTCACCACCTTTCCACTGTTCTTGTCCCATTACCATCAGATTCCTTGTTGGTCACTGTGGATACTGTTCTGTTTTGTTTTAGGATGCAAAAACAACTAGGGCCCATCACTGTGGATACGAAACATTGTACACCAACATTCCCCTCATCCATGGTCTTGCGGCCTTGGAACACTACCATTCCAAATGTTCTCCTGATATGGAACCCACCACCTCTTTCTTAATCCTCTTAGCCAACCACATCCTGATCCACAATTATTTTACTTTTGAAGGCCAAATCTGAAACCAAAGCAGTATGGATGTGTAGGTCTACAGAGGCAGAGGTTCACTCTGTGGGAGCACAGTAGCAAGCCACAATGGGATAACCAGTAAAGGAGTCCTATAGGGTACCTAAAATACAAAAATTAAGTAACTTTGAAGAAAATTATATGCAAACAAATTAAAAAAAAAAAAAAACATTTAAATTCACATTTCAAATAACAAAGATTAATGGAGTACCTGATTAAAGGGATACCTTGACAGGGTAAATTAAGTAAATAAAATTACCTGATTTGGAGTTTGAATAGCATTAGAGATCATGATACTTTTGTGTATGGTCCTAATAACAAATAATAAAAAAATAATAGCAGATGAATTTATGATACGGATTTAAGAGAGGAAACAGCATTTTGGACAACATGACTCTACTGGAATCAGGGACAGACAGTGCTTTTACCACGTGACCGTAGCTGAGAGCTATTTCTACTGTGTCATGAAAGCCTACTTGCCTATCTGACTCATAGTTACTTTAGTCTCAGACTGCCTGCATATAGTGAAGCTGTGGTACTGTTGTGTACATAGTTCCGCATAGTCAGCGGGTACACCACTTTCCCACTAGAGCGCGCCCCGCTAAGCACAACAGCGCAGGCGCAGCGCTCGTCCGTCTCCGCACTACGAGATGGCGCTATTTTAGAGACCGATCTAATTCTGCTTCTGCCGATCCGCGTATTAATATGTAACGCAGCCAATGAGATCGCTGTAACGTAGAACCTTTTCTCCTCGCGGATCACACTCGCGCAGTGATACCTGAACGCTCAAGGTATTATAACGAGTGTACAGACCTCCGATGAGTCAGTCTGCATTAGTCTGTAGTCAAGTTTCAGTCTGCGCATAATAAGATTATCATATTCCTGTACATAGCCATGAAGAGAAATGTATAGGCACTTTGTCAAGTATCAGAGCTATGTGAGAATAAGATTAACGTACGAAGACCAAAGGAACTTCAGATTGTCAATTGTAAATAGCATCCAGAATCAAGTTAAGTAAGGTCTATGATTTTTATTATTTTAATAAATGTGTGTGAAAATTAATCAAGTTCTGTTTAAAGTTGGTGACCGTTAATCTGCTACTCTAAGCGTGCAAGTGGCATTTCTATCGTCTGACCTAACGGCAGAAGATAAACACGCCACAATAAGACCATGAGACATATTGCTGACACTCACCTACTTCGTTAGAGCGACAAGTCAAATAATCTGATGGTGTGTGTACCGAAGGTCTTACAGTACGCACACCACAGGTACCAAGCAGACATCCACTTACTGTCAAAGAAGCTAAAACTAGCTACTTGGTTTTCATTATAAACTCATTTATGCCATCAACACCTTTCTGCATCTTCATATGATATACAAGGAGCAGTCAAATGAAAATGAAACAGATAGAAAAAAAGTAAGGAAATTGTTTATTATTTCAAAACTAATTTCAAAATACCACAACTGTCAATAAATTTATCCAAGAGACAAGATAGTCGGCATCTTCATGGAAAAGTGTTTGCGGCTGTGTAGGGAATCGTGATTGTACCCAGACATGCACCTTTTGATGGGCATGAATGTTTTTCTTCAGGGCTCCAAAAATATGGAAGTTGTATTGGGAATGATTGGGACTGTAAGGAGGATGTTTAGGGGCTTCTCAACAGAACTTCTGCAGCATAATCAAAACAACCTTGGCAATATGTGTGCCTGCTCACATATTGCCTGTGTTACCATAAGCTAAAAGACTCCAGTATGCTGGTGATGTGTGTCTTTTTGCTAACCATATCTTCACTAGGTGCGGTTAGCCGGAGAATGGATGTAGCTACGACTCAAATATGTGAGTGGTTTATTCACTACAAATAAAAAACTGTAGCAGTAGCTTGTACATCACTTACCCAGAAATTGGCGGCATTAAGTAGAATTTCCTGTTGGGTCCGCATGTCTAATTTTTAAGAGTTGATTTTCAGTTTATAGATTTAGTTGCCACCAGCATATTGAATACTTCATAGAAAATGTTCCACAATGGCTAAACATTTTGAGAAGTATCACAACTGCGTGGTGGGGAACTGACTCTAAAATAGCAACAAATATTTATATAACATTTAGGCCTATCAGGTCAGTTTTCCATTATGGGTGCTTCATTTTTCAACATGTATAAAACATTGCTGGTACAGTACTTTGACTTTGTGTTGGGGCCATGAGAGCTTTTTAAGTCAAGACTTTACTTACTGAAGTAAGAGACGTGCCTCACCAACTCTGTTAATAAATGTCAACAAACATGTTTCTGACAGGCCAGCTATCTGTTCACCAACAGTGCCTGCTACGTGTGCTCCACAGCCTTCAGCATCTTCTATGTACCAATTGTCAGCACATTCAGGAATAATAGCCTTTTGTAAAAAATGATCCTGGAAATGGCCACACAAGACACCACCGCTACCCTCACATTTGGAGTACCATAACTCCCTCCATCTGAGCATTTGCTTCGTCGTGGAATTGCACACGAATGGAGATACCCTCAGCTGGATGTCAAGGTTCATAGAAAAGATGGTGTTTCTTTGGGTCACACTGTGTTTCATGAACCTATGCACACCAACCTGTACTTACAAACTACTACTGTTATCATGCAAACAATGCAGCAGTGTATTATGGGCTCTTGTTCACAGGGTTAGAGCTATCTCAGATTCAGAGAGCTTATCAGCAGAGCACAACCATCTCCACTCTGTGTTTGTTCAGAACACGTACTCTGATAAACAGTTTTGCAATGCATTTCGACTATCACACACTAAACCTCAAGAGAAATCCGAATAAACAGTAAACTCCATGAGGATGATTTTTCCTACCTTATGTTGATGGTTTTCCCATTAAAATTGACAGACTATTCAAAAAACATTGAATTAAGTATGTTCCACCCTCGACATCAGTGTAAAGATGACCTATGTCTAAGACCAGGAATACATAAAATCCTGTGTCAGTGCGGTATATCATACACTGGCTAGACATGTCACACTGTTAAGGATGGATGCAATTAACATAGAAGTCACACCAGACTATGTCAGCCAGAAAAATCTGTTGCTGCTGAACACTGCCTTAACATGGTATACAGAAGGCAGTATGGATAAACCAGGATCCTCTCTCTCATCCCCTCCACATAGTGGGACTCCATCATTAAAAAAGCTGTCAAAATACACATAACTAACAGAAACATGGGATTTCAACTCTGCAAACCATTAGTGGCACTAAGACATCATCAGCCACAAACAAATGAACGCAATTTGTTAAAACAGATCAGAAATCACAGCCAGGGCAGCGAAGCTGGATAGCAACTCCTTGCCGGCATAAACATGTTGGGTCCGTGGCTTGCAACTGTGTTTTTTCGCAGCATGCGTGCAAAGACCATGGCCCATTTCATGGGCGTCATTACCGCCCCGCCCCTGATGTCTGCACTTTTCTAGTGAGCCAGCACATGAATTTGTGAGCCACAACAACAATGTATCAGTCACACCTGAAAATACAAGCAGCTGTCTCTTAAAAATACTGCACCATCCAGTGCACAGGCATTCTGTGAGCCATCAAGAAAATCTGCTCTCCTTAAGACTAACTGAAATGTGCCACATTTTGTTCTACTTACAATACACTAAGTCAGGCATTACAGTTTGCCAAAAGCTGCCGCCATATAAAAATCAGAAGCTGCTGCAATACAGGAAGCCCTTTGATTTGGCCGACAGACAAGTTGGGACACAATATCAATCACTACAGACTCCTAAAGCACCTTAATTCGACTACCCTCACGTGTAAAAGACTCCTTCAACAAGCTGTGAATCAACTAACAACCTACACAATTCCAGAAGCAATCAACTCAAATGAGAAAGTTCATCACTCATATTTTTAAGGCCACATAAAGAGAAATGTGGCAATCTGTCTGGAACACTACAAACATTGTAAATGGCAGACATCACATCCTCTCCAACAAGATACTGCAAGCCAGTGTTGTTGCCACAATGTGAGAGAGAAAGTACATGTTTCTTCACAACGGTCAACTATATTGAGTATAACTACAATCTTCCTCCACATCCCTACCATGCAAATTTTAAGGGAACCCAATAATGTCAATGTAATTAAGTCTCTTTTGGGGATGCTAATCACATGCTGTTTGTGTATGGGAAATATGAAAACTCTTATCAGTTATTCCTTTTTTCTTGCATATTTTGCAAGGAGAAACATTACAGCTTTAACCAGCAGGACTTTTTTCTTAGCTAACTTTCCCTTAAATATTTTAAAAGTAAATTTCTTTTTCCGATTAACCATGGGACTCGAAGTATCTGCATCAAAATTAGTTATTTTGTAAAAGTTTTATTCCTGTTGTCAGCTAAGTCCCCCTATGACCCAAGGATCTTGCCGAAATGGGGTGGATTGCGTGTCTCAAAGATACGGATAGCTGTACTGTAGGTGCAGCCACAATGGAGGGATATCTCTGCAGAGGACAGAAGTCAAACAGCAGTCTTTCAGCAGTTGTAGGAGCAACAACCTGGATGACTGACTGATCTGTTCTTGCTATGCTGTTACTGCGAATTACCGAAAGCGAGAGGAAACTACAGCAGTTATAATTCGTGAGAGGCGGCAGCTTTGGTTAAATAATGATGACATCCTTTTGGGTAAATAGTCCCCCATTGAGATTTCATGTGTGGACTCCTCAAAAGGATGTGCTCACCAGGAAAAACATAACCGGCATTCTACAGCTCAGAATGTGGAATCTTAGGTCTCTTATTCAGTTAGGCAGGCTAGATAATTTGAATAAGTAAATGGACAGTTTGAAATTAGGTATACTAGTGGGAATCAGCAAAATACAGTGGCAGCATGAACAGGACTTTTGGTGAAGTGAGTAAGAGTTACAAATACAAAATCAAATAGGGGTAGTGCAAGAGGAAGTCTAATAATGAATAAGAAAATAGGAATGCAGATAAGCTCCTATGCACACCACAGTGAACACATTATTATAGCCAAAATAAACACAAAGCCAACACCCACCACATTAGTACAAGTTTATAAGCCAACTAGCTCTCCATATGATGAAGAAATTGAAAGAATGTATGATGAGAAGAAAAAATTATTCAGATAGTTAAGAGGAATAAAAATTTATATACAATGTGAACTTCAAATTAGAAAAAGATGAGACGAAAAGTAGTGGAACACGGATAGAGGAAAGGAATGACAGATTTTGCACTGAGCATAATGTAATCGTCGCTAACACTTAGTTCAATAATCATGAAAGAATGCTGTATACGTAGAAGAGACCTGGATACACAGGAAAGTTTCAAAAAAATTATGTAATAGTATGACAGAGATTTCAAAATTATATCTTAAAACTTCAAAACACTTCCAAAGGTAGATGTGGACTCTGAACCCTAGATTAAAAATGAAAAGATTGCAAAAAGGTAGGAAATTAATGAGAAGGGATCTGGACAAACTGAAAGAACCAGAGGTAATTGGGTGTTTCAGAAGCTAACAACTGAAACTTCCTGGCAGATTAAAACTGTGTGCCAGACCGATACTTGAACTCAGGACCTTTACCTTTTGCGGGCAACTGCTCTACCATCTGAGGTACCCAAGCACGACTCACGAACCATTTCCACAGCCTCATCCCCATTAGTACCTTGTCTCCTACCTTGAGGCTGTGGGGACGGTTCGTGAATCGTGCTTGGGTAACTCAGATAGTAGAGCACTTGCCTGCGAAAGGCAGAGGTCCTGAGTTCTAGTCTCAGTCTGGCACACAGTTTTAATCTAGGGTGTTGTGTTGACCTCATCATCATTTCATCCTCATCACTGGCGCGCAAGTCGCCCAATGTGGCGTCGACTGAAATAAGACTTTCACTTGGTGGCCAAACTTCCCCGGGTGGGGATTCCTGGCCAACGATGCCATACACTCATTTCTAGGAAATAGGAGTTGTCAAGGAAAAACTTTTTTAGTCTGTTTTCAAATTTGACTTTGCTCTGTGTCAGACAGTTCACTGAATAAGTGATCAAAAGTTTTGGCTGGGGCAGTGTTCGCTACTTTTTGTACTTAGGACAATGCTAATGTGCAGAAATGAATGTCTTTTTTTCTTCTGGTAGTGTAATTAAGTACATCATTGTTCATTTAGATCCGTAGTGGATTATTTACAACATACTTCATGAGGGAACAAATATACTGTGTGAAGGAGTAGTCAGAATGCAGAACTTCTTAAACTGATGTCTGCAAAATGATCTTGGGTGAGCACCACATAATATTATTACAGCACATTTTTGAGCAATGAAGACTTACTTTCTTGGAGATCAGTTTCTTCAGAGCATTATTCCATAGGACATTATTGAATGAAAATATATAAAATATGTCAGTTTACTGATTTGTTTCTCCCCAAGAATTGCAATGATTCTAAGTGCAAATGTGGGTGAAGTACGTTGTTTTAAGAGTTCTAAAATGCACTCTTTCTGGTTTAAATTCTCATCAATATAGACACCAAACTATTTTTTTTCACCCTACTTATTATTTCCTCACTGTGTGTTACACTCATATTTAACACGGTACATCTATATGTGCAGAACCGAATATGTTCTCTCTTTAAAAATTGAGAATGAGACCATTATCAGAAAACCAGTCAATAACACAGTTGAGAATATTGTTTACCACTTCTTGTCTTGCTGTATGTGTGTTTGAGTGATTACAATACTAATGTATTCTAAAAAAAAAATCTGCTTGTTGTATATTAGATGGAAGATCATCTACATATATGAGGAACACTGATGGATCTAAGATTGAGGCTTGGGGAACTACATATGCGATTTCTCCTCAGCCAGAGAAAGCTCCCCATATTGGTTGAATTACAAAGAACAACTCTCTGTATTCTCTCTGTTGTATATGACATTATCCACAAATTGGGTATACCATCAATTCCATAAAACCTCGGTTCATCTAGGCAGATATTGTGGTTCACACTGTCAAATGTCTTAGATAAACACACAAAACACCAACCAGTGCTGTTTTGTTACTTAATGCTTGTAAAATTTGGTAAGTGAATGTGCAAATCGTATTCTCAGTTGAATAACTCTCCTGAAAACCAAACTTTGATTTACTGAGGATAATACTGTTGCTCAGTTGGAATACTGTTCTACAATACACCACCTCAAAAATTTTGAAAAATGGTGTCAGCAGCAAAACAGGTTGGTAGCTGTTGACATCTCTCTTATTACCTTTCTTAAACAGAAGTTTAACAATAGCATATTTCAATCTCTGTACAAACATACCTTGAGTTAAGAGATGCATTGGCCTACATATTTCGGATAAGGCAGGGCTTATTACATAGGAACAAATCTTTAGTACTCTGTTGGAAACACCATCAAATCCATCTCAGATTTTATTTTTGACTGAATATATAATTAACCTTAATTTCAGAGGCAGCAGTTGGTCATACACTCATATGATTGAATTTCATGAGATTTGCGTTTTCAGCATACTGCTATGCTTTTTCACTTCAACTGCTTGTCCCTATATTTTCCACTACATTTAGGAAAGTATTATTGACTCATCATTTCTACCCCTTCTATTTAAGTCAATACTGACATTACCCTGTTCTTTGGCTGGTTGTTCTGTCTCTCATTTCACTAGATTCCATATAGCCGAAAGTCTGTTGCCAGAATTACTGATTTCTGACATGTGCATATTTGCTTTGGCGTAATTAATTATTCTATCTGATTTTCTATGAGGAGTATCTATACTGCAAGGCACAGTCTTACTTATCCTACCTGTGCATCGAGCCACAGTTATTTCCTTGCTTGACCTTCATCAAATAAAATATCTCTTAGGGTCCTACTGTCCTTATCTACCCTGTTGGAAAGTCAACTACTGAGATTAAATTTTCCTAATGAAGATCTACATGCAATTATAATTAAAAATGAACTCTTTTGAGTATTATTTCACAAGTGCACCATTCTCTGTGCTGATCACTACAAAATCTACTTATCTCTATGTTTTTGAACTTGTGTTGTCCAAATAGCCTCCTTTTCCCATATTCTACAGTGTAATCTTTTATATTTCACTTCTCTAACTCTGTGGCTGTATGTCTATCTTTTCATAGCTCTCTAAATTTTCCAAACAGACAAGAAGCTCTTCTACCTTATTACTCAATCCTCTAACATTCTAATGAAATAAGCTAACCTTACTATTCTGTGCATTCTCAGGCATTTTAACTTCCATCGTAACAGGATGCCCAAGTGCTAATTCTTGACTAAAAAAGAAGGGGGCACCTCTGTGATACCAGTAGCCACAGGGTGTGATTGTCTCCCTCCCCCCTCCCCATACTATTTCTACAAGAAGCTCAGCCAGCTTATCTTGTACTGAAGTGAAATGTGGACAAAAGAAGAAGGCAGTAGTAGCTTTTGAAATATAGAACTAAGAAGAATGCCAATGGTTAGATGGGTAGACAGTGTAGCTTATGGGGATTGGGGAAAAAATTAATTTCTGGCACATCTCAAGTAATGAGGGATCAGTTAATTGGATACATCCTGAGGCATAAAGGAATCATGAGAGAATCAAGAGTAAACATTGTAGACGAAGACAGTAGCTTAAGCAAATTCAAATGGATGTAGGTTGCTGTAGTTATTTAGAGATGCAGAGGCTTGCACACGACAGTAGCATGAAAAGGTGTTTGTGCTGAAACTTGCCCTCACCATATTTCCAAATAGAAAGAAGTTTAAGATTACTCCGAGTTGAACAACTCTCTGCAACTTTATAAATTTTCATACATATGGTAGCTTAAGTTGTTTGTTTCGTGTGTTAAGCATCATCGAACTTATCCAGCAGAAATACAAAACGATGGGCAAAAGATGAAAGGTACACAAATAAACGAACTAAATTACAAGATTAAACTACTTGCTTCAATGTTTGTCTTTTGCTTCTTCGGTGGTGACGACTGCGTGGCTGGCTCATCCATGCATCGCTCATCACTTGCTAGATTGGTTCCCAGTGCCGATTCACGTTCGATACTTGGTTGATTCTGACTAATGTTTGAACATCCATTGTTCTTTTTTTCACCATGTTCGGGCGCTAGGTGTAACATAAACGGTTCTGTGTCTAGTAATTTGCGTTCCTTCAAACAGCTGCTGAGCCATTTCGTAGTCACTATTTCCACATGAAAGCAGTCTACATGCATACTTTTCAGAATCTCGTAACACTTATCTGGTTTATTAAGGAAATATTCGTCAACAATTATAAGAATACGAGAACTGTCCATTTTTTCTGCACACTTTGTCACAGTTCCCCCCATTTTTTGAATGTTATTTCTCAATACAGTTAGTCTTGTGTTGCCGATACGGGCTGGTAATATGTACGATCTGCAAATATTTTTTGGGGACGAGACTCCATCTTTCCCTGTTAACAGCATTCCAAGGTTAGAGACGATACTAATGTTCACGTGTACGGCATTAATTTGGCATCACCAACATTGCAGAGAACATTTACATGAAATACCTAATGTCTCCGTCTTTCGATATATCTACGTGACGCCCTTGCGGTGTTATTTTATATTTTTAACAGCAACGTCCCGCAAATAACTAACGCCCACAACATCGTTGGCACCTTGTCTCCCTTACAAAACAACGTATGTAATATAGATATACAAATCACTACAGCAGTACAGCTGACGCAGGTCAGTTTGAATCTGGTGGTGCATTTGGCAGTATTGCCAACTGGCGGAAGCTGTCAAACTCTAATTTAGTAATGTGACATTTAAGGTCGATCTACGCTACTCGTAACGTCACGTCACGGACCGGCAACGTCACGCAAAAATATTCATAATATGTTTTGAATGGTATTATGCATAGAGAAATTATCTCTGGAGTGAGCATTGCGTTCTGCGCATGTTGTCAACATTAAACCAGGATTGTCACGTGTTTTCGGGACTTCGCTGTGCGTGTGTGCATTCCGCAGCGTTTGAAGTTTATAATATTAAGAGTTTTTGTTGTGTTTCACGTTTGTTGATAGTGTAATAGCGATGGTGAATTACTGTTGTTGCTACGGATGCAAAGAAAAATATGTGAATGTAGGGATCGTAACTTTTCATGGGTAATACCATGTAGCTCTAATTACAGTTATCATATTAGTAAGAGACACTGTTTATGTTTAAAAATTTCGAGACGCATTATAATTAAGGCTTGATTCTGTAGACCTATTTTTCTACGATTTTATGACTATATAATAGATATTACGACTCGTACAAAAGCTTACAAACAATCGGTTCCTCTCGTAAATTTGCTAGTGGAATAGGAAAGGGAATGGTTAGTTGTTTCAGCAAATACTATCCTCCATCCATTTATCAGTGACTTGTCGATTATGTATATAGTTTACTCAGTCTACTATTTCTTTAATAAACTGGGAGCAAGTACGTAAATCGCATTAAATAAATACTTACAAGTGTCACCAGTAAGAAAAATTGTGCTTTAGATCGCAAAAACGAGAAAGTAAATACGCAGAAATAGCAGAAAAAGGACGAATTAGCAGGGATATAATCGCTAATGTGTGACAAATTCGGTGTTTTTCTGCCACTTGCAAAAGTACTAGCGTACTATCAAGTCGTTTTGCAAGACTATCACTGCAAAAATGTACGTCAGGCTCTGCGATACTATAAAGTGCCGTATCATACCGAAAACTACCAAAAATCGAGTGCATCTGAACTGTGACACCTATCGCAAAAAAGCAGAATGCAATATCACTTGCCCTTAAAAGTTACGTAGCTGGTTTATTCCGGGTATCAAATGGATACTATTAAAATGTCTGCGCAACATATATAAATAATCCACGACACGTACGAAAAGAATCCGTCTGTGCTAGGGATGTAGTGACATTCTAAATATACAGGACGCTATACGTACAAACACACGACGTCCCGAGAACACGTGACCAGGTCGGCAATGTATATTGACAACATAAAATCTGTTCTGCGCATGTGAATGCTCACTCCAGAGGTATTTACTCTATGGTATTATGGTGACGTATTACAGTGACAGCAGTCCAGAGACGATAGTTGAGACAGCAAAGAAGTTCGTCGTCGTCGTTTATTCTTTGTAATTTACTGGTTGTTATAATTTAAGCACAGTCTAACATAACAGTCGCGACACTTCGCCTCGATTTTGTTGCCTATTGCGCCAGCAGCGCGCCAAGCGGCCAGTAGGTTAAACTGTTAAGTTCAGCGCGCTCGTGAAACTGAAAGCGACCAGTAGTTGCTTATTTTGGTTTTGGTTCTTACAAATGGGAGCGTAGCGCAATAAATTGCAGTAAGAAGATGAAGAAGATACTACTTCTCTCTTTTTCAGGTTTCCTAAAAACCAGGAGAGGTATATACCATCACTTTACTAAACTGCAACATCAGGATTCGCTTGCAAATTACATGTATCTTGATGCTTAATGTTTTGTTTTAGGAGTAGAAAAGGTTAGTGAATAGCAGACGAGAAGATCTAATGAAAAAAACACTCTGTTTACCTTTATGATAACGTTAAGTTTTGTCCGCTTGATGTCAAAGAAAACCAGTTCATGAACGCGGACAATAATAAACCTGTGTGGAATACAGTTAACGACATTGTTTTACATTCCAAATATACCACCTCGACTGACGATGATGAGGAAACTGCCACAAAGGTTCGACAATCTGTCTAAAACTATAAAACACTCCTACAGCACAAAAGCAGCTAGTTCAACCCTCCATATCAGTGCCAGATTCATCCGAATCGTCAACACAGACCTGCTTTGACGATGAAGTGGTAAACTTAAGCGCAGTTACTCGTGTTCAGAGAAAGCATGTGGTGTATCAGAATGTGCAAACAGCTACACTTCGTGAAAAACTGTTATGGGACAAGGAAAGTGCCCATCATTTTAAGTACAGACAGTAACAGAAACAGTATTAGAAGGATCAAGTGAAGAAGGACAAAAAAATTTTGAAGACTATAAGATGCCAATATTTAAAAAAAAGATGCACTTGGCTTGTTGTTAAACTACACTCCTGGAAATGGAAAAAAGAACACATTGACACCGGTGTGTCAGACCCACCATACTTGCTCCGGACACTGCGAGAGGGCTGTACAAGCAATGATCACACGCACGGCACAGCGGACACACCAGGAACCACGGTGTTGGCCGTCGAATGGCGCTAGCTGCGCAGCATTTGTGCACCGCCGCCGTCAGTGTCAGTCAGTTTGCCGTGGCATACGGAGCTCCATCGCAGTCTTTAACACTGGTAGCATGCCACGACAGCGTGGACGTGAACCGTATGTGCAGTTGACGGACTGTGAGCGAGGGCTTATAGCGGGCATGCGGGAGGCCGGGTGGACGTACCGCCGAATTGCTCAACACGTGGGGCGTGAGGTCTCCACAGTACATCGATGTTGTCGCCAGTGGTCGGCGGAAGGTGCACGTGCCCATCGACCTGGGACCGGACCGCAGCGACGCACGGATGCACACCAAGACCATAGGATCCTATGCAGTGCCGTAGGGGACCGCACCGCCACTTCCCAGCAAATTAGGGACACTGTTGCTCCTGGGGTATCGGCGAGGACCATTCGCAACCGTCTCCATGAAGCTGGGCTACGGTCCCGCACACCGTTAGGCCGTCTTCCGCTCACGCCCCAACATCGTGCAGCCCGCCTCCAGTGGTGTCGCGACAGGCGCGAATGGAGGGACGAATGGAGACGTGTCGTCTTCAGCGATGAGAGTCGCTTCTGCCTTGGTGCCAATGATGGTCGTATGCGTGTTTGGCGCCGTGCAGGTGAGCGCCACAATCAGGACTGCATACGACCGAGGCACACAGGGCCAACACCCGGCATCATGGTGTGGGGAGCGATCTCCTACACTGGCCGTACACCACTGGTGATCGTCGAGGGGACACTGAATAGTGCACGGTACATCCAAACCGTCATCGAACCCATCGTTCTACCATTCCTAGACCGGCAAGGGAACTTGCTGTTCCAACAGGACAATGCACGTCCGCATGTATCCCGTGCCACCCAACGTGCTCTAGAAGGTGTAAGTCAACTACCCTGGCCAGCAAGAACTTCGGATCTGTCCCCCATTGAGCATGTTTGGGACTGGATGAAGCGTCGTCTCACGCGGTCTGCACGTCCAGCACGTACGCTGGTCCAACTGAGGCGCCAGGTGGAAATGGCATGGCAAGCCGTTCCACAGGACTACATCCAGCATCTCTACGATCGTCTCCATGGGAGAATAGCAGCCTGCATTGCTGCGAAAGGTGGATATACACTGTACTAGTGCCGACATTGTGCATGCTCTGTTGCCTGTGTCTATGTGCCTGTGGTTGTGTCAGTGTGATCATGTGATGTATCTGACCCCAGGAATGTGTCAATAAAGTTTCCCCTTCCTGGGACAATAAATTGACGGTGTTCTTATTTCCATTTCCAGGAGTGTAGATCAGCATGCCATCTGCAAGATGGAAAGACAAAACCGAGCTGTTTGTTCTCAATTTATTATATTACAGCACTCAGGCATACAAGTTTTGTCAGAATGTTTTATGTTTCCATCAGTAAGTACATTACACAGCTATGTGGAAGGCATACAAATAAAATGTGGGAGAACTGACACAATACGTTACACCTTTTAAAGCAGTAGGTACAGCATTTCTCTGATATTGATAATCTAGTGCAGTGGTCGTCAAACTGCGGCCCGCGGGCCGCATACGGTTCAGATCATGTTTACGTGTGGCTCACGACCCTCCTCGGCTTCGCACAGGTAGCCTTAGTTATCTACTTGTCTGGCGTAGCGCTGTTTTGTTTACAGAAACTGCGTAGAATTGTGATTAAAGTCGGCGAAGTAATTAGGTAACTGAAAACCATCCACCACTTTCATTTAAAGCGCCACTTGCCGGTGCTCCGCAGCGCTAAAGTCGTGAGTGGCCTGCTAGCCAACAATGTGAGCTGTGCATAGGTAATTTCCAAGAATGATTGCCTATCGAAGTCGCGGGTTCAAAACGATACGTATCGAACGTGCAACTTAAATCTATCATGCGACTCTGGATGGCACGCGTTAGGATCAATTGTTTGTGATAGTCAGTTTTATTTGTTTTCCGTCTTTCCATTAGTTGTTGTAAATTACATACATCCGCAAATTGTTTGTGAGTTAGTGGGGAAATCCAGACGATTTCTGTCGGTAGTGAGTGGGATGTCTGGTGCTCTTGACGTTTCTTAGACGGATTCTCTCACATGGAAAAATGTAATCCAGTGCTAATTCAGCGTAGAAAATTGTTTGATATTTTATGGCAAATATGGAGTACTACCAGCCAAGAAAACGAAGGACTGTGTAAACCATGGTGATGCGAAGTGTCTACAATTTCGTAAAAAGAGTTTCGACTCTGAAATACCGTTACAATTTCATTGCGGACAGTGCGGAAAACGAACGAGTATCAGGAAGTATACGTGGTTCGACTCTTCCAAATTATCCATCCAGATCAGCGTGATTCTTCTATCTTGCTGGATTCAAGACTACACCGTGCAAGCAACAGCATCGGAAATTGATTTATCTGCTAATACCAATGACGAGTAAGGTAAGTCATCTCCTTTGTAATTACAAGTAATTTTGTAACGCTCTTCTTTTGTCGTTGCTGTAGAGACCACCGTAAACATACTCATAATGCCCATCATCAGTGGGACTGAAGAGACACAATTGATTTCGCCGCTACACAAGTAAGCACAATTCATTTACAGTATGTTTTCCTTTGAATTCAAATGAAAGAAAGGAAAAAATTGCTCATCTAAAATCTACCATTCATTGTCAACAAAACGTTATGTTAGCAGCAGCTGGACAAAGCGAGGCTGTCACAAGAGCATCATGCCAAGCATGTAATATTCTGGCAAAAAATATGAAAGCTTTCATTGATGCTGAATTAGTGAAGCAATGTATGATGACTGTTTCTGAAGCTTTGTTTCAAAATTTCTCCAACAGTAAATAAATATCAGCTGAAATAAATAAGCTCACACTTTCAGAATCTACCTTTCGACGTCATATATAAGATATTTCAAAATATATGTTTGAGCCAGTAATTAATAAGGTCAAAATTATGCAAATACTTCAGTCTTGCATGTGATTACAGTACAGATTTAGCTTCGATGTATCAGTTTTCATTATTTCTGTGTTATACTGCACAAATGATGGGGTAATAGAGGAAGACTTTTTAGCAACTATAACCATGTAAGTTCATACAAAAGGATGTGATTTTGTGGATGCAATTAAAGAATTTGTGAAAAAAACGACTTATCTATGAGTGAATTAATATCAGTATGTACAGATGGTTGTCCGTCAATGACAGGTGTCAGCAATGTTTTGATAGTAATGATTAAGAAGGAATGGAATTTGCCAAATTTACTCTCCATTCACTGCTTATTGCACCAAGAAAGTCCGATTTCAGATACCAAATTGAAAAATGTTATGCAAGCGGTTATAAGTGTATTAAATTTTGTTCTTGCCCGTGAACTTAATCATTGAAAATTTAAAGAACTTCTGCAGGAATTGCAAAATGTTACAGTGATATTCTCCATATACTGTTGTCAGATGGCTAAGCAAAGGAAAAGTGCTGGAACAGTTTGTCAATTTGAAATCTGAAATTATTTTATTCTTACAACAAAGTGACAAAAACTGTCCTGAACTTGATGATGATGAATGGTGGATACTTACAGCTTTTTTGACCGATACTACACAAAAATTCAACACACTTAACTTGGAATTACAAGCACCAAACAAGATAATTGGGCAAACGACTAACAAAATATTTGCATCTGAAGCCAAACTGCAATTATATATAAATGAACTCGAAGTAAGAGACCAATCTAATTTTTCAACTGTTGCTATGCTCCAATCAGGCTTCACTATCGCCTAAACTATTAACCAAAACATAAAAGAATATTGGGAAGCCTATTTGGGAGAAATGAAAAACAGATTTGCAGATGTTAAAAATATTCGAAGCTGTTTCATTCTCTTAGAGAATCCTTGGCATGTTGGACATGATCTCAAATTATTCTGCCAATTTGGATTTCCTAAAACTAATTTGCTAAATGAAATAATCGAACTTCAGCATGACACACAGATTAAAGCTCTGTTTGTAGAACATCATGAAACACAACAGCACACCAAATTTAGGAAATGTGTGCCTAACAATTATAAAAATTTACAAGAATGTGCACAGTTCAGTTTAACACTATTTCCTGCAACTTACCTTTGTGAAGCTTCATTTTCAAAAATGGATTACCTGAAAAATAAATATCGTAATCGGTTGTCCAGTCATTTATAAGATGCAATGAGGATTGCATGTAGCCCAAATGATGCAGATATAGACGACATAGCCAAAAAAGTTCAACATCACAAGTCACATTAATGAAAAATTATATATTTGTATTTACATTTGTTTTGCAATTGTAATGAATAAAAACCAGATTCAATAAGAGACCTGTAGCTTTCTTATATAATCTGTTGCATGTGCAGTGCATCTGTCCTTTTCTTATTTTTTAAATTCGTATTTATTTCTACATTTTTTGAAAGTTTGAGATTAATGCAATTATAATAAAGTTTTTGTGGCCATTTGAATAATGTAATATAATATTTAAATAATACATCTATCTAGTCTTGCATGAAAGTACCTTAAAATAAATTTCAGGAACAAGAAACACTGATCCCAGATTTGTTTTTAGTAGTGGCTCAAAATTACTAATGATTCCCTTCCTTCCCTTCACCCTTCATATGCTCCTGCCTAGCTACATGAATATTGTAAAATTATGCAAGACATGTGAATTTTATTTTCATAGAGATAATTAAACTGGAATGAATTAGTCAGATGCAATGTATACTTTTTCCAGTTTATTGAAATTTGATCAGCAGGATTTTATGCACTTTTCAACACTTGTAAACATGGTGACAGTCATTCTGTGAAAGTCTGTGAATGGCACACGTCATCATTGACTCATGCTACCTCAACGATTATTCCAGTTGGTCTCAACACTCGACTCCTGTGAAGACTGACTAAAAATGTAATTGTTGACAACATGACACAGCTACTTGTATGCCTCCTATGAATATATCCCTCATAATCTAATAGTTGGCAAGCTGGCGGAAGGGTATTTAAAAATCTTTTTCCCTGTATTGCAGAATTTCAGTGTCATAAACATAGCATATTGTTGTCAGCAACTGCACAGCAATGTTATTTGGCGAAGGAGTCACATACATTCAACAGTTGTGAGTGGCTTGTTTCCGAAAGTACTGTTTCATCTTAAAAGGTGCTAATGTTTACAGTTTCTGAAGAACGATAAATGATATATATCCCAATCCAGTTAAGAATAAATGGTTTGCAGCTGTCGGCTGTACCTGCCTCCTTCGTCAAATGAAAAATATACTGAAGAATTGTAAGTAGGAGCACGTAAAGTTGTTCTATCACCTTTACAGGCGTCACTTGGTACAGGAGCATATAGATTTGTCGTTTTGGTGGGAGGGGACGTAATAATGGAAATGTTTTCTTGTTTCTTTTTCAGTGCTGACAACAAATGGGTGCATGTGCCTCATACCAATTATCTGCTACTGTATCAAGGTTAAATGAAAGTGTGTTGCATTCATGAATACGCATTACAGAGATGGTCATATGTGGTACATATTTGTTAAAAGAAATAATTAGTCATTAGCTCTTAAAAATGTATGTGTGTGTGTGTTTATCCTCCACTTCTCCTCCTAAGCCCTTGGATCGATTTCAACCATACTGATACATATATTATTTTCAATCTGTAGAGAAATATTGTGGGGTAAACAAAGGCAACATCTTATTCGCGTGGGGGATGGTAATGTGGAGGGAGCAGGGGTAGGAAGACATGGACACATACAGGGGGAGTGTGAAATGGACAGTTAAAGGGGTGAAGAGATGGGGAGTGAGGGGAAAGTCGAGATGGACGACAGAGAGTGAGGGAAGGAAGAGACAGAATAACGTAAGATTGGAATAAATACATATCTAGCCATTGACAGGTACCTCATCTAGTATGAAATAAAATTAAGGCTGTTGTAGTTCAGTCAAGTGAGTTGAAGAAAAATGACTTTCAAAACATGTAGAAAACAGCTGTGATCGTGTCTCATGTTACATAATACATTTAAGTATAAGTCCATTTGCTGTTATTAACCATTTGTTCACAAAGATAACGCAGCAACATTACGTTGGGCAATTACAGTGTTACAATTTACGGGTCATTGAGGGTGCCAACAATCTGAAACAGAGAACATTCTCAACTTTTTTAGTCCTGTCTTCCTCAGTTGCGTGTAATATTACGGTATATTTATAAATTTTACTTATGGACCATCTGACAGCAACTGAATAAAACATAATTTTTAGTGCCATACGCGTTTCGCCTTTATTTTCTGCAATGCATCATCAGTGACAGGTTGCATGGACAATTTCTTACATATTGCACTCCTGTTGCATTTTTGGTGTTGTTCTTCTTCTTATGAACGACAATTTGCGTTTTTTTTCCACATTCCACAGCACTATGCACTGAACGCTTGTTTTAATGCAATGTTTTGATTTTGAACAGAAATGAAAACATTGCATTAAAACAAGCATTCAGTGCATAGTGCTGTGGAATGTGGAAAAGAACCGCAAATTATGAAAAGCGGAGAAGCAGTAAACACAAAGAAACAATGCAAATATGAAGAGTGCACCTCCTTTGTTCTCCTCTTCTTTAAATAAGGAGAAACCCATAGCGACAAATCAGACCCAGAAAAAACGTGAAGACTCTAATGATGGTAAATTTATGAAACAAGACTGTCAGTGAAGAGTTATTGGAAAATGTAGGAGAAAACCAACCGCAAAATACTCCCAAACATCAGTCTGTTCTGCCACCACTGTGAACATTCCCATCACGTTACATCATGAAAAACAGACATGAGTGACTTAATGGAGTATTTACTTAAAAATGGGGAAGTATCTCAATATGCAGCTTCTCAATCCAGAAAATTTTATGTTCCTCTAATTCCTCAAATAATGTGTGGTATTCTTCAGCAAGATCTTTCACATTCATAGTTTTTTTGGATTGACTATAGTTCCCTCTTCCTCCATTTGAAATTAATCCAATCATTGCTAGATTTTATGTGGTAAATTTCGACATTTGGAGAAATGGCTATACTAACAGTTTCGAGTAATGAAGGAGCTGAATATGGACAAATTGCAAAGTGGCAACTCTTTCTACCAGGTTATGACGGTGTAGTCTAAATAGGTAGCAGAGCTGACATGGTGTTGCCTGTCCATGATGAGATGTTGATGTCAAATATAGTGTGAATCGATCTTTACTGAAACATGCCAGGTTTCGATGTGATGTCACTGAGGCTGCATATGGGAACATGCTGATTCCTGTGGTACCACTTGAGTGACACCACTTTCAGCCATGCCACTACAAAGGTGTCAAAATGTCAGCAGATGTAGATGAAGTACAATTCATACTGCTTCACATGTTGCAAAGCCCTTGGCTCACATTGCTAATTTATCATTCACTGTGGTAATATTCCCCCACAGATTAGAAATTCTGAAAACAATACCTTCATTGAAAAGTTGTAGAGTAATAGGAATAAATTTTTTTTGAAACATCAGTGGTCTTAAAATTCTATCAAAAAATGTAATAAACCGCATAAAAATGCAATCTAGACTGTTTTTATTGTGTTTTTTAATAATTTAAGTACTTTAATAAAAGTATTTGAGAGATTAACAAAACAACAAATCAACAAGTCCTTCAATAGCCACAAGCTACTGAAAAGCAATCAATGGCTTTTGAACAGCAATAATGGATTACACAGATCAAACAATTAGAAACTTAACAGAAGAATAGTGTTGTAGGAGATAATTTAGATCGTTCTAAGGCTTTTGATACTGTTAGTCAGTAAATTCTCTTAGATCAGCTGGAAATATTCTGCACAAATGATATTAAATAAGCAGTCTCAGTCACATCTGCAAAATAGATCAGAGTTTGTGGAACGCCACATATACCTCGTACACACAGTCGAAGAGAAAGATTGGATGTCATGAAAGCTCAAAAAGTAGGAAGACTCATTCACACAGTCAAAGTAAAATTATGTTGCACTACAAGTTCAAAAGAACAGCTTCAAATATTTACCGAAGTGTGAAAAAAATATCATATAAAATAAAAATAGCTGCCCTCGATATTGCCGTTTTGATATCGATATATTGCGAGGAATGGTACCGCAGATATATATCGACATCTTTTGAATATTATCGATATTTTATCAACAGCCCTACCCAACGCCTCTGCCGCGGCAAAGAATGCGTCACTGGCGACGGATCGTTGCGACTTCCTTACACAGTGCTCTTCATTTCTCGATCGGTATAGTATCAATACAGAGAAAATTAAATACGTTGCCTTCGAAATGACTGACATAGTTTTATCACGGTTCTGGGGGGTTCTAGAGGTGTCACAGAACTTTTTTAGTAGTCAAGGGAACGGGTACTCAGAAAGATTGAAAAACAACGATTTAGAGAAAAATCATTGTTTTGTGTCTCACGATAGCGGTTCGTGCTTCGAATAACGTCTGTGTGGTGTGCGTCAATGCGGCGGGGAGTTTCCCGAGCCGAGGACGCTTCTTGCTATATACGAGTAAAACGACACTGAGTTTCACACGACCGTTCGAGACATGTTGTCAGATCGGGCACTGTACAAAAGCGACGTTGTCCCATTTTCGATTGACGATGCAGCTATGCATTTGATGAGAGTGGACAAAAATAGTTTTCGCGCAGGCTATATGTAGGAATATGAAGCGGAAAGACCGCATGGGTTGTGTTTTACGTAGAACCAACGATAGGCAGCGATCAGTTGATAAGAAACTGCAGATTGCCTACATACGAGATTGCATAGAGAACACTTCTGTGGCCTCGTACTTAAGTACTTCTCAGGTATAAGCTATGCACACTAAATCGGATTAAGACAGCTAACCAGGCGTATGGGAAGAAGGGTGGTGCGTATGGTCCCAAATGTTTGACTGGAGACAGAATATCAAAGAAACGTTGAAAAATTTTCACTGACAGAGACTGGAAGAATGGCGCTGTACACGCCGAGAGAAACTCTCCAGAGACCTCCAAGAGACCCCTTTCAGGGCCCTTCCAACGTATCGACATTACAGGAGCAGCACAGACAGTGTCAGCTAGACAGCAGATCGCACGGAGGCGCGCAGTCAGCCATTGGCCTTGCACTCCACCTCTGGATGGAACAAATGAAACGCTGGAAGTACCCTTAGCCGCACGATTCAGAGCGATTCCTAGAGCGCAGGTGTAGGTCTACACACTGGTTCCTGTTGTCTTGCATAAAAATATAGTCATTTATTTGGATACTGCTCGAAGGGTTTTTCTAGTTACAACACTCATTTTTGGCAAAGAGATGTCGAGAGAAATGCGAGAGGCGTTCAATAAGTAATGCAATATAATTATTTTTTTCTGAAATCAGGTTGTTTTTATTCATGATTCCAATACGCCGTATTATTCCCTACTCTTCTGGCTCCAAAACTCTGTTTTCCAGCATAACTTACATTCAGTGCGACGTCGTTACGTAACCATGCTGGGAGGGACTGTATGCCGGCGTGATATCATTCCACTAGACGACCTCGGAGCCAACACCTTGCTGCACCAGTATCCTTTCCGTCATCCACTTATTGCTTCCTGCAGAGTGCATCCTTCATCGAGCCAGACAAACGGAAGTGGGAAGGTGCGAGATACGAGCTGTGCGGTGGATGAGGAACAGCAGTTCAGTGAAGTTTTGCGAGCTCCTCTCGGGGCGCAGGCTTACGTGAGGCCTTGCGCTGTCATGGAGAAGGAGAAGTTCGTTTGCGTTTATGTGGCGAGGAACACTCACCAGGAGTCACAGCTGTATGCTGCCGTCTCGCACGCAGCTCGGACAGGTTTGCAAGACCTCGTTGCGATGACGACAGGTGCTCGGCTTCAAGGACTCACCGTGCTTTTGCTCACTGGTAGGTCTCTGTAGACGTTCTGCAGCCACCTCCGTATATCTGCGTTGCTCTGGATTCCTGCCAAAAGAAACTCAATGACAGCTCTCTTCTTGGCACGAACCTCCGTTATAGACGCCATTTTGAAGGCTACATTTAGCACCGCCACCTATTGGAACTTCATGAAACAATAAGGCCTAAAGCGGGAATATTCCACTACGTCACACAACAGATTCCGCATTTTTTCAAACAAAATTGGTTGAGGAAAGAAATATGTTGTATTACGTATCAAGCGCCCATCGTACTTTCAGAAAAAAATGTTAAATTACTTATTTAAGTCCTCTAGTTCTTTCTTTGATTCTGAATAGACTGCATTTCGGTGTCACCACCCCAGCATCTGGTAGCACATATTTTTTAAAATACGAAGTCTGAATGATGACTGTGTCGTAGTCACCATAGAACTATTTCCTTGTTTAATAAATCACCGTCTGAATAAAGTGGTCTGTTCATCAGCTAACAGAGATAAAGAGCTGAACTAGAACGTGCCCGCCGTCTTAGCGACCGTTGACACGTTTCCACTCAACAATGACCAGCCTTCTAGCTGATTCCCTGCAGTGTTCTACACTCATGTACGGAAATGCTGGGGTAGCTCAACAACTTTCTAACTTATATCAAACGATTTTT
Organism: Schistocerca serialis cubense; assembly: GCF_023864345.2. NCBI lineage: Eukaryota > Metazoa > Arthropoda > Insecta > Orthoptera > Acrididae > Schistocerca > Schistocerca serialis. Next base: position 50,399,191 of record NC_064645.1, read on the forward strand.
GCGCGATTGTCTGACGTCATCTCACAGCCTTCTCTGCTATGACGATCCAGGCCGACGTGCCGGCGTTTGATGTTACGCCGGAACAGTATTCTTACTCTCATCGTATATAGGAAGTCCGAGAAACATGCACGAATATATTCAAGATGTTATGACCTACATAAGAAAATATGAACGACCTTACCTCTTCGTAACATTCACATGCAACTCGTCGTGGTCAGTAATCAAAGAACAGCTAAGATATGGGCAAGCCCCAATCCATCGACACACCACAATAGATGGAGTTTTCCAACAAAAACAAATGAGATTTATTCAAGTCATCACAAAATACAACATCTTTGGAACCGTCAGATGCTGGAAGTACACAATCAATGACAAAAACGAGGACTGTCTGACTCACAGAATCACATATGGCTACAAGACAGAATCCGACGAATATTGATAAAATCATCCAAGCTGAATTTCCAAACTCACATGAAGGTCCGGAACTGTACGACATAGTAGTGAAAACCAAGATTCACGGACCATGAGGGCCATTAAACCCAATTCGCCATGTATGAATGACGGAAATTGTGCAAAAAAAGTACCCAAAACCTTACTTGGAGACGCATAAAGCGGAGTTGATGGGTATCCCAAATATAGAAGATGGTCACCCAAAAACGGTGGCCTCACAACAAAAATACGAATACGAAGCAGCCACGAACTGGAAATAAATAATCAATGGGTAGTACCATATAACACACTACTTTCCAATATATTCCAAGCACACATAAATGTAGAATACTCCAGTTCAGTGTAGTTCATCAAGTATGTAAACAAAGGCATTGACATGCAGTATTTCAAATAGCCAAAAACAGCGATCAACGAAACAGAGACGAAGAGATCCTCATGTACCAAATAGGAAGATCCGTCAACAGTAAAGAAACACCTTGGAGGATTTTCCGTTTTCCCATACACGAACGTGAACCAACACCTAGCAGTATATTTGGGGAATAGACAGAGAGTTTACTTCGCAAAAGACACCGCCAGCAAAATTGCAAGCAGACCTCTTCAGAACACAGCATTTACAGTTTTTTACCAACTGTGCCAAACGGATCCATTCGCGAAAACATTACTATATGTCAACGATCCTACCTGTTATACGTGGAACACAACGAGAAAAATCTTTCAATGACGAAAAGAAAATTCCTTTAGAAGATCACCCAGGAATCATGAAAACTTGCGCACTAGGTCGAGTATGCACGCTATATCCGAACAACACTGAGTTGTTGGATTGTGATACACGAAATAAGGGGACCAATATGTCTGACAGATCTCAAGACTGTTGACAGTTACGTATGTTAAACGTACAGAGAACCATACTTAGGAGCATTGGAAAAGTCTTTCCCATGTCTAGAGAACAGGCAAACCTATCTTCGCCATACCACATGCACATAACACAATCGATCTTCTCTCAACTAAATAAAGGCGCGAAATGTGCAGAAAGCAGTCAACCGAACAATTTACATGGGAGGGAATAACAATCCAGCACAAACGCACTTGCATACACAATCTTCTCAAATTTCTACTTGATCACTAAAGCCGCCCAACACATACTAAGTATTAGTTCGCTATTCGGTCCTCTAGAGGACGGCAATGTTAACTTAACATACATTCCTACACTCCAACAGGCCTCTGCATTCGGAGAGCTGATGCTATTAACGGGAAACGGGAAACATTCCCACCACAGGTCATTCATACAAGGAATTATTCCAGAAAACCGGTCACATATATCTTTTACCATTATAGTTACAATTAAATATTATGCTCACGGTCTCAATTGAATGGCATTAGACAATGAGCCAAGTATCGCAAATACACCCGGCTGTCGGCAGTGGCTCTGTTAATACAAATATCACTACCTTTCTTATGACTTGATGTACTCTTCCCTTTGCTATCACAGTACTCCAAGTCAAATCCATACCACCTTATGACTGGACACAGTTATTTCCGTTCCACAAACACATACTTTATAAACCTGATGCTCAAATGCGAAAATATCTCTCATCCCCTAGTATTAAGTATAATACTTCATCAATAGATGATTACCTATGATAGGAAATAATAGTGACCGGAAATCAACGATGGGTGTGCATGTCTCTTACATTTCTTCCTGCGAGTGCTACTACCACTATGTTTTAAAAAGAGAGACATAATTGATGGGTTGATTCATTGAGATAGAGCTGTAACAAGGTACAATATAATGGTGGACTGATTCATTCTAGAGAAGAACTTGCTGCAGGTCAATTTTTCCCAGTGTTCTGTCCGGATGCATCAGTCACATGACATAGCCTGCGTTCTACTCGTATACAGCCATGTGTTGTGTATGTGGTTTAAAGAATTGTCTACTTTTGATCGTTAACTTTAAACCTGTCAGTCATCAGAGGACTTCCATCTCATGTATGATGAAAGTTGACACAGTACTCTAAACGAACTTTGATTTATGAGTTTCACTCCCCCCCCCCCCCCCCCCCCCCCCCCCCCGCCTGCCGCATCTTGGTTGTAAAATCGAGACTTCAGCATCATAACCAAGTTAGCGATAGGAGCTTGTGAGGCGACGCGATAGGAGCCAGCGAGGCGTTGCAATCCCTGTGTACACATTTGCCTGACAGATGTCCTGTTTACAGAGTTAGTGATTGTGTGAGTTATAATTTTCACATGTCGGACACTGCTGCTATGCGTTTATTTGTTTCCTTGTAGGATGTATACCCTGCTACTAACGGTCATTTTATATAGGTCTGATGCAGGCATAGTATAATCTCTGAACTGTGTTCGGATGTGAATAGTGAACACTATACATCTCCGGAAAGCTATATTATTGTGCTCGTATCACGCAGGGCCAGTGTTTTACGGTTCGATAACATAGTTTTTCGTTGAGAAACCGGGAAGGAGTATGTATGTCATGCGCCTGAAATATATTTCTCACAAAGGAATGTTAACAACGCTACATTCCATACGTCTGATAGCTCGGAAACACAGGTGATCAAACATAGGTCCGTTTTAAGTGCAGAACGTTGTAGCCTTAGGAGTGCGTGTGTGTATGCTCTCTCTTATCAGTACCTTCCAGGTACCAATCTTAGACTCTAGATCAACTCTGGTTGATTTACGTAAAAATGCGTCGAACTCCAGTCGTCTGGAGCCCCATCGCCTATAAAAATCATTCAATTCTTGTTCTTCTTAACTGTCCGCTATTACATCACAGAACCTCATCGATAAGGAGTGCGAAGCTCCTCGACATGGTCACATCTCGAAAAATCTCATGCACTCGGACGGGTTAGGACTCGGAAAGCTCAATTCATTCACGAGAAGTGGAGTGTAGCCATCTTCTTCTGGTCGGTTGCAGATTAATTCGCTAACGGTGCTGCAGGGCTGGTTGGTCAGTGACAGTGTGAGGAGGGTCTTTCACACTCTAATTTTACCCTAAGACAGCGAGAATGCTCTGTGACACCAATACACAGAGAGCTAGATTGTAAATTAAACACTATGCTCTCGGTGATAGAAATATGTGGAGCGCTGTCTGGTATACTTTGATGATTTATGTGTTCAAGAATTAACACTGAATGGGCGTACTAAACAGTCATCAATCCATGTTTGGAATTATAACAGAACGTAAAATCATGTATGTCAGTAATTTCTTTACGTGTAATGTTTTATGTAAATATAGCCTTTGACTGCGAGTTTAACAACCAAGAGACTGTTATCTTTGCTCATGCGGGAAGAAGGTGGATCTTTGGAAGAGGTGGATTTTTTGATCTGGAGCGTGGTTTGGAGGAGGTGGATGTGGTGGAAAACAATGTCTTATTTCGTATTAGTGTAGAAGTGTTAAATGTGAATAAATGCATTAAATAGTGATGTGCAAAACTAATGTAACGCTTGCTCTCTAAAAATCAAAATACCACGTCGCCCTACAAACCAGTTAGTCTCATCCAAACACAAAGAAAACGGCGGGAACTTCGTAGTGGAATCATCTCTAGACTTCACGAAGACAACAACGCAGCCATCGATATGAGTTAAGTACCAAACTGTTCGTACTTATTAACGATCTCGGACTATAAATATCAGTCTCCTGTAGTTCCTGAAGTCACCATGTGGACAAAGGAGTAGGACAACTTATAGACTGTCGAAATCTTAGGAAGAGGTCTGTTGAACTTGGGGGCTCGTCCAGAATATTACAGTTAAGTGCGATGAGACTTATTGTGCTTTGTTTGCAGAACAGTATAAATTTTATAATTCGTAAAACATGAATAACATTTTACACGTTTCCTGGACCAGAAAAAGTAGTGTGAGAACCAAAAAAGTGCTGGCTTATCGGAGAGGTGGACCTGTGATCGATGTCGTGGTGTGAAAAGATAAGTACAATTCTTCTTTGTTTTAAACTTTTCGTCAAGACTGTGTCCAAACACGTGGTGTCATAATGACACTTTCAGAAGAAATTAAAAAGGAAGTGGGAGAAATGTTAGACTCGAACGTGTGTGGTGTAAGTGACGATCCAGATGACTCACAAACCGAAAGAAAACCGGATCAACAGGACTAGGTAAGGTTACTATTTGCCAGAATGGGACAAATGCAGTCCGAATTAACAATGACAATGAATTCAAATAATGAATTCCTAGAATCGAAAATGCTTGGACAACAGTACATTTTCAGGCAGACAAACTTTCGAAATTACAGTAGTTACAATTTTCAACAACAGATGGCGCTGCGGTCTGGGAAACTCTATAGTACGATATTTTCCACATATCCACCATGCGTAGCCATAATATGGCGTAGTCTCTGAATGAAATTACCCGAAACCTTTGACAACGTGTCTGGCAGAATGGCTTCACATGCAGATGAGATGTACTGCTTCAGCTGTTCAATTGTTTCTGGATTCTGGCGGTACACCTGGTCTTTCAAGAGTCCCCACAGAAAGAAGTCACAGGGGTTCATGCCTGGCGAATAGGGAGGCCAATCCACGCCGTCTCCTGTATGTTTCGGATAGCCCAAAGCAATCACACGATCATCAAAATATTCATTCAGGAAATTAAAGACGTCGGCCGTGCGATGTGGCCGGGCACCATCTTGCATAAACCACGAGGTGTTCGCAGTGTCGTCTAAGGCAGTTTGTACCGCCACAAATTCACGAAGAATGTCCAGATAGCGTGATGCAGTAATCGTTTCGGATCTGAAAAATGGGCCAATGATTCCTTTGGAAGAAATGGCGGCCCAGACCAGTACTTTTTGAGGATGCAGGGACGATGGGACTGCAACATGGGGCTTTTCGGTTCCCCATATGCGCCAGTTCTGTTTATTGATGAAGCCGTCCAGGTAAAAATAAGCTTCGTCAGTAAACCAAATGCTGCCCACATGCATATCGCCGTCATCAATCCTGTGCACTATATCGTTAGCGAATGTCTCTCGTGCAGCAATGGTAGCGGCGCTGAGGGGTTGCCGCGTTTGAATTTTGTATGGATAGAGGTGTAAACTCTGGCGCATGAGATGATACGTGGACGTTGGCGTCATTTGGACCGCAGCTGCAACATGGCGAATGGAAACCCGAGGCCGCTGTTGGATCACCTGCTGCACTAGCTGCGCGTTGCCCTCTGTGGTTGCCGTACGCGGTCGCCCTACCTTTCCAGCACGTTCAGCCGTCACGTTCCCAGTCCGTTGAAATTTTTCAAACAGATCCTTTATTGTATCGCTTTTCGGTCCTTTGGTTACATTAAACCTCCGTTGAAAACTTCGTCTTGTTGCAATAACACTGTGTTCTAGGCGGTGGAATTCCAACACCAGAAAAATCCTCTGTTCTAAGGAATAAACCATGTTGTCTACAGCACACTTGCACATTGTGAACAGCACACGCTTACAGCAGAAAGACGACGTACAGAATGGCGCACCCACAGACTGCGTTGTCTTCTATATCTTTCACATCACTTGCAGCGCCATCTGTTGTTGAAAATTGTAACTACTGTAATTTCGAAAGTTTGTCCGCCTGAAAATGTACTGTTGTCCCAAGCATATTGCAACAAACGGTGTATTTCTATCGCTGCTCGTTTAGTTTTTTTTGCCGTTTCAAATATACCGGTCATTTTTGAAACACCCTGTAACAACAGAATGAATACAAATTGGAGGAGTGACAATAGAGGTAGCCATCCGGAAAACTCCGGACCGCCTCAATGAGGGTCCACAGCTTTGGGGTGAACAGCTTTAAACATAATAGGACCACTAACTCACACAAAACCAAATAGTGTAAATAACTGTTCCATTAGCAAACAGGTTAAAAACCAGGAATATCAAGTGAATTATATAAGTTTTGATAAAAAATTTTGGGATGCTATGTGGCACAGTAGACCACCACAAAATAAGCACAGGAGAGATCAAAGTTCTGATTCAATTCTGGATGAGGAGATGTTAAGTGATTTTTATAGCTGGGCAAAAAGGGAATAGCAAGCTAATAATGAAGAGAGTAATAAATGTTTTAATTCAGAATTGGGGGGTTTGTTCACACAAGAAGGTAATAGTGAGTCAGATGATGATAAACCAAAGCAACAGGAAAAAGAACCAACCACAGAAAGTGAGAAACAGAGAGAAATAGATGAAACTGGCAGTAAAGTATACCATAGTAGTGATGATGCTAGTGTTATTGATGTGAAAAGTACGGTAAGTAAACTAGAAGGTGAGTACAATGTTTTTATTGAAATAAATAATGAAGTGTTGAAACTTAATGATAGTTGTGGTGACGAAGCAAAGGAATATGGTAAGAATCAATTGTTACATGTCTGTCCTGATCAGTTCATGGTTAATCAAAGTGGTGATAACAAAAGTGAAAATATTGTGAAAGAATTAGATTTGCATGATATTATTGAAAGTAAAGGAAGCCAATTTTTAGAAACCCTGTGGAACCAGTATAATGAGAGTTGTAGTAGCAAAGTGTTTTGGTATAATCTATGTACAATTAGTAGAATTTTATGCCCACGCTGGTGGCAGAGTAAAAGAAAGAGTCTGAATGAAAGGTACATAAACAGTAGTGAGTTATTTTGCGTGCAGCCAAAGTGTAAACTTGATACTAATAACTTAGAATCTGAAACTCAGGTAAACTTGATGAAGACTGAAAGGGAGGAAGTAGATGGAAATTATAAGGAAATTGAAAAAGATTTATTATATGAAGTCCCCAAAGGGAAGGTAGATGAAAAGGAATTAGGCTGTCCATACATTAAAATAAGAGTAAATCAGTGGGAAGGACATTGTCTCATTGATACAGGAAGCCCCATATGTGCAATATCAGAAAAAATTAGAGATAAAATTAGGGATGGTAAGAACTTTGTAGAAATGCCGGTTGTAGGGGTAAAAATCAGAGGTGCCACTGGTAAGCAAAGTAAGGTAGTAAAGAGTCAAGTGTTGTTAACATTTGAAATTGAAAATGTGGAATTTGAGCAGGGTTGCCTTGTGGTCCCAAGGTTAGAAGAAAATATTATTTTTGGCTTGGATTGGGTCTTAAAAGTGGGTGTAAGTTCCTCTTGGGAAGATAAGAGTGTTATAATCACTGAACCTGAGGAAAATAGTATTCTGAAAACAGAAATGTTCATCCTTAACTGTAGTAATTCTTGTAACCATATCAAAGCTGTTGTAAGCGAGGTAGATAATCAAGCCATAAGTGGTAATATATCCTTTGATCTTATAAATGAACAAAATTTCGAAGAATTAGTCGAAGTCAAATTGAAGGAAGCTGTAAATCTAATCCAAAGTCAGAAACATCAGTTAAGAGAAGTGTTATGGGAATTTCAGGATACATTTAGTGAGAGACCAGGGAAGGTAAAAGACTATCAGTGCAGACTTCAACTCAGAGATCATCATCCTTTCTTCCTAAAACCATATGGCATTCCATTCTCCAGGAAAAAAGATGGAGAAAGGGAATCCAAAAAATGGAAACTTGGGGGATTATAGAAAGAAGTAGAAGCGCATACAACAACCCATTAGCAGTTGTATCTAAGAGAAATGGTGGGGTTAGACTTGTACTTGATTCTAGGCACCTTAATAAGTTTTGATTAGATAAAATGACCATCCTGACAATATGGATGAACTTCTGCACAAATCTGATAATGTAAAATTTATGAGTAGCCTAGACTTGACATCTGGTTTTCACCAAATATCACTTGAACTTGATTCTAGGAAGTATACTGCCTTTTTGTATGGTGGCAAAAGTTACCAATATTGTGTTGTCCCTTTTGGATTGAATGTATCTGTGGCTGAATTTATCAGAGCATTTGATTTTGTATTAGGTGATGAATTGTCTTCAAAATTCATAGTATATGTAGATGACATTCTTGTAGCTGGAAAAACCTGGGAAGATCATCTAAACCTTCTGAGACAAGTGTGTTCAAAATTGAGGGAAGGGGGAATGACTGTAAAATTGGAAAAATGTTTTGGAGTTAATGAACTAAAATTTTTGGGGCATAATATCTCAGAAAAGGGAATCTTACCTGATAAGGATAAACTTGAGGCCCTTGTAAACTTCCTACTCCCAAGAACAAAAAACATCTCAAGTCCTTTTTTGGTCACACTGGATTCTATAGAAAATTTCTTAGTACCCAAGCTTTGCATGCAAACTGCTTATGTAACTTACTAAAAAAGAATACTGTTTGGAATTGGACACAAGAATGTCAGGATGCATTTGTGGAAATAAAACAACAACTGTCCCAAAGTCAGATGTTGTATAGACCTGTTATGTCGTTACCATTCTGTATAATGGCAGATAGTAGTGAGACAGGTTTAGGGGCACACTCGTTTCAAAACATAGATGTAGAAGGAAAATTAGAACACCATTCTATTGGTTTTCCTAGCTGTGCTTTACAAAAGTATGAAAAATCATATACAGTCACAGAGAAGGAACTACTTGCCATCCACTGGGCATTCAATAAGTTAAAAAGTTATCTGTTATGGCACAAGGTAATTGTCTTCTCTGACCATAAAACTCTATCCTACATTCAGGAGTGCAGACTCTATCATGACTGTATAGCAAGGTAGGTTTTATTCCTTTAACAGTTTGACTATGAGATCAAATTTATTCAGGGTAAACATAATATCATTGCAGATGCCCTTTCCAGACTACCAGTAAGTGCAGATGTTGAAAATGCTTATGGAAAAGAGGAGAAAGAGTTCAAACTTATGTACTTAAAGGGTGTAAAAGATGAAGCTGAAATACTAAAAATCTGTAATGATATTCGTAGAAACCAAAACCATGATGAAAATTTGAAGTTGGTTAAAAGTTATATAGGGAAAAAGGGAGGAGAAAAGGTAGATCAGTATTATAAAGTACAAAAAGAGATTTTGTTTAGGAGACCTAGACCTGACTTAGACAATTGGAAACTATGCTGGTCTGAGCAATGTATTGACACGTTAATCAGTTACATACATGTAAACTTCGGACACTGTGGAGCAACAAAATACATACAGAAGATACAGGAAAATGTATACTTCTATAATATCTGTAGGAGAGCGAAGAAAAAACTTGAAACTTGTGATCGTTGTCAGAGAGTAAAAGTGAGTAACCAAACATCTAAAGGATTGATGCAAAACATTTTTCCCAGTAAAAACCTTGAATTGACAGCAATTGATCTATATGGACCACTACCAAGATTAAGAGGAGGGTACAGTTACATCTTCGTCATAGTTGATGTTTTCTCTAAATTTATAAAATTGTATCCATTAAAGAGAGCAACCAGTAAACAAATTATCATCAAGCTGACTAATCATTATTTCACAAATGTTGGTATATCCCAGGCCATCATGTCTGATAATGGGTCACAGTTTACATCTAAATTATGGAAAAATTTTATTGAAGATACAGGAATAAAACATATTTTGATTTCAGTTTGTCACCTGTCAAGTAACCCAGCAGAAAGGTACATGAGGGAAATTGGAAGGCTTTGCAGAACATATTATAGTAAAGATCATGTTAATTGGAGTGAAAATGTTACTGACTTCGAGGATATAATGAACAGCCTACAGCATTCATCCACTGGTTTTTCACCTTATGAAGTAATGTTTAATAGATGACCTGCAAATTTGATTTCTGAGAATGTTGATTTCCCACCTTGTCAAACTATGACACCCCAGGAAAGAGAGGCAGCTGTTAGGAACACTATGAAAAGACAAGGAGAGGTAAGAAAATGGTGACATGATGCAAGATGTAAAGGAGTACAGTTCAGGACAGGATATCTAGTTTTAGTAAAAACACAGGAAAAATCTAAATTGATAAATTCATAAATAAAGAAATTTTTTGTCATCTATATAGCCCCCTTTGAAATCAAGGGAAACCCGCACCCTAATGCCTATAGATTAATCTACCCAAAATCCATGAAGTTATTTGGACTGCGCAATGTTACAGAGTTAAAACTCTACAAACACGACCCATAAAATAGTCATTAACAAGTAAAATGCTGCTTGTAAAGAACTAGTTGACTGGCCCAGCTATATCACTTTATTGTTTTATCATTCAAGCAAAACTTCCTGTCAAAGTGTGTTACTATGTCAGCTAAAAGTATGAAGTAGATTTTGTGTTGATGTGAATTATGTGTGTACTAATTTCTCTTTGTTCTCTAATATACCCATTCATTAAATTTGGTATGAGATCCGTGTGTCAGACTACAAACCATTCTACAGTTTCATAGTAATGCCTCTTAACAGAAACCAAAGTTAATGATGTGCACACTTTTAAAGTAATAAGATACAAATAATGATTGTGTGTAAGAAGACAAAACCTTGTCATTTGTAAGCTATGTCTGATGGAACATTATTTAATGGATAAAGAAAACTGGATGTACTTGTCAGATTATGAGAGTGTGCTTTGAAAGACCAGGTATGTTGTTGTGTGTTAAAAATATAGTGGGTAGTCATGAAATTTAATAATGTGCATTAAGAATGTATTGAGGTTTAGAGCATTATGGAGACAGTTGTTTATGTGTTACGTTTGAAACTCTTGTGATGGATTGAAGGTTATGTGATACTAATTTTGAGGATTATATTGTGGGAGAATATTTTGTAATAGTTTAGATAATTTAATGTTAAAGTGAATGAAGAGCTGTTAGGAATTTATCCCATGCTCTGTTACACAATTTGAAATAATTTCTATACATGGCAGTATGCTATTTGACCACAGGAGAGTAAATCAAAATGAAACACTGGTTAATAATGATGTAAAGTTAAGGTACAAATACTAACAATCTTACACAATGTAAGTGTAGAGTTTGTCATAATTTGACCTATAAAGCTGACATAGATGTACACTTGACATATATCGTACAGTAATCCTTAGTCAAAATTAAATACTTGAGACAATATATGGAGTTACAAAGCTGTACGGAATTGGAAAAAGTTTTTCGCTCTCTAAAAGGTTTTCCATCCACGTGCTGAAGGTCGCTCAACGGCGAGTGGCTCTGGAAACTGGATATTGGACGAACCAGTAGAAAAACGCGATTAACGGCAACAAGCACTCTAAGGAAATCTCAACATTAACAGCGAATCACCAGTAATATCATTGTTCTTGTAACACATCAACAGCTACGTGTACACAAATTTGAACTTTAAATGACATGACCAACGTCGTCGTTCTGGACCTGGATTCAAACCCAGCACCTATTGCCGTTGCTAACTAAGCTAAGCTTTGTTTGTGCCTTATTGAGACCGGATCACTAGGCATAAAGAGACGTGAAGTATAGACGTTTGCACCAGTATCAGTTATCAATTGAGATCCTGAAAATAAATGACGAAAACGTTTGTACTGAACTGGGAATCCTGTCATAACAGTTACCGTCCTGGGAACTACTCCCAGCAACGTTTAATATGGTGTAATTCACAAGGAACAAGGTATGCTCATGTTTAAAATTGAAATGCCATCATATAAAGCTTGTGACAGGGATGTGAACCCACCACCTAATCGGACAGTTAACGAAGTACAGTCATGCTCAAAAGTATCCGAACGACCTGGATTGCATTTCGCCTAATTCCCATGCAACCCACATAATGCAGCTGTCTAGCAGGTCCTCTAATCGCTCCTTCATACAGTCGTTTGACTATTGAAAATGGTTCCAACAAGTTACCACTAGAAAACACTGCTCTGTATCGGAATAACTCAGAATGTAAAGTAATACCACGATACTAAAAATATCAGGGAACACGTCATCACAGATAAGACTGTCCTTAAGGCTTGTAAGCTCGCATTTATTGCAGTAACTGACATACCTGAAATGTTAGCACTCTCATTATTACGTCAGATAGGTAATGCACGTAGTAAGATAATAATAATAATAATAATAATTTTATTGTCATTCGTCCATTACAGCAATAGACAACGTCATATACATACTAAAATACAATTAATAGTTTGAAAGAAACAACAGGTTTCTTGTTAACATTATAGTATTATATTACAGTTGATAAATTCTCTTATGTCATAGAATGGGTGGAGGACTAGCCAGTCATGAATTGTTAGTTTGAATAATTGTTCAGGTAATTCTTGAACAGATTGAGGAAGTTTATTAAATAATTTGTACCCCATGATTTCGTAGCTGTTGAGTGACTTTGACAACCTGTGGTAAGGAATATAGAGGCACCTATTCCTTCTTGTATTGTGGCTGTGTACATTTTCTCTGGTTTTTGTTTCTGGTAATTTCTTCTTCGTATAAATTAGAACATAGTATATGTACAAGTTTATAACAGTCATGATTTTCTGTTCACAGAACAATGGTTTACAGTGTGCCTTATATGCAGAACCAGTAATTATCCTAATAGCTTTTTTTTGCAGTATTAATATGTCATGTACACAGCTAGAGTTCCCCCACAAAATAATTCCATATGTTATTATACTCTGAAAGAATGAAAAATAGGATGTTCTAACATATTTTTCAGGAACACAATCCATAAGTCGCCTTAACAGGTAAATAACTCTAGACAATTTACCACTAATATATTCATGAGTTACTCTTCAAAGTAACATACCATACTTGTTATTTAACACAAAATGTCATTAAAATTTACGTTATTCACGAGCAGCTAGTTGAGAATATGTATGAACTTCAAATGACACGATGAACCGACTCATGCTGCATATGGATTCAAACCCAGGTCATGCAAACTAAGGTTTCGTGACTGACGGAAATTAACAGTCATTCCTGACTAGGCATACAGAGAGTGATATACCTCGATTTTAGACAGTATCAGTTAGCAAATATCAACTTTAAATCACATAACGTAAACATTTTTAACGGTCGCGAATTCCTACCCAGCATCTATTGTCCCTGTTAACGAACTACGAGAGATGTTAAATACTGCTTCTTCAGAAGTAACTTACTTGAAATGCAGTGAGGTAATGCTTTGTGTTGGACAGGAATGCAAACCCAGAACCTAATCGGATTGTTATCGAAGCACAATCAAGTTTGACATATCGGATTTTCTCGGCAGTAGCTAGATGTATTAACTGAAATGATGCGACGAAACATTAATTTTTTCCTTCCCAGGACTCCAACCCGGCACATATCGCTGTTATATTCTACAGAAAAGGAACGTTAAGTATGGGTTTGTTACACCAGCAGCGACATGTGAGCATATTTGAACTAGAAATAATATGACAAAGACTTCAGTGCTGACTAGGAATCGAACCCCACACATATCGTTGTTGACTACACACAAAGAGACGTCAGCTACCGAATTTTTCTCCACCAGCAGCTCGGAATAACATCCTTGAACTTACAGTGATCTCGCAAATAGTTCTGTGTCTCACTGGGAGTCAAAAACATCAGATATTGTTAGTGTTGACAACGAATGAAAATGCATTAAAAATAAAAATTGTTATCCACCAGCAGATAGGTGTTCTCATGCTAGAGCTTGATAGTACATAGTGAAAAGTTTAGTGCTGGGCCAGGATTCCAACCCATTCATGCGCAATATGTGGAGATGTTGAGGAATCTGCAGTTTTGAACAAACAACAAGTTGTAGTCGAGCTGTATCGTCACGAAGGAATCAAATTCCGCGTTAAGGGCGGTGTGAGTTGCATTGCCAGTTCAGAACCAATTTTATCGACATGCAGAAGCTCAAATGAAAGACGGAATAAGTGTCCTGTGACCATACACAGGGTTTGTTTCGTCACTACAAATAAATAACTAGTATAAGAAAGGTTGCTGGTTATAGAGTTTCTAAATGTCGCCACTCCTTGCTTTATTGTGGTTCCACCTAACGTCTACTTGGTAGAGAAGGAATATCATGTTTAATGTGATTTTCAGACCACAATGCCATTATACCTTCTTCACTTAGCGTAGCCAGAAGAGAATGGAATCTGCCTCTCCCTATCAAAAAACATCGGCACAAGTTTGAATCGAACCGAGACCATCATCATATGAAACTATCATCAGTCGAAGAGACCACCAATCCCTCTTCTCTACGACTCATTGCCCTATCATCACGCCGTTGCGACACACAAGATGAGAATTCTGACACACAGGCTCCCTGTAGTGGTTTGCAGGATGTTCAAGACGTTCATTTACTTGGTTGACCGAATCGCCATGAACTAGCTGCCTCGGCTACCCAGTGGATACATTCGACTCTATTTTGTAATCACCGAAATAAAATCACGTAACTGCCACCTACACAGAACTGCCAACAGTGTAGGATGCAGAAATTTAAATAGGAAGTCTTCCTTTCCATTTGAGCTACTCTATTGCGCTATCTGTTTGTTGAAACCATCGTGCAGTGCAAAAGAAATGCTGTAACTGTCTGTCTCTCAGAAGTCTAGATCTGGCCATATGCATTATCTCACAGCACTGTGGAATGCCGAAGTTCACTTCCAGAGGTGCTTTTCAGGTTTAATAGACGGCCAGGCAGCAGATGCGCTCGAAGCTTTTGTATTGTGTATGGGGAAAGCGCATCGTGCGAAAATAGTTTGAAAAGTATTTTCTACATTAGCTGTCGTCTGGTAGTGGCATTTTATTCTTCTTCAAACCTTGTTTGACAGCTTTAACTCAGAATAAGTTTTCTACATGCATGTAATCAATAAACTGCATGTGCATTGTCAGACTGTTATAGATAACATCAGAGAATTCGCATATATCGTTGATGATTAATTTCTCTATCATGTTTAGTATTGCTTTAACAGCACTAAAAGAAACCTTACGAAAACTGTGCACTGTGTTGTAAGAAATGAAATAAAACTACCTACGATAACCTTAGGACGAAAATCTTTTTTAACAAAACTGAGTATCTGTACACAAGCGTGCCTCTATCTGCACGAATTAGTAAAATACTACTCCCTTAGATTTCTATTGGGTCTGCGCTTAAATGGTTTGCTATGTCATACTCAACAGGTATGCAAACGTGGGATTTCATAAATAAAGTTCCGTATTCCTAGAAACCTAAAATTTGCAGCGGAAAGAGGCGTTACCTGTTGTGCAGCATTTGGAGTTTTTCACCATTGCACTTTGAGCTGAAAGTATTTTCTTACGATTTGCTTATCGATGTTTGTTCTGACTGCTTGCAGCTTTTACACAGAAGGGATAAAAACGTTACATTCAGCGAGGCTGGAACCGCGAACCATAACAGTCACGTTTCTACAGGTCAGCACGTCAACACAGAGCTAGCGGATAGGTACGGTTTGCGCCTTCCTCTTACGAGGCCAATAGTGACTAGAACTCGTAAACCGCTGTTTACAGGACTAGATTAGTTGCTATTGGCACGTTCAATGACTTTGCTAGGCTGAAAACCGTAAATTTACAATCTTCTGTTACACCTCAAGCGATAACAACTCAGGTGATTCAATGGAAATGGCACGAGAAATCAAGTGAACTTTGAGGCTTAATTCCGTGCACACCAGGAAGTAACTCCTCGATCACAGAGTTGCCAAACATACCTTGCGTTGTTGCCAAGTCTCAGTTACATTACCAGTAGGAAAAAGACGAACCGATGTGATCCTACAGCGGGCTGGGAAGTGACCATAGCTGGCGCCTCAAAGACGCGGCTGCTACGGCCTGGAATACGTAATGCGTCTGATTCGCATTTCTGTAACTAGGTTTAGGGACTGGAGCTTAGTTACTAATAATACTCAGAACTGTCTGCTACTAAGCATCATAAATCAGTAACGCTCATAGTTGTTTTTATATTTCTTTCGTAACTGTACTCAAAACTAAGAAACTCATTCACGGACGTTTTCGAGCCTCGCCGACAGGCGAGCACAACAAACAAATAAAAATAAAAAGAGAATGTGTGTGTGTGTGTGTGTGTGTGTGTGTGTGTGTGTGAGAGAGAGAGAGAGAGAGAGAGAGAGAGAGAGGGAGAGAGAGAGAGAGAGAGAGAGAGGGTAAAAAATTGTTGTAAAGAAATTGAATACTGGTATGCAAAGAAATCTTTCATTAAAATGACTAGTTCCACATCATTACGAAATGTCGTATTCATGATCTATGGAACAAGTATTAATCTAATCTAATCATATCATATTGCTAACTATCCATGAAGAGTCATGAAGTACCGAAATTTTCGCCTATATCAGTAACCAAATCTAAACTTGAAAATAAAAGATGACAGTTTTTGTAGTAAACCGGGACTCCTATCAAGACCCTTTCATCCCTGTTAACTAACCATGAAAGATGTCTGATATACCTCAACTCAGAAGTAACGAAGTGTGTATGAATTTAAAGATGAAGCGCATGATGTGAAGTTCTGCGACGGAGATACGAACCCAAGACGTAATCGGATTGTTAACTAAGTAAAATCAAATGTTACGTATCGGTTTTTCTTGCCAGCTGCTAGGTGTTTAATCTAAAATAAGGACACAAATTTTTGTGCCTGAGCGACAATCGAACCGTACTCCTATTGTTCTTCTTTATTGTCCACGAATAATGCTTAAGTGTCAATTGCTTACTCACCAACAGTAAGATGTGTGCGTGTTTGTCCAGAAATTGTTGGCTACATGAACAGACATTAAAAATACACGTTAATTTTCACTAGCAGGCCGGTGTGCACGTGATAGGGCTTGAAATGAAATTATGAATATTTTTGTACTGGATCAGGATTCGGACACACATATTTACCTTTGGAGGGGACCTAGAGAAGACTGCAGTCTTGGGAAAAGGAATGAAATGATTGAACCATACTGTTCCGAGAGATTCAGATCCTCGAAAGAGGAGATACGAATTCGAATCACAGTCCAGCACCAAATTTTTCAACGTCTCTAGTTCAATCAAGTACAAGTAAAATAACAGCCCTGTTCCTTTAGACGGCTATCAGTTCATCAAATAAAATAAAATGTAAGTAAGTTTACTGGTGACAGTATTTCTGTTTACCCTGACCCCCACCTATGTCATTTTCCAACGTAAACCGGCTCTGCCCAGTTTGGAATGAAGGAACGTGATGTTTAATGCGGATTCTGGATTATAACAGCTTTCTCTTGAGGTTACCAGAGGTAAAGTAAATCTGTTTGTGCCTCTTAAAAGTAAATGCCTGAACCCACGCATTGCACTTGTGATAGTTCGATCCACCAGACCATTGTGGCCATATTTCCCAGCCCCAGGAGTGTGCTGTAATGGATGATGTGCTTAGCTTATTAAACTAGTCACGGTGGAAAAAAAAAAAAACGCGAGTCTATTAAATGGTTAAGTAGCAGCAAGCTTCTGACGTGGAGATTATGCTATTCTCATGTCAGCAGGATGTAAAGACTCTTCTAGGCGTCATAGCCTCGATTTGAAGCCATGGCTCTGAGCACTATGGGACTCAACTGCTGTGGTCATAAGTCCCCTAGAACTTAGAACTACTTAAACCTAACTAACCTAAGGACATCACTCACATCCATGCCCGAGGCAGGATTCGAACCTGCGACCGTAGCGGTTGTGCGGTTCCAGACTGTAGCGCCTTTAACCGCTCGTCCACTCCGGCCGGCTTTGAAGCCATTTTGAAATTTTCACTAATTCAGTAAATTTCTTAGTTCGAGAAAATCCACTGTGAATTGTGAAGTTAACGGATAATTCGATTATCACCGTCATTATTACTATCATTTTCTTCATACCGCTGCTGGAACACATGTGCTTGAAGATCATTTAAGTCCTTTTGGTGATTATAGAAGTAGTTGCCCAAGAACAAGTTCTTTCCCTGTCTACGGAATCCTTTTCATGTTAATATCAAACATCAGCAATTACTCGTAGATCACATTAAAACTAAAGTAATTGATGAAGACGTTACTTGATATCGAAAACGCGCTGCCTTCTTCATTTACTTGCGCCTACAAATGGCTGTCGAATACTACCGAACCAAAAGCCAAGGGATCTTACTGCCTTCCAATATACGTCGCTGTCGGTTCTTCCATACGATTTGGTCGACGTGACCTGTTTCAAGTTGTGTATGACACAGAATGTTTTAGAAAATCAATTGTTTTCCTTTGCAATAAACAGAAAGATTTTCATTCTAAGCTATCTAAGTCCAAAATTTTCGCAATATTAGTTCAAATTTAATATTCGCTTCCTTAATGTAAGGAAAGTATTTTACAGTTGCAAAACCCGCATCCGACTCACTGTCCTTACACTTAGTCGCTGACCATAAATTCTAGCTCAAAGTGACGCCAGTTTAAGTTACCTAATGTAGCGAAGACTGTTTGCCAGTGCTCTTTCTCACCGGAAATTATGCAATTCACTCAATGGGCTCCATAAGTACACTGTAACAGTAATTTCTGTGTGTATGCAATGCATACGGATTGTAGAATTTAGTGGTGCTCTCTGTTCCACTTTTGTGTACGATATGCCTGACCTAAACGGGCCCTTTATCATTACAGGCCCTGGGCGGTGCATCATATTGACAACAGTAATGTGCTTATACTGACAACCTCATTGTTCGTTTTACCCGATTTTGTAATCATTTAAGTAAAACAACATGACCTTAGAGTGGGAGACATTTCGTCCCCCTTTTCCTTCTGTGAAATTTTTCAGTAAGCTTTTTGCCTTCGAACCAGCGAAATGCGGCAGAGTACGGCTGGTAAACGATTTACAAACCACGATTCAGTGCCGTTAACACGATTTCTTTGAACATTGGCGTAGCTGAAGGAATTTAGTTTCTTCTTAAATCGTCTTATGCAGCAACGTTCACAGATATCTCAAGTAGGAAAAGCTCTTTATCCAGGTTGTAAAACACACTTCCCACAGTTTGTGTCAGGTTGATCTTTTCGTCTGATAGCACTGCTTAAGTATTTTGTGTAGGAGGTATTGAAGTAGTGTTCCTGTAGCTGTGGGAATCATTGGTAGAAAACGAGTTTCACGCCAATGGGTACAGTACCGATAAATATTCAAAATGATTATCAACCTAAGTCTGCGTTCATCCACAAACAGATGCGTATTTGTAATGTTGAAGCTAGACTAGGTATCCTTGTCTTCCTTGAGTGGGCACTGGAAGGCGTTTACACACACGTATACGAGGGTAATCCCAAAGGTAAGGTCTCCTAAGGGACACGCAAGTGCCAACGCAGGCTCAAACGAGGCATCCTTAATTTTAATGGCAAGCAGAAACCGCAGTGTCGGCTGCATGGTGGCAAAGTGATAAAGAGCAAGACAATGGCTACGAAGGTCTCAGGTTCGATCCCTCACCAGTCCCACGATTTTTATGTGCCGTTTTACACATATTTGCCCTGGGGCAGTGTTTGTTGATGTGAAAAATGCCGAGTTGCACTGTGGTCCGAAAGCCACGTAAAACTGTAGGTTCCCCTATTAACTGGCTAGGTAAGTCAACTCAAAGGTCGTACGAAAGCAACAGCATACCACCTCCAACAACACCGTGCCTATTAAAGCACTGTGGTGTTCAAACCACTCTTGCCACTGATGACTGCTTTATTTTCTATGGGTTCCAAAACTAATGATCTTCGGGTTATTAACATTTTTGTGTTTCCATGCTGTAGCTTTGATACCAGTAAACGTAAGTAACCGGCCGAGCACTGTCACCGTTCGAGTTGTCAAGGTGGTAGACGACGATGCTGTCGACCCCAATTACAATTTTGGTCATGGCTATGTTTCAGTCGAATACTTCTATGGGCCTTTCTGCATATTTCAAGATACACTTTTATACACTTGGTACGCTTCCAAATTGATATCTGATAGAGCTGTATTTAGCAACATGAATCAGATATGTTTTCCGTGCAATATATCGGACAACACGTCAGTGCAGCGAGATTTCGTTTATGTGTTGCGCATGATGCAAGAAATATTTGTGTTTTGCTTGCTTCTGTGATAGGTTTCACCCCACTGAATGCGAGCAAGCTCACGAATAGATTGTCAATAACTGGAATTACGCAATAACACACTTAAAAGTTGTATTTTTGCATTATGTATCCAGAAGAAAAAAACTGCAAACAGATTATATGCCTATTTGCTTATTATCGCGCTTCTTGATGCTCTTCTCAAAAAATAAAAATAAAGAGAGAGAGAGAGAGACACAGAGAGAGAAAACAGAAATGTATTTCAAATATCAGCTCAGTGACGTCATGTTCGTCTCGTGATGTAAAGCAAGGATAGTTGATAGGTAATATCTCGTTGTACTAGCGATATGTATGGCTACAGGGTTCTTTGTTTTCTCTCTGCAAACAACTAGAACAGAATTCAGTAACAAATTGGTAAGAACACCTACTCAGTGCGCCAATTAAACACTCAGCCATTCTTGGTTATTTTGTTAATCGTCTGTAATACAGTAAACATCCTTAATTACTGATTTGTTATTACTACCATTGTTATTGTTATTCGTCACTCCACAACAGCTTCCTATCACTCATTGCCGACGATGCACGTAACGAATGGATAAGGTTGGTTGGTTGGTTCGTTTCGGGAAGGAGACCAGACAGCGTGGTCATCGGTCAATGGATAAGGATGAATGGAATGTGGGATGTTTCGTCACAGAGAATATACACATTTATCTCGGTATCTTGTGTCAGGGTAATATGAAAATCTCAATAAGAAAAGACGACAATAACATCCAACTATTTCTGTCCACTTAACCCCATGACGACAGACAAATTGGCGTCTCACTGTATTTTGATTATAATTCGTTAGCCTTTTTGCGACCTAATTTTAATACCTCGTGGGAGCAGGCATAATATTTTGCTTTTTGAACACCGAACAATAACACGCAAAGATAGTAGATGGAAGGATACTGTGGTGTTACCGCCAGACACCACACTTGCTAAGTGGTAGCCTTTAAATTGGCCGCGGTCCGTTAGTATGCGTCGGACCCGCGTGTCGCCACTATCAGTGATTGCAGACCGAGCGCCGCCACACGGCAGGTCTAGAGAGACTTCCTAGCACTCGCCCAGTTGTACAACCGACTTTGCTAGCGATGGTTCACTGACAAAATACGCTCTCATTTGCCGAGACGGTAGTTTAGTATAGCTTTCAGCTATGTCATTTGCTACGACCTAGCAAGTTGCCATTATCAGTTACTATTGATATTGAATCATGTACCGTCAAGACCGACGTTCTTCATTAACGGATTAAAGTTAAGTATTCCATCAGCTACGTCCGTTTTTCTAAATTCTAATTTCCTTGTCCTGTTCCAGACCTCACGCCAGCCTGCGTGAGCTAAAACGCGTGCCTTTTGGCCACCTCTAGTAACACGGTGTTGGCTCTCCTGCCAACCTAAACTTTGGCGACGAGGCAAACCCGCGTTCTTATCGATATTGCCCTGATTTACTTGTGTAATGGCTTCGCCACAATCTCCAGATGTACTGTCCGAATTTTATCGCTTACAGAATCAGCAGACGCAGGCCTTACTGGATGTCCTTGGACAGCTCGTCCAGGGTCAACGTGCAATGCAAAACGATGCGGCGGCCGCCGCTCCACCGCTAACTCAGCCACAACACGCTGTTGCACCAACTTTTCGACCTTTTGATGCTGCACTGGAAAGCTGGACAGAGTGGTCACGCCAATTTGGATTCCATCTCGTCGCCTACAGAATTCAAGGTAACGAGCGGCAGCCTTTTTTGTTAGCATCCGTCAGGGTGCAAACGTACCGTGGGATAGTCAAATTATTTCCCCGATGCGACGTAGCAACTCTGTCCTACGAAGAAATTTTGTCTGCATTAGATGCATATTTCAAAGAATCAGTCAATGTAGTTGTGAAAAGGTATACCTTCTTTCGTATAAAATGAACAGCAGGTCAGACTAATAGGGAGTGGGCTGCAACTTTGCAAGGCCTTACTAGGGATTGTGCTTTTGAGTGTCAATGTGGACTCCCTTATTCAGATACTATGGTATGTGATGCAATTGCACAGAACGTTTCTGATGTTCGTATACGGGAACAGATTTTGAAACTAGTCAATCCCTCCCTTCAACAAGTGATGGACATATTGAATCGACAGGACACACTTGACTTTGCTCAGGAATCGTTTGAAACTTCACCAGCCATGTGTCACATTAACCGGCCCGCCGGGCGCGCTATACTGAACAGTAAACAGCCCTCGCGCCCGTCCGCGCAGCTGCCAGCAGGCTCTCAGCCACGTGTGCCGCGCAGGCAAGCAAATGCAGTGCTAAAATCATGCCCACGGTGTGCTACTAGACATTCGTGTGAGAATTGCCCATCATGCCAGGCTATTTGCTTTTTCTGTAATAAAAATGGACATGTTCAGAGTGTTTGCCAGAAAAAGCTCAGATCGGAAACTCACAACCATTCCAGGCCCTTTGCTTCGTGCCGAATTCGAACCAAGGATACTCAGGCTCATGAAACTTCGCCCATGGAAATTCATGTAGTTCATTCCACTCCGCCCAGTGCCACTCTCTCTAACAGTGGCTGTGTTTGTCCCACAAATAGTGTGCATCGACATCGCTGGAAATCCTGTCAAGTCACAAGTGATTATGTACCAGTGTCAGTTCACCTTGCACGAGACAGTCGCTCTTGTCGTCAGCAGGACAATAAACTTTTTGTAGACTTGGACATTAACGGCAAAGTGACACCATTCCAGCTCGATACCGGGGCTGCAGTTTCACTGATCAATCAAGACACTTACAAACTGCTGGGCACACCTCCGTTGCGTGCCGCAAATGTTAAGTTAACTAGCTATTCAGGTCAAAAGATCCCTGTGTTAGGACAGTGCAGCCTTCTTGCAACATACAAAGGACAAACAAAACTTGTGTCATTTTACGTCCTTCGTTCTTCTTCTGCAGTGAACTTGTTTGGTTTCGATTTATTTCAGTTGTTTAACTTGCCTATAGTAAATCAGGTCCTATCAGTGAACCAGACAGTGCCTTCAGACAGTGTGTCTCGTCTATGTGAAGAATTTGCAGACATTTTTGCACCGAGCCTTGGTTGCACTGAGAACTATAAAGCACATTTGGAACTGAAAGTAAACGCGCAACCGAAATTTTTCAGAGTGCGCAATGTTCCCCACGCATTGCGTGATGAGGTCCCAAAAACATTACACGATTTGGAATAACAAGGTGTGCAGGCTTCTCTCTGGGCATCACCCTAGGTAATTTTGCCCGAACCTTTGGGAAAATTGAGACTTTGTGTGGACTTCAAGGCAACAGTGAATCCACAACTAAACAGATACAAAGAAAAAATCAGACTCATGGGTGTGGATCCAGTTCATCATAAGAAGACTAAACAAGAAAAGCAATGAATACGCTGGTTAGTATACATTATTTGTATAGAGCTGAAGATGAAAAAGCGTATATCTGCACAGTGCCCGCATCTGCACTTTAGTTTCTGTCTTAATGGGCATAATTTTTAGTTTCTTCTCTTCTGAATTATCAAATGAATTGATTATTACGTGGTACAGAATAATTAGGTAACTGCATTTCTTACAGCTTCCATCGCACCAACATTTTTCTACATTCTCGTGCAATTCATGAAATTCTTCTTCTATGATCACAAGATTGCACATAGATGCATTCGATTTCGAGGTGCGAAGTGTTGGTTATCTTAGTTTTCGTGACAGGTTCGAAAAGTTGATTTCCAAAGACTTTTTATTGTACTGAAATAATCTTTTGTAACAAAGTAACAAGGTAAGTGTTTTATTCGTATATATTTCGTGGGAAACTGTAATCGTGATGGAAGATTACACACCTGAATGTTTGACACAGCTGGTAGGAGAAAACGCTGCATATTAACCAAACCCCCCGCCTCCTCTCCGTATCCTCCTATGACATGAGCACAGGATTCTCCTCCTATAACGCTACGGAGCTGTTCCTAGCACAGCTGAGAATTGGCAACATCGTCACAAACATTTGGCAACACTGTGACAGTGCAATCACTTCCGCGTATGGTACTGAACTGACTCGCTAAATTAACTCGATATTCCCATTCCATTTGAATGACTCGTGGTATATAATACTCACGTAAACTAAGCCACTGATACAGAAATTTCAATTTTTTGGCCAAAGAAATGCTATTCTTCACATAAGTGACAACTTTTAATATCTTTCACGATGCGTTATGAGGCTGAGCGACCAATACCATGATGAGAGTGGCATGCTGGCAGCAGTGTGTCCCTAGCCCCTGTGGTACCGCCCGTGTCTCGTGTTCCAACGCTTAAGAAAATCGTCAGTTCTAACCGTGGTAAGGGCAGCGCGTGGGAGCTTTTTTGTGTATTATTTCATGGGGCTGCGAATTCCCAGAAAAAATTTTGTAACAAAATTAGAAGAAAACCTTTACACATCAAATCCTCTTGGCAGCTCGACTCAATAAGTTGTGTTAATGGTCGTAGATCTCGGCTTTCGTACTGCCAGCTGCTATACAATACAAGCGTCTCTGAAGAAATTCGAATCGACCGTCAACGATACGAAATCCAATAATGTTCTTCACTTAAGACTCCCATGCCAGGGTGATAAGTATGAAGGAAATAAATTGATAACAAATCGCAAGAAAATACTTTCCGCTCAAAATGCAATGGTGAAAAACTTGCAGTGCTGCACAACAGGTAACGCCTCTTTCCGCTGCTGACAAGCAAATTTTGGGTTTCTAGGAATACGAAACATTATTTATGAAATGCCACATTTGCATACCTGTTGAGTATGACACAGCACACCATTTAAACACAGACCCAGTCGAAATCTAAGTGAGTAGCATTTTACTAATTCGTCCAGATATAGGCACGCTTGTGTACAGATACTCAGTTTTGTTAAAACAGATTTTCGTCGTAAGGTTATCGTGGGTAGTTTTATTTCATTTCTTACAATACAGTGCACAGTTTTCGTAAGGTTTCTTTTAGTGTTGTTAAAACGATACTAAACATGATAGAGAAATTAATCATCAACGATATATGCGAATTCTCTGATGTTATCTATATCAGTCTGACAATGCACATGCAGTTTATTGATTACATGCATGTAGAAAACTTGTTCTGAGTTAAAGCTGACAAACAAGGTTTGAAGAAGAATAAAATGCCACTACCAGACGACAGCTAATGTAGAAAATACTTTTCTGACTATTATGGCACGATGCACTCTCCCCGTACATAATACAAAAGCTTCAAGATGCATCTGCAGCCTGGCCGTCTATTAAACCTGAAAAGAACAAAATGATGCAGAAGTTAGCCTTTTTTCCACATGCGACTATTTTGGGTTGAGAAGTGAAGAGAGTTATGTTCAAAGTTCCATTAAATTGTTAACTTCAGCAGACAGCAGAACTGCGTTTTAAAAAAATGTAGTAGCAAATGTAATAGAACACGCGACGTCTTATCAACAGTGCGCGACGCTTACTGTTACGCTACTAGCTGTGATGAAGCTATAGCGGTAGGCGCTGGGTTCGAATCCTGGTCAGGCAATACAACTTCAGTCGTCATTTAAGGTTCCAACCTAACTACTGGTGACAAACTGTGATATCTACATTCTGATTTTACATACTTATTCAACAACCCGATTAGGTGCTGGGTTCGCATCCTTGTCACCAGCTTTACAGTATTGCATTTCAATTTTAAACATGTGCATCCTTTGTTCCTTGACAATGCAACAATTTACAAAGTCTTTCGAGGTTAATTACCAAGAAGGTAATTGTCATGTTATGGTTCCTGGTTTCGTACAAACATTATCGTCATTTACGTTCAAGTTGAGAATTGATAACTGATACTGGTGCAAACGTCAATATTTGACTTTTCATTCTGCCTAGTGATCGAGTCTCGATAAGATACAAAGCTTTGCTTGGTTAACAATGGCTTTACGTTCTGGGTTTGCATCCAGATCCATAACGAAGACATTGGTCATGTCATTTAAAGTACAACTTTGTGTACAAGTAACTGATGATGAGTAATGTGAACAATGATATTACCTGTGATTCGCTGTTAATGTTGGCATTTCCGTAGAGTGCTTGCCGCTTTTAATCACGTTTCCTTTTAACTTCTCAGTATTAAAGTTGATGCGAAACCACTCCCGGATGAACGTTGAACGACGTTCAGCATGTGTTGGGTGAACCTTTTAGACAGCAAAGAACTTGTTTCCAATTGCCAAACAACTTTTTAAATCCATGTACTGTCTCAAATATTTAATTGTGCGTAAGGATTACTGAACGATTTGTGTGACAAAATTAGTTGTCCCATAACGTTTGAAATGTCACTTATTGTAATTAAGTTTAGTTTACAAACTTTAAGGACTCTCTGATCTCTTCTGTACTATCATGGTGTTACTTTACATCTGGGCGGACTGTCATAAAGACTGGTGTTCACTAGTAAAATGGCTCTGAGCACTATGGGACTTAACATCTGTGGTCATCAGTCCCCTAGAACTATTTAAACCTAACTCACCTAAGGACATCACACACATCCATGCCCGAGGCAGGATTCGAACCTGCGACCATAGCAGTTGCGCGGTTTCGGACTGAGCACCTAGAACCGCTAGACCACCGCGGCCAGCTGTTCCCTAGTAGTCTCTAGCGGTACCAATTGTGTATCTTACAACGACTGTACTGTGGAGGGTTGCAACGATGTGCAACACAGATATGCTATGTTGGTTGCATACATTCAGGTGCAGCCTACACGTTGGAATTCAGGGGTGACCCACTTTTTTGCTGTCGAGTGTACAATGTGAGGATACTGCCATAATAGAGACACAATCATACAAGGAACGTCCTAGCTACATTATTATAAAGGAAACATTAAATCATAAATATGTAAACCAATCTGACTCTGTAAATACAGTGCTGATCATGCATAATTGAATGTGCACTGTATTCACCATGTGATTACATTCGTCACGTATATATGAATTTTCCCTAAGAGACAATCATTTAACATTGTGTATAAGTATTGCATCATTTTGAACTATGTCTATTTTATGTATGTGGTTAAAAGAACCTGTTTATTTTAGAATAATGATTTGTTTAGATTTAATGGTTGTTTTGGGCACAAGCTATGCCATAAGGTATTTTATTGAAACACTTATATTAAAAGATTGTGAGAGATGCCTTCATTCCACAGTTCACTTAATATATTCTAAAGAAACTGCTGACAATGTTTTCTGCTATCAGAAGAGTGAGTTTAACTAAGATGCATTAAGTCAGTATTGAAGTAAACTTGAGTTTATACATATACTATATAATTATGTACCCATCTTAACACAGTTCTGCAGCTACCATGATCAATTAAATATAAGGTGCCATATTTTGTTGTTAGCTATAAGTTCATTACACTTATTACTCAATACAGCCAATGTAACCTTCAAATTGTATATCATGGAAAGTATATATATAAGTAAGATCACTTGGGCAACTAATTTTATTACTAACTTTCAGAACTGGAAATTTTATTATGATGTGTGTATTATATATATTTTATTCCATAGTGACACACAATCCCATGCATGGCATGCATGGACTTGTGTGTGTGTGTGGGGGGGGGGGTATTATAACAGAATGTAAAATCATGTATGTCAGTAATTTCTTTACGTGTAATGTTTTTGGTAAATATAGCCTTTGACTGCGAGTTTAACAACCAAGAGACTGTTATCTTTAGTCATGCGGGAAGGAGGTGGATCTTTGGAAGAGGTGGTTGGCGGTCTTCTGATCTGGAGTGTGGGTTGGAGAAGGTGGTGATACAGATGTGGTGGAAAACAATGTCTTATTTCGTATTAGTGTAGAATGTTAAATGTGAATAAATGCATTAAACAGTGATGTGCAAAACTAATGTAATGCTTGCTCTCTAAAAATCAAAATACGACGTCGCCCTACAAACCAGTTAGTTTCATCCAAACACAAAGAAAACCACGGGAACTTCACAGTGGAATCATCTCTAGACTTCTCGAAGACAACAACGCAGCCATCGATATGAGTTAAGTACCAAACTGTTCGTACTTATTAACGACCTCGGACTATAAATTTGAATCTCCTGTAGTTCCTGAGGTCACCATGTGGACAAAGGAGTAGGACAACTTATAGACTGTCGAAATCTTAGGAAGAGGTCAGTTAAACAATGATACTCGCAAAGTGGAGAGCGGCTGGTTTAGCTATGATATTGAAATTGGGGAAACTTGATATACACTCCTGGAAATGGAAAACAGAACACATTGACACCGGTGTGTCAGACCCACCATACTTGCTCCGGACACTGCGAGAGAGCTGTACAAGCAATGATCACACGCACGGCACAGCGGACACACCAGGAACCGCGGTGTTGGCCGTCGAATGGCGCTAGCTGCGCAGCATTTGTGCACCGCCGCCGTCAGTGTCAGCCAGTTTGCCGTGGCATACGGAACTCCATCGCAGTCTTTAACACTGGTAGCATACCGCGACAGCGTGGACGTGAACCGTATGTGCAGTTGACGGACTTTGAGCGAGGGCGTATAGTGGGCATGCGGGAGGCCGGGTGGACGTACCGCCGAATTGCTCAACACGTGGGGCGTGAGGTCTCCACAGTACATCGATGTTGTCGCCAGTGGTCGGCGGAAGGTGCACGTGCCCGTCGACCTGGGACCGGACCGCAGCGACGCACGGATGCACGCCAAGACCGTAGGATCCTACGCAGTGCCGTAGGGGACCGCACCGCCACTTCCCAGCAAATTAGGGACACTGTTGCTCCTGGGGTATCGGCGAGGACCATTCGCAACCGTCTCCATGAAGCTGGGCTACGGTCCCGCACACCGTTAGGCCGTCTTCCGCTCACGCCCCAACATCGTGCAGCTCGCCTCCAGTGGTGTCGCGACAGGCGTGAATGGAGGGACGAATGGAGACGTGTCGTCTTCAGCGATGAGAGTCGCTTCTGCCTTGGTGCCAATGATGGTCGTATGCGGGTTTGGCGCCGTGCAGGTGAGCGCCACAATCAGGACTGCATACGACCGAGGCACACAGGGCCAACACCCGGCATCATGGTGTGGGGAGCGATCTCCTACACTGGCCATACACCACTGGTGATCGTCGAGGGGACACTGAATAGTGCACGGTACATCCAAACCGTCATCGAACCCATCGTTCTACCATTCCTAGACCGGCAAGGGAACTTGCTGTTCCAACGGGACAATGCACGTCCGCATGTATCCCGTGCCACCCAACGTGCTCTAGAAGGTGTAAGTCAACTACCCTGGCCAGCAAGATCTCCGGATCTGTCCCCCATTGAGCATGTTTGGGACTGGATGAAGCGTCGTCTCACGCGGTCTGCACGTCCAGCACGAACGCTGGTCCAACTGAGGCGCCAGGTGGAAATGGCCTGGCAAGCCGTTCCACAGGACTACATCCAGCATCTCTACGATCGTCTCCATGGGAGAATAGCAGCCTGCATTGCTGCGAAAGGTGGATATACACTGTACTAGTGCCGACATTGTGCATGCTCTGTTGCCTGTGTCTATGTGCCTGTGGTTCTGTCAGTGTGATCATGTGATGTATCTGACCCCAGGAATGTGTCAATAAAGTTTCCCCTTCCTGGGACAATGAATTCACGGTGTTCTTATTTCAATTTCCAGGAGTGTAACATGATTGGCTGGTGTTGAAGTTATTGTAAAATTCTTTGCGCTATCAAATGTGATGTTTATTATTAGAGTACATCGATGGTGTCTTTTCTATCCCATCTGTGCACTGATTACCACATAATAATTGACTGATGTCGCTTGTTTGAGTTGGGGAACAAGTTTTGGTGGATGGGTGGCAACTTCTGGAGGGTTGCTAGCAGCAAAACAGTGACCGCGTACATGAGTGCAATATGAGGAATCAGTCGAAAGGGAACGCAAAGTCGTCAGCTATTCGGTCAGTGTGAGAGACGAGTCTAAATGTACAGCTCCTGAATCAACTTCGGGCTGTAGTTTGGTGACCTACGCCAACGCCGTAAAACTGTTACAGTTTGCTTATGTTGTAAATGTCTTTTATTTAATATGATCCAGTGTTATGCTATCCGCCATAACAATATGATTTACACCGTTCAAGGTCTGGTTTCCTGCAAGAGGCCGTGGATGAGAACTTCTAAATGCCAGTTTAGAATCTGGCCCATGTCTCGAAGTCGTGGTAGAAAAAAGGAAATCTTTGACATTGTACAAAGGCGTGTTAGAAAACAGAGTTTGAACCAGCACCAGAGGGAGCGTCTCTAGCTACTTCATGTAGTTTGTGGGATACGATCATTCGACTAGAGCAAAGGTGATGAAAGTTTAAAGTGGCGTCTGCCGTTCCTGTATATTCAATAGGCGGCAGTAGCAGTAGCAGTTTGAGGTGATGGACTTGGCAAAAGGTTGGGAATGCATGGATGGCTGCACGCTGCGGTATTCTGGGGGAGCACTGCGAAATATCTTTCTCAACGCTGGAGCGTCGCCACAGCTTTGCGTAATTGCGTCAGCATCGGTGTCTAGGCGACTTATATATGGGATGAAGTTAGTGGAAGTTCTACAGTTCGTAATTTTTTATGTTGGGGGTAGAGAATAAGGATGATAGCATGTTGGCATGTTGGGCTGATTGATTTGAATGGACGCGGATCTGTTGTACCAGTATGTAGTTTGGTGACGTAGCACATTGCGCACATTTCCGTCGAATGGTCAAAACACGGTCCTGTTGCACTAACTAAGGTTGTTCTGTTTCTACACGGGATGCAGAAGGTGGTGGATCTGTCTTTCTCCGACTTCTGCTCAGTTCCAACTTAAAATGGAACGATCACATGTGCAAAGCTGTAGAAATGGGCGCTGCTGCAAGATGCGTAGGGGGTGGCTAAAAGGAGTTTGGAATTTTACTGCAGCAGCCAGGTTCGAGGAAGGTGGTTAGTTTTGAGATATGGGAGTGTGAGAAATATGATTCACTTGTGGATGTGATCGGATGCAGGTATGTGATTGAATGGAAAGACCTTATTCCAACTGATGGACACCATTTATAGCGGATAGCGTAAGACTAGAGATCTTAAAAAGTTACGACCTCAATTGACACATCATCTACTACTACTACTACTACTGTTTGCATTCCTTCTCAATCAACCTATAACTCAGTGGATATATAGCAGAACCTATGACATGGTATTGAGACAGAATGGGCTAGAAATAGTATATAATTATCAGTTTGAGAGAGTGTCAAATACCGCTTACATACTACGTTTCTTAGCAGAATCACTTTCAAAATGTGGTAATTTTACCCCGAGGCTACATCGTGGGCTTACACACTCCTAAGATCACCGTCACGGTATTTGTTCGGAAAAAATGATCTCATACGGAGGTACTGTTGTATCTAGATTCGTACAGGGGGTATAGCTTTTTAATATGGATACTTGTGTGCACCGCTTGTGACAGTAACATGCAGTAGTTGTTGCGATCGGTTGCTTTTTTAACATCTGGTGGTTTATGTCTCTCTTTCTAAGACATAGTGGTAGCACTCGCAAGCAGAAATGTAAGAGACATGCACAACCATCGTTGATTTTTCGTATCATAGGCAATCATCTATTAATGAAGTATTATACTTACTACTAGGGCATGAGAGATATGTTCGCATTTGAGCTTCAGGTTTATGTGTTTGTGGAACGGAAATGACTGTGTCCAGTCGTAAGGTGGTGTGGATTTGATTTGGAGTACTGTGATAGCAAAGGAAAGAGTACGTCAAGTTATAAGAAAGGTAGTAATATTTGTATTACCAGAGCCGCAGTCGATAGCGGGGTATATTTGCGATACTTAGGTCATTGTCAAATGCTGCTCAATTGAGACCGTGATCATAACATTTACTTGTAAGTATAATGATAAAAGATATATGTGACCGGTTTTCTGGAAAAATTCCTTGTATGAATAACCTGTAGTGGGAATGTTTCACGTTTCCCGTTAATGGCATCAGCTCTCCGAATGTAGAGGCCTGTTGAAGTGTAGAAATGTATGTTAAGTTAACATTACTGTCCTCTAGAGGATCGAATAGCGGACTAATACTTAGTATGTGTTGGGCGGGTTTAGTGATCAAGTGGAAATGTGAGAAGATTGTGTATGGAAGTGCGTTTGCGCTGGATTGTTATTCCCTCCCATGTAAATTGTTCGGTTGACTGCTTTCTGCACATTTTGCGCCTTTATTTAGTTGAGAGAAGATCGATTGTGGTGTGTGCATGTGGTATGGCGAAGATAGGTTTGCTGTTCTCTAGACGTGGGAAAGACTTTAGTTGGCTTGTAAATTATAGGGATGATTTGGAATGTGTTAGATCACCGACATGGTTATTAGAGAGTGCAAATATCATTTTTCATATGTTTGTTTCACGTTACTGATTGGTTTACAACATGCTGCACTTTGGTAAAGTTTTGGGTTTGTAGAGAAGCCTACTGCTTGATATAGTAGAAGGATAATATTATCGTGAACAATGTGAAAATAAGTGTGTTCTTGTAATCACACAGTCTGGAGATGCCTGTAGAAAAGCGAGCACGTTCGGAGCAGAAACAGTAACACGTTTGTGCCGAGGGGAAGTGATCTCGAATTTGTAGAAGAGTTCAGACATCGACTTCGATCTGCTGAGGGTGCTCTGATGTAAAAGGAATGATTTTGTATGGCGCTGAATGTCACGTCTGTAGAAAGAAAGAAAAGGCTGACGGTGCTTCACTAGGACTGGGGAGAATGGTGACATATAGCCTGTGTGAGTGTAGCCATAGTATAATTTTTTCAGGTGCTACACAGATATAAAAGAAAACTGCACTGTTTGCGTAAAATGTGTATATATTGTACTGTAAGTTTAATGTGGCTTACGATGTGTATAATGTGTATATATTGCATTGTAAAGTTATTATGGTTTGTTATGGCCTGACTGGAGGGTATGACTGTGTGTCCTATAGGAAGAGTATTTGCATATTTGATGGTATGTATGATAGTTTGTATGATTTAATTGTCAGTGCAGTCTGGAAATCAGTGCAAAATAACTGCTGGAAGTCTGGTCTGCAGAAGGAAAAAAGGCGGACAGTGCTTTGATATCGGAGGTATCAGTAATTCGGCGGGTGAATTCGATTTGAGCGAATAATAATGCTCGATTGATTGACATCCTTTGGACTGGGATATAGGAGCCTTACATAGCGTTTGCGTATGTTGAAAGCAGGAAGGGTATCATGTTAGGTACGCTGGGACGAGTGAATTGGATGTTATATTGGTAGACAGGTTCTGTTAGGGTTAGAATTTCCATGCACACAAGCTGAGACACGTAGGAAGACTGCATTAACTATTTCTGGGAGGCTATACAATTGCTAAGAGGTCGACTTGGCCCTTATTTTTTTACAAAGCCATGTGACGTAAGAGTAACATTGGGAACGTTATTAGATGGCGAGTTGCTACGCAGACATTTCGTGATGAGGCGAGAGCCACACTGGGACGTATATTCAGTTAGATGGAAGCAGCCTGTGCTATTCTGCCATCCGCGGTAAAGACGTGTGCTGTCCAGAGGTGTCTCGAATATTGGGGCTGCACCTTGAAATTCTGTGATGTCGGTATAACGGAAACTGTATAGACGCAAATTTCACCTGCATCGGCTATGACGACCGCACGGGCATGTGGCCTGGCTTGTAGGGCCTGTGCTCTGTACGTAAGTCTTTGCTCCCATCTGATCGTGTCATCATCGGCATCTAGGTGAACACATATTGTGACAGGACTTTCTCTAGTGTCAAGTATGAAAAGGGAAGTATGCACATCATGCCTGTGGGCAGCTGTGTGTGGTGTGACAGCTGACATCCACATCACTTGGCGGGGCTGTCGGTAGCCTGCTATGCGCTCTAGTGGACAGGGGGTGGTGTCTGCATGCGTTGGTTACATGTCTGTTGCATTATTTTCTGAGCGGGTCTGTAGGCTGTGCTATGCCTTATTTGGACAGTTTACGAGTACTGAGCGTGTCTACGGATCACTGTGCTGCATTATTTAGGAGTATGAATGTGTGTACTTAAATTATTTGGGTAAATTAGGAGTTGTTAACGTGTCTGGAGAGTGTTAATTAGGAGTAGTTTACAGATTTGTGGGCTGCGTGGTGTGACCCCAAGCATGTGTTTTGTATCAGTGTGATAAATATAGTCTGTATCTAAATAAAATGTTCCAATCGGTAAGGGGACGTGGCGGCCGGTTGAGGATCGTGGTGGAGACTTTAACTATTTTCTTCCTTGTCCAGATCAGTGTGGCATTCGCGAAAATTCACTCCAAGTCCACAGTGGTGCACTCTGGTGGTGTCAATATGTACTAGGCCTCATGGTGAACACACTGTATGCTGCCATATTGAATAATGGTACTTGCAGCGTCACCTGACGTCACGCCCTCTGGTGGTTGCGATGTGTACTAAGTCATTTGGTCTGGAGCTCTTGGTGAATACACTGGGTGTCGCCATATTGGAATACAACACAGATGAGAGTGCTCTCTTGTGGTGGCGATGTGTACTATGTGAGTTGAAGTCCTGACCTTGTGGTGAACACATCTGCATGGAATTGTTTAAATAAAGAGTTATGTCCAAGTCCTTTTCCCACGAATCCTTAGGAGGAAGTGGCGGTCTGGCGACTAAGCTTAGTACAAGTGTCTTTTCTTTCGCATCATTTTCTTGCTTGGTAGATATATGGAACTTTGTTTAGCGCCAAAATTAAAAATTTGTGCCAGGTCATAGGAAGAGGTGGCGGTTGGGTGACTTTGGTTAGTGGAGGTAGCCCAAGTGAGGTATGTTCCAGCGATTTTCTTTGTTTAGTACACATAACAGGGGTGTGGTGCATTTCCCGTGATTTTCTTTACTTAGTAGAGTTAACAGTGGTGTGATGGATTATCCTGTTGGAATTCAAATTTGGCGCCAGTTCGTAGGAGGAGGTGACAGTCGGATGACTTTGGCTAGTACAAGCGACCTATCTTCCCGCATTTTTCTTAGGTTGGTAGCGAAACCCCAAGTGAGCTTTGTTTAATGCAAAAATTCAAACTTGGCGCCAGTTCGTAGGAGGAAGTGGCGGTCGGTTGACTTTGGTAAGTGGAGGTAGCCAAAGTGAGGTATGTTCCAGCGATTTTCTTTGTTTAGTACAGATAACAGGGGTGTGGTGCATTATGCTGTTGGAATTCAAACGTGGCACCGGTTCCTAGGAGGAAGTGGTGATCGAGTGACTTAGTGTAGGTAGCACAAGTGAGATATCTGTGCACCATTTTCTTTGCTTAGTAGAGATAAGAGACGTGTGGTGCATTATCCTATTGGAATTTGAACTTGGCGCCATTTTTCTGGGGGAGGGGGTGTGGCACTTTCCTGCCAAAATTCAAGCTTCACGCCATCTTGAATGATGTCATGGCCGCCACCTTGGATGACGTCATGCCATGTTGCCATGCTTACATGTCGCCATCTTGGATGACGTCATCGCCGCCATCTTGGATACATCTGGCAACAATGCAGAGTGGCCTAGTACTCTCTTTGTCCCAATACTATTGGTTACTACACAGTATGTGTGCGATCATTCTCACAGATCAAAACGACACTTTCACCAAGGATTCTACTCCTGTTGTTTGGAATGGCCTGTCGATATTTCAAACACGCTTCACAGAACCAGTCAGCATTTACTATTTACTCCCTGGACAGGAGGCCAATCAAAAGAATGCCCTTCCTCTTGCAGAATAACGTACACATCACTTTCCACACCAATGCATGTAGCTGAGATTCATTCTGTCACCAATGCATGGACTCCTGCTCAATTTCCGGGGTAAAGTAAGCAACCCTTGTCTCAATGACCATGACAAAAGTTTTGAGGAACCCATCGTCTGCTCCGAAGCGATTCTTCTTATGTTCGGGTATCAGATGTTTAGGCACCCACCTGGCACACACTCTATTGAACGGCACGTGCTTAGTGACACTCGGATGCAAGTAGAAAAGTGATATTCGCTGGAAATGGTTGCTGAGATCCATAATCGTGGAGACAGCTTCAGGAAATTGCATGCACCAACAGCGTAAAATCTGTCTGCTCAAGACCTTCAGACCGCACATCTTACTCAGCTGACGATTCATTTCGGTCGGTTCGAAAGAATAAGAGCCACTATTTTCAGCCCCTACTATTGTGCTCCTGATTGCAGTAAATTTTTATGACCGTTGTATGACTGTTAGTTCTGTCACGTTCTATTTCTGGCTAAAAAAGGTTACTGAAAGACCTGAGAAACTGTCTTAGTCCTACTATAAGCTACTATTCATTCAACAGTGTATGGACACTGATACTCTAAGTTTGGATGTGTCTTTATTGCCACCCCTGTGCTGTCACCCCCATTCTGATATTTCCGCCCCTTCCGACAACCAACCTGTGTCCACAAGTATGGCATTGGCTGCAGGAGCACAGCATGTCCAGACTGCTACCAACACTGCCAGTATCTCTCCTCTGACTCCCTCCATAAAGTTATCACTAAGTCCACTACTCTTCCCATCTGTTTGACATTTAAGCATATGTGCTCATATTTCAGTAGTTCTAATGAACCCATCCTTATAAAAGGACACTTGCAGTGTAGATGTCTCTGAACACTGTAAACAAATCTGAACACTTTATGCAGCTATATCTGCTTGAAGAAAGGACACACAAAATGTAGATGTAAATGCATATTGTAAACAGTTGCATATATAACAGGGTTGAATGGAAGAAAATACATTATTAGAATTAATGCATCTCTCCTGATCTAAGGAAATGTAGAATGCAGATTTGTCTATCTGTTGTAAAAACAATTGAACACTTTATGCAGATGTCTCTGACTATAATAAAAGAACTGCAATGCAAATGTAACAGCATATTGTAAGCATTTATATATATATATATATATATATATATATATATATATGGCAGGGTACAATGAAAGAAAACGAATGACTAGAGTTTAAGAAATATATTTATTTGCTCATTAAAATAAATGGCAGAAATGCTTTTTATCTTACAAAAAGATGTCCCACACTCATATTGCATTATTTTATTTGTTTTTCTTAATAATATATTTGTTCTGAACACAGAAAACAATATGATGAAAGTAAATAATTGCACATCCTATACCTTCTTACAAAAATTGGTGAAATATTTCACATAATTTTTGGCATAGGAAAATTATATGCTTACATTTTTTTTACATAATACACAGAAAAAGAAAGTACAAAACAAAAACTGTATACAATCTATGAAAAAGGAGCTTGACAATTTATGGGAATATATACGTATATATACACTATGTCTCTATGGTTACATTTTCATACTGCTTCCAAAGCTTACAAACAGTTTTACTCTTCCAATAGTGCAGAATACTCATGACACAGGTGGAAGAGTCATGCATCTTAACTACACTTGACATTGTTAGAATACTCATGGCACAGTTGATTGTAGCTACACTTTGATATGGAAAATTTGCTTACAGCTCTTCCTGTGAGACATAGTACTATACTAAATGTGATCTCTTTTGGTATGGACAGCAGCAGTGAAACTTAACCTACTGTACAGATAATACACACATGGTGTGCAGAAAACAGTTTAACTTGCACAAATGACGTGCACTCGCACATATGGTGTGCAGAAAACGATGTATCTAGCACAAATGACCTGAAAAAAACGACATTATTCACACACATGGTGTGCACAAAACGCACGCACACACACACACACACACACACACACACACACACACACACACACACACACAAACTTGGTACTGTACACATATGTAGCTATGTATACACCTTTATACACTCTGACAAGTGAGTCATACTATTCAACATCTGCACACACATTTTTTCTCCGTGTATACACTACCTGAACATACACTATCGCCAAGGTGAACAGTGGTTTTGATCCCTACACCTTTTTCTGTATGTCATGTATGTGTTATATGTACAGTACGTTAAGTTTGCCTGCTCCTGGCCATACAAAAAGAGACTGCACTTAATTTAGTGTTATGTCTCACTCGAGGAAGTGATCAAGGGAAACGTCCGGTCCCACTTTTTGGAGTTATAGGTGTTGGTTTTTTGGAATTGAAGGATTCGTTTGAGCTATATAAGTCAAGGAAAATGGCCGATTCCCCTTTTTAGAATTATGGATGTGCTTTTTTTGGTATTGTGAGATTGGTTTGAGATATAAAGTCGACTGAATTGTACAATAGCTGCTGGTTTTGTAGCTGTAGCGTTTCGTTGTTAAGTTGAAGGTTTTTATTTTACTTATTTATTTATTTTTTGATGGCAAAGTGTTTTGTGTTGTCATACATTTAGCTTGCTGAGGCCATAAACCTCCTATTTATCGTTGGAGTGAGATGTTCTTGTGTCGTTTTTATTTTCGTTCGTGTTTGTTTGCATATGTATGTAGTGATGATATCGTCGCCATTTTGTATATGCTGGACGTAGACGTTTTCACTATACTGATGACATCATGGGTCAAAGTGGATGAGTGGAACTGGATCTTTCTGGCAGACTTTACATGTGATATGTTTAATAATCAACTTTACAGATGCACCAATTAATTATTATTACTATATGGGAACTAGAGTGAAAAGTGTGAGAAACCGTTTTGTGAATGTGTGTCCGTCGTGATGTGGTCGTGAAAGTAAAGATTTTATCATGGACAGGGTCGAGTGCTAACATGAACTACATCCAATGAGCAGCTGACCACTTGTGGTCTATGGTGCGTAATTCTAGGTGCCAACAGGCTCTTCGTTGTGGTATCATCTTGCACGGGCCACACAGGAACACATTGTGCACTGTGCAGCTACACTCAACTCACTGTTCCGCCATACGTAAGTGCCTGGCGACATTCCTAACCATGTACCACAAACTTGGTTGTTTAGCTGACTGCAGCGGAAGTAGTGCTATCGTAGAATTTCAAGTAATGTAAAGCGTCAAGGAAGATAAAGAGAATGAGTGACGTGGACACTAATACATGTTATGAACATTTATAGTGAATTGAGATGATAGAGACTGAATGTATAGCAATGAAATGACTATGTGTTGAAAACATTATACGAAAACATAAAACGACAGCGCAGATCTAAAGTGAGCGAAAGAGAGTAACCATGTAAATAAAAGTAAAACTATCGTTTGTTATCTTGACCTTACATACATGTAGCATGAAATTCTGTACAATGTTTTGTAAACAGATGATTGATTTGTTAGTGTCAGTACATGTTAGTAAGAAACGGGTATGTGTGTTACAGACAGTAATCACTACATATTGAATGAAGCCACCAAGTTAGGCGATAAACTGTGTTTACGCCGTTCAAGGGGGTTGCAGGATAGCACTTTTTTTCCCAAATAAATTTGCCAGTGGAGTGGAGTGACACAATGTCGTAAAACTTAAACGTAGTCTGTGGAACAAATGATAATGGTTTGCTTAGAAAGGGATCTTGTCTCCTTCACACACTTTCTCTCTTCTTTTACGTGCTGTAATTAGGATCTGCAGTGTTTTTTCATACTTATACCTTTTTTGACAACATGTAAGTTAAAATGAAATAATC
Organism: Schistocerca serialis cubense; assembly: GCF_023864345.2. Lineage (NCBI taxonomy): Eukaryota > Metazoa > Arthropoda > Insecta > Orthoptera > Acrididae > Schistocerca > Schistocerca serialis. Next base: position 50,439,001 of record NC_064645.1, read on the forward strand.
ATGTTTACTAAAATGTTTGTAACTATCTTGAGGTAACCCATTTCTTATCTGTTCCAGCTTTAACAAGAGATGAGGCAAAGTGGGAATATTGATACGGTGATGTGAAATTTAGTGTTATAAACCTAAGAAGGACTGTTATAGTTCGATAACCACTGATATCTGTACAGATTGACATATTATTTTCAAGGTACAATTACAATGGGAGAGCACCATGCTAGGAAATTTAAACTCACTGTGGGTAGGGCTACATCTAGCAAGAACCATAATGTGTCAAATGTAGAAAGACAAACTATACATTCAAAGCAAACTACTAGTGTCACCACACAATCAATGATAACCATCGTCAGCAGTTATCGATGGCAAATGTTTATTGCTACATGTGAGTAAATGTCATTAACTCTGTCCCTCCGTCATTTGAGGACAGGGAGAGCAGGGTTCCAAACAACAGAGTGTGGAAGGAATGTGAGGGGTTGAGAAAGAACTACATAGCCTATACATCTAGAGGGAGACAACAGGGCTCCAAACAGAGGGACGTAGTTAATGCTACTTGCTCACTTGCTAGTAATTAACAATGAGTATCGATAACTTCTGACATTATTCATCTTAACTGTGTGGTTGGCGTTGAACTAAGGGGGAGTCCTTTCTTGTTTTTATGAGGGAGACAATAAGGCTCCAAACAGAGGGACAGAGTTAATGCTACTTGCTCACTTGTTAATTATTAACGTTCAGTACCGATAACTTCTGACATTGTTCATCTTTATTGTGTGATTGGCGTTAGTTCTTCTCTCTCTCTCTATCTATCTCTCTCTCTCTGTGTGTGTGTGTGTGTGTGTGTGTGTGTGTGTGTGTGTGTGTGTGTGTGTGTGTTTGTGTGTTTGTGTGTGTGTGTGTGTGTGTGTGTGTGTGTGTGTGTGTGTGTGTGTGTGTGCGTGCGCATGCATGTGTCGGCTTTCTGTACACTGTGGTGATCAATATTTGACCATGGTTTTAAGGAAGATGAGCAACATCGTTTTAAGGGATGTTTAAGGGAGATTTAGTCATAGTAAATTTCAGCTGCGTCGCTCTTTCTTGGAATGGGTGATGACGGAGACATAAATATATAACAAACTAGCGTAATTTGCTTACTTTTACCCTGTTATATGATATGGTATCGTATTTTGGGATAATTCCACAAACCAAGAGAAAATTTTTAGGCTGCTAAAGCATGTGATAAGACTCATTTGTCTTGTTAATTCAAGAACAGTGTGCCAAAACCTATGCAAAGAGAATTCCCTCATTTTTGGGTCTATGGAATGAAAAATGAATCGAATCTCATCCAAAAAAAAAAAAAATTATTTTTCCACAGCATGAATCACACAAAAGTAACCACAATAATATTTACCAAATTTGCATATATACGTTAGGTTTACCCTACAAGTACATTAGTTGCTTTGGAGCTTTGTCCCACTTCAATGCAGGGTCAGCCTTGTTGCGATGGAATTAGTGATATTAGTGTCAGAGGGAGGCCAGATGCCCTTCCTGTCGCCACCCCATCCCCCCCCCCCCCCTCCGTGACAGAATTTCAGTACCCCAACTCGCTGTGTATTGTGTAAGCCATGAAGTAGTGCAAACGTTTTCAAATGTCTGCGAGCCATGTAACTGAGGCAGGAGGGACCAGCCCAATATTCACTTAGTGGGATGTCGAAAACCGCCTAAAAACCACATCCAGGCTGGCCGGTACACCAGCCCTCATCGTGAATCCGCCAGGCTGATTCGATCCAAGCCTGTGCGCCTACCTGAGTCCAGGATGAAGCACATTAGTGCCAACGGCTAACCTGGCAGGTCTTTTACCCCACAAGCACATATTTACAGAAACTGCAGAACTCTTCCTGTACAATCGACCAGTACTGGCTGTTTCAAACCTTTGTGACATGTTGTGCTGTGTGAGTCAATTGAGAAACAAATAATTTAAAATGTGGGTGTGAACATGAACGTATCTGTAAGCCACTTCGGTGATTCCTTGTTACTTCCATGTGTTATGTACACAATTGGTGCTGATGAGTAAGAGGCGAGAGCATCCACAGTTACCAGTACTGGCTGAGAAACAAGTAAATACTCCCCACTGTCATGAGTCTTCTAGACATATAGCTTGTCATTCTTTCTCCACTCCTCATATTCCCTTCAGACAAAATATCTTCTTTCCACAGAAGTATGAACAGAAAAAAGCCTATGTTGTCAATACTACCGATAATTATAATAATTATATGAAAACTATTCCAGATCTGTCCGCTGGGTAATTTAAAATGTCGATAGCAGGTACCAGGATTAACATTTCTAACAATGGTCAGTGATGAAATATATAGGTGAAACAGGTAGTTAATAAAGAGACCGGAAAGGATTAAAAAACTGCTATAGTATAGGAAATCCCAGGAAATATAGGAGAGTTGGTCACCTTGCTGTATACACTGTGTTATGGGAATGCAGCTCTTTTCAGGGTATAATATGCAATGGCGAAGAACCATAAGTTGTTTGAACAAGTTTCCCTAATTCTGTTAATATATTCCATTTTGTTCTATCGCAGGTGATATCTCATAATCTCACTTTCACCATTCTACGTCAGGCTAAGTGAAGTGACCAAGTGGTAATATTCTATCTAGTATGAACATACCATCCACTGAAGGTGATGTCACCTTCCCTTCTGTTCCACTGACGTCCATTGTGAAAACTTAAAGGACGGCTGAAATTTTGCAGCTACAGAATTTTCCAACACCTGTGGTCTAGGAAGTAGTGTCCTCGGTCCCAGGTTCGAACTGCAGCGCCACTTAAATTTTGAATATAAGTCATCAGCAACGATGGCTGATATCTTCCAGCATAAGGAGTGATCCTCACTCTGCCAACGGTCTTGTCAAAGAGGACAGAGCAGTGGACAGAGGTTCAGGGAACTCTCTTATCCTTGGGGTGGCAAATTGTCCCCAAAGACGGAAGAATCAGCAATGATCAACGGCATGAGAATACAGAAACTAATAGAAACCATTGCATTAAAGGCACATAATATGTATGCACTGGACATGTGACCTGTGATTGAAAAAGTGTTATAATGATCTCTCCATTGGCTAAGGATTCTGGACTAGGCCCGCATTCGGATCTCAGGGATGGAACTGCCAAGGCAGAGGTGACCCTGAAACGAAAGGATAGTGGTCTGTGAGTTGGGGCATGGAATATCATAAGTTTGAACGCTTTTTGGAAGCTAGAAAATCTGTAAAGGTAAATGCGACGTTTCAATCTAGTTATAGTTGGGATTAGTGAAGTGAAATGGAAAAAAGACAAGGACGTCTGGTCAGATGAGTATATAGAGTAATGTCAACAGTAGCAGAAAATGGTATAATTGGAGTAGGATTCGTTGTGAATAGGAAGGTAGGAAAGAGCGAGAGTTACTGTGAACAGTTCAGTGCGAGGCCTAGTATCATCGGACTAACAACGGTATTTCAGGTATACATCTCGAATTCGCGAGCTGAAGATGAAGAGACAAAGGGCATGAGGATACTAAAAAGGTAATTAGATGGAGATGGAAATGTAATAAGCATGGGGGTTTGGACTGCGGTTGTAGGGGAAGGAGTAGAAGAAACTATTATTGCAGAATATGGACATGGCAATAAGAATGAGAGCGGAGAAAGATGAACTGAGCTCTACAATAACTTTCTGCTAATAATAGCGAATACTCTGTTCAAGAATCACAAGAGGAGGAGATATACTTGGAAGAGGCTGGGAGGTATGGAAAGAGCTAAGTTATATTGCATCGCGGTGAGGCATAGATTCCAAAATCAGATGCTCGATTGTAGACGTACCCAGTTTAATAGTGATGAAGAGTAGTCTAAAGATTAAGAGACTAGTCAGGAAGAATCAAGGCACAAAGAAGTGGGATACGGAAGTACTAAGGAACGAATAGACAGGCTTGAAGTCGCTGGTGTACAGATATGGCGATAAGAAATAGCTCAGTAGGCACTAGACAGTTCAGTTGAGAAGAAACGGAAATCCCTAAAAACAGCAATCACAGAAGCTGTAAAGAAAAACATAGGTGCAAAGAAGGTAACTGCGAGTAATCAGGGGTAATGGAAGAAATACTTCATTTGATCAATGCAAGGAGGAAGTACAAAAATGTTCAGGGATATTCAAGAATCCTGAAATACTTATAGTTACTTAGGAATGAAATAGTTAGTGCCATCAGGAGAACTAAGGAGAAATGGCTGCTTGAAAAATGTGAAGAAATCGAAAAAGAAATGACTGTTGGAAGGACTGTCTCACCATACAGAAAAGTCAGAACGACTATTGGAGAAATTAAAAGCAAATATGGTAATACTGAGAGTGCAGTGGGAGTTCCACTGCTGAATGCAAGACAGAGAGCAGATAGGTGGAAAGAGTACACTGAATGCCTGTATGAGGGTGAAGACATGTCTTAGGTGGCAGAAAAAAAACTGGAGTCAATGTAGAACAGATAGGAGATCAAGTATTAGAATCAGAATTTAAAAGATTTTTGGAAGACTTAAGATCGAATAAGACAAGAAACGGTGGATAATATTCTTTCATAATTTCTAAAATCACTGGGGTAAGTTACAACAAAACGATTATTCGCGTTGATGTGTAGAATGTATCAGTCTCGCAGTATATCATCTGACTTTTCGAAGAATATCATCCACTCCATTCCAAAGACTGAAACAACCAACTGGTATGAGAATTATTGCACAATCAGCTCAACATCTAAGGCATCGAAGTTGCTGACAAGAATAATATACAAAATAATGGAAAATAAGATTGAGGATCTGTTAGACGGCTGTCAGTTTGTCTTCAGGAAAGCTAAAGGCACCAGATAGGCAGTTCGGATGTTGCGGCTCGTAATGGAAACCAAAGCACTGACAAATCAAAACACTTTTATAGGATTTGTCGACCTGGAAAAAGCGTTAGACAACGTGAAAAGGAGAAAGGTTTTCGAAATTCTGAGGAAAATGGGGGTAAGCTACAGCGAAAGAAGGGTAATATACAGATTGAACAAGAGCCAATAGGGAACTATAAGACTGGAAGACCAAGACTAAAGTGCTAGGATTAAATGTGTGTTCAACTTTACATAGAAAGGGCAATGATGGAAACAAAATAAAGGTTCAAGGGCGATGATGGAAATAAAAGAAAGGTCCGAGGGCAATGATGGAAATAAAATAAATGTTCAACAATGTACTAAATAATTCAAGGTAGAAGGATATTGGTGTTAAGATTTCCTGATGACATCGTTATTCTCAGTGAAAGTGAAGAAGAATTATAGGATCTGTTGACTGGAATGAACAGTCTAATAATTACAGAATATGGACTGAGAGCAAACAGAAGAAAGACGAAAGCAATGGGAAGAAGCAGAAATGAGAACAGCGAGAAACTTATCATCAAGATTGGTGATGATGAAGTAGATGAAGTAAGTAGATGAAGTTAGGGAATTCTGCTCCCTAGGGAGCAAAATAACCGAGAATGGACGGAGCATGGGCTGAAGAAGCACACTAGCAGTGGCATAAAAGACATCCCTGGGCCAGACAAGTCTACTAGTATCAAACACAGGTCTTAATTTGAGGAAGAAATTTCTGAGAGTGTACGTCTGGGGGACAGCGTCGTGTGGTAGTGAAACATGGATTGTGAGAAAACTCAAACAGAAGAGAATCAAATCATTTGGCATGTGGTGCTAGAGATGAATGTTGAAAATAATTTGTAGGCCATAGAAACTGTAGAGGAAGACAGAGAGTGGAATACATACAGCTAATAATTGAGGATGTAGGTTGCAAGTAACACTCTGACAAGGTTGGCGCAGGATAGGAATCCTTGGTGGGCTGCATAAAAAAAAGTAATACAGTCCTCTCTTACACTGAATTGGAGGGCAAGTTTTCTCGTGGGATACAAGTAACTCTGAAGCCGGTTATTGGGTGAGATGATATTGAGATCACACTCTCTTCCAGTTCCTCCCTGCTCGTTCCGGGAAGTATTCTGTAGCGCCGCAGAACCGTCGCTAGGATGACTTTCATCTGCAGTACCGCATATCGGCTGCCAATACACTTGCGAGCGCCCATGCCAAAAGGGATGTAGCTGTAGGGTTTCCTGCACGTGGCGCTGCCGCCCTCCAGGAAACGGCCGGGGTCGAACTTGTCCGGCTGGGGGAAGAGCTCGGGGTGGCGGTGCATCAGGTAGTAGGCTATGAGCGCCGTGCTGCCCTGGGGCGCGACGTGCCGGCCGCCTGCCAGCGGTGAGTCCTCAGTCACCAGGTACGGCATGCAGGGGACCGTCGTGAACAGCCGCCCAGTCTCCTGCCAGCACAGCAGAGGACACGTACAGCAGGTACCGATCGAAGGCTGTGCAGGCGGTCGTCGGTATCGTGACCTCCCCTCAACAACATTTTACTACATGCATTTATACAGGGTGAGCTAAGTAAAACTGGCTCTGAAATTATTTCGTGCAGTCTAAGATAGGCAACCCGTCTTACATCAACTGCACCCGCGATGCAACATTTAATTTTGGTTGCCTGTCTCAGGTGCACTATTAGGCAAGAGAAAACGATGCACTACCAAGGAACTGCCCGAATGGAATGGAAATCGGTACGTTTCATGCACATGCACAGAAAAACAAATGATTACAATTTCATAAAAACTGGATGATTTATTCAAGAAAAAGAACTTCACAAACTGAGCCAATAAATAATACGTTGATCCACTTCTGGTCCTTAAGGAAGCAGTTATTCAGCTTGCTGTTGATTGATAGAGTTGTTGAATGTCCTCCTGCGGAATGTTGTGCTTTATTCTGTCCAACTACCATCTTAGATCATCAAAATATCTTGCTAGTTCGAGGACCCTGGCCATAATTAGTCCAATTTTTGTGAAATTGCAGTAATTTTTTTGGCTGTAAATGCACATCAAACCTTCCGGTTTTCACCCCATTCAGATAATTCCTTCATGGTGCGTCATTTTTTCTTATTCCTCTTATTTTGTTATTTTCTCAATATGTCTGTTTATATTTATTAATTTCCTAAATTCACTGCTAGCTTTTGGAGGACACATTATCGTCAAAACTGTCTCGAAAATGGCAAGAAATCGTCCAAAAAATTACTGCCTTTGTTTAACGTGAGGCAGTTTCTACTTGCCATCTATGTCTATGTACATACTCCGCAAGACCTTGGTGGTGGCTACTTAGGATCATTGCTAATCATTTTCTTTCGTGTTTCAATACCGAAAACGGAACTAGAGATAAACGGTGGTGAATAAGCTCCAATATGAGTCGTGATTTCTCTTTTTTTAAGTTTGTGGTCTTACACAAGACGTACAAGTATTGTCCTGCAATTTGTCGCAAATACTGTTTTTCTAAATTTTCTCAGTAGGTCAACGATCACCCAATAACTGAAGTGACCTCAAGAACGAATCACCATAAGGTACCAACGAAGAACAGGAAAACTAAAGTGGATTGAAATTCCTTAAATGTGATTTACTCTTACCTTTAAAAAACATATTTGTAAAGTTAGACAAGCAAGTTGTCACCTGATGTACAGGTGCTTTTATAAAGAATTTCCACAACTTTTACTATACTTGTAATGAATTTAGATGTTTTTATTCTGTAATGTTATTTAGTAAATTCCTTAAAAATTCCATTGATCGAGATTGTCGACCATTGCCAAATTTCATGCTTTTGTGTATGTGTATGCTAAGTTGTTAACTTGACCAGTACCTTCCACGTAAGCCACATAAAGTTGTGACTCTCGGCACACTTACCGCTGCTCCAACACCCTCCAGCAGGTGCCATAATTTCTTCTGCAGCACAGACAGTTAGGTTCGACACTGCATTTCTAGGCCTATGCCTATTGGTTTCTTGTTGGCATTAACTTTTTAATTGATGAAGCTTAAGCTTCAGTTGACGATACATGACTGATATGTCAAGGTCGTGTTGTAGATGTATACTCTCTGGTATGTATCGGAAGTTAATAGAAATTCTCAAAATATCAGTGAATATTTTTCAGAAAACTTCAGCATTTCTGAAGTCTGTGACATAATTGCAGCAAAAAAAGCTTGTTTTTTTTTCGTGGCTCTGAGTTGGGTAAGGCAAGTGACCAGGTAAAAAGATACAAAATAAAATTGATCTTCAGGCATCGATCGAAAATCTTGCAATTACTACGTCCTGTTACAGACGTGGCAGCAGTGTACAAAAAATTTTGCACATGCAAAAATCTTACATCGTACTACTGTGCGTAAGGTTAAACAAGTCGGGATGGAGTATGAGGGGTTTGATCCCTGTTCTTTCTCAGTATGCGGCTCTCATAGTTTTTCTGGGTCCAGGTCAAATTCCACAGAGATTTCAATCTCATTTTACATGGTAATGTCTAAGTCTTCCCCTACAGATACAGCGACAGTGAATATCGTTTCTTCTCTGAGATTTCTTCTAGAGAAGCAAATGTTTAATCAGATGAAAATCCGTCCGAACAGCTTCACGTTTCAAAATTTAAATGCCGAATTTTTCTTACCAGAAGCCAATCACTGAATTCATATATGTAATATACAGTGAAGAGCCAAAGAAACTGGTATACCTGGCTAATATCGTGTAGGGCCCCCGTAAGGACGCAGAACTGCGGCAGCACGACGTGGCATGGACTCAACTAATGTCTGAAGTAATGCTGGAGGGAACTGATACCATGAATCCTGCAGGGCTGTCCATAAATCTGTAAGAGTACGGAGGGTGGAGATCTTTTCTGGACAGCACGCTGCAAGGCGTCCCAGATACGCTCAGTAATGTTCATGCCAGCGGAAATGTCTAAACTCAGAAGAGTATTCCTGGAGCCACTCTGTAGCAATTGCGGACGTGTGGGGTGTCGCATTGTCCTGCTGGAATTGCCCAAGTCCGGCGGAATGCACAAGGGACATGAATGGACGCAGGTGATCAGAGAGGACGCTTACGTATGTGCCACCTGTCAGAGTCATATCTAGATGTACCAGGGGTCCCATACCAACAGCACACGCCACGCACCATTATAGAGTCTCCACCAGCTTGAGCAGTCGCCTGCTGACATGTAGGGCCATGGATTCATCAGGCTTTCTTCATATCCGTATACATCCATCCGCTCGATACAATTTGAAGTGAGACTCGTCCGACCAGGCAACATGTTTCCAATCGGCAACAGTCCAATGTAGATGCTGACAGGCCCAGGCGATGCGTAAAGTTTTGTGTCATGCAGTCATCAAAAGTACACGAGTGAGCCTTTGGCTCCGAGAATGCGTATCGTTGATGTTTCGTCGAATGGTTCGCACGCTGATACTTGGTGATGGTCCAGCATTGAAATCTGCAGCAATTTGTGGAAGGGTTGCACTTCTGTCACGTTGACCGACTCTCTTCAGTCCTTTCCCGGGTACAGCGATATCGGATATTTGACGTTTTACTGGATTCCTGTTATTCACGATACACTCGTGAAATGGTCGTAGGGGAAAATCACCACTTCACCTCTATCTCGGAGATGTTGTGTTCCATCGCTCGTGTGCCGACTATAACACCACATTCAAACTCACTTAAATCTTGATAACCTGCCATTGTAGCAGCAGTAACCGACCTAACAACTGCGCGAAACACTTGTTGTATTAAACAGGGGTTACCGACTACGGCGCCGTATTCTCCCTCTTTACGTATCTCTGTATTTCAATATGCATGCCTATACCAGTTTCTTTGGAGTTTCAATGTAGTAAAGTATTCAGGTGGAACATTGCTTCCTAATAGAGGCAGCTTCTTTCACGGCGGGACCATTTGTCATGGGGCTGTGTCTTTTATATGTTGTTGTTCCAATACAATACTGAATACAGTGGTATGTGAGGAGGTGAAGGCTCAGGTGCACCTGACCAGTCGTCTCGTGGCTGGCACTTGAGAGACATGTTTGGACCATTTCTCGAGTGGTTGTTGTAACTGATGCATAGATTGTAGACACGGTACAGCGCCAGGTGTTGCTGCGGATGTCATGGGCAGCTGTAGCATGACCTGGACAGCAAAGCCAGAAGTGATGGTGGTGATGATAGATTAGCAGGAGATTGGTCATTGAGTCACAATTCTCCTATTGAGGTAGGAGGCTGCAACATGTTTCGGTTGACAGTAGTCTTGACCAAAATGTCATCTTGGGGATGTGATGTGAGAATCTTGCAGGACCCAGATTGGCTTGAGGTGGGAGAGCGAGACTGTCATGAACTTGCCGCAAAACAATATAAAAAATGTCTGAGGCCAGCATTGGAATACACAATGTGGACTGGAATACCCAATGTGGCCCAGTGTATACCAGCTGCAGGGCTGCCAGAATCATGTCATCCCTCACTGTGATGAATTCACCCATAGGGAGCTCTTTGTGTATCAATACCTTGGAGGTTGTGTGGTGAGCTAGAGGTAGCAAGTGTATCATCTGAATGTGCTGACAGATGCGTTTTGTGAGTGCTGTAAGTCCTGTTGATGGCCAGTGGTAATATGTGTGCAAATTCAAATGGTAGGACTAGTGGTTCCCAATGCACTAGCTTTGCTAGGCAGGCACTAAAGTCTTCTTTATATGAGGTGAAGATACTGAGGAGAATCCAGGGCAGCGCTTCAGTCCACGAGCCAGTGTGGCACATTAGGGGTGTCTTCATGGTCCTGTGCCACCTCTTTATGATGCCATTGCTCTGCAGATAATATGCTGCTGTCCATGTGTGTGTAATCTTGTGCTGACAGCACAGGACGTTGAATGGACATGACTATAACTGGCGGCATTGATCAGTCATGAGCAACTAAGGCATGCTAAGATGAATGATACAGGTCTCCAAAAAGGTCCATGCACCTGATTTGGGGGTGAGGGGTGATGCCATGTAGGGGAGTTGCTTCAACCCAATGAGACATTCTACTGATAACTGAAAGTAGGTAACGGAATCCCCCAGGACCTGTAAGCGGTCCAACAATTTCCAATTGCACATAACAGAATCTTGTCTTGGAAATTAGGAATTATCTGAGTTGTGGTTGACTATGGCCAATACTGTCTAAAGTTGGCATGTAAGGCAACTCTGCGCCTTGTGACATCAGTCAAGCTTGATGTCAGCCACACTAAACTGGCTGTCACTAATCACAGTGATGCTTTGAAGCCCAGGTCTCTAAGGTTGTGTAGTCTGTCAAACACACCTTGGTGCATGATGAGCAAACTATGGGCTGTGGTCTGTCTTGAGAAACATCACACAACAGTGCCTTATTAGTGGAAGGCAGACTGCAATGTTCGACCTTTAACTTTGTAGCAATATCGTTGAGAAGGTCCATGATAATGGAGTCTTTCTATTACTCAGCTGCCTTAAGTTCATAATCTGCACCGCTGAGGGCTGGCATCCTCAGAGGCATTTCTGATAGCCTGTGGTCAGTGTAAATTGTAACCAAAGGTCCTTCGATGTCTTCTCGAAACTGTCTGACAGCCGTGTACACCACGAAAAAACTTGTAGTCCTTGAGAAGAGAGAGAGAGAGAGAGAGAGAGAGAGAGAGAGAGAGAGAGAGAGAGAGATGTCTCTTGCCAAATTGTTGTCTGCTTTACTGAATGCCTCAGACATCTAGGCTGTCTAGTCGATTTTCGTCTTACAATGCTGACAAGGCATCTGTAAGAGAAATCGGTCTCGGTAACATGTGAGAGATGTCTGGGATAAAAATTGAGAATCTCAAGGAAACAACATAAGTGACCAAGAAATGTTACTTCCAACTGACGCAGCTGTGACTTGTCATCATTGATGATAACACCACCCTGCTGCGATGTGAAGTGTGTACTCCTCTGAGGAATGCGAGAAAACCAAAATGTTACGGTTGCGCCATGTCAACCTCAGCCAAGCCATGTCTTATTATGAGGCTGGATATGGCCCTTATCCCACGCACTCGCAACACATGTCGCCTTCAGAAAGCAATCGTTGCACATGTGTGGAAATTGGTTCCCCAGAACGCTTCCTTTTGAAATGCCTTAGATACAGGCACTTACGTAATAATATAGAACATATAGCTGAAACAGCTCTCTACACTGTCCACTGAGGAATCCAGGTAGATAGAGGCAATTGAATGCAATGCCATCTCAAAAGCAGAACATGACTTATACAAACAGATTCAGCAATACAGAAGTCGCAGAAGACGAAGACAGGCCAACATAGATAGCTCGAGTAGATCCAGTACTGACGATGGTATGAGTGCCAGTGACAACACTGTCGTACTATACGTAATGTAAAACATGTTAAAAATGCACTACTACTCATGTGCACATTAATAAAAAATTGCAATTTGTACCTTATTATGAATAGATCTAATGAAAAATAGAGCAATTAGAACAATCAATTGATAGCTATTGTTCTAGAATCCGTGTTAAACCTGTACCTAAACAATTGTGAGACCTTTTGAATGTTGATGTGTGACTGTCAAATTTCACGGCTACGTATATACTGCCACAGTTGAGCAGTCATATCTTGGAAACCACACAGTATACAAGGCTGTGAATTGCTTAGTTTTGTGCTTACTGCTACGTTTCAGAAGTTGGCATTACGAATAAACAAATCAGTCCTTTGTTCCTGATGCTAGCTATCGTTGAAAGTAGTGTGATTATCGGTCTTTTTTGTAGTAAGCTAACTTCTATTGATTTTTGTACATAAATAAAATGACTAAGTGTAAAAGTAACTTAAAGAAACGCAAATTTGCGGGTAACAGATATGTGAGACCTGCATTTTCCTCTGAAGAACTTTAAAACAATTGTTCTGGCAGTGATGGTAACCACGATAATGTTTCTGAAGTGACCACGCCCCCTAGTGCATCGAAAAGGAAAGTAACTTTAGAAACGGGTGACAGTGGTAAATGTAATGATATTATGGGAATCAAACCTATTTATAGAGATATGGAAAATCCTGAGCTACTAAATAAGTGTTTGCATGGGACCCAGAGTGTGAATGAGTCCTTCAATAATGTTGCGTGGTCCCGTGTGCCTAAAAATGTATTTGTTGACTTCATGACTCTAAAGTTAGCAGTGTCTGATGCTGTAATAACTTTTAATGGTGGGAACTACGGAAGACTTAAGGTTCTGGAGAAGTCAGGGGTAATATTTGGACAGAACACAGCTGAAGGACTGTGGGAACTGGATGAGCTTCGTGTACGTGAAGCAGAGTTAACTGCTCAGCAAATGACAAAAGAAGCAAGAATGAAATGGAGGAGTCAAGCACTGGGCTTTTGTGACACTGAAGAAGACGCCGACTATGGGCCAGGGCAATTCTAGTGCATAAAAGTCACAGAAATGTAAGTCTGTATAAAGATTTGTAATAAAAAAGTTTTAAACCTCAATATCTCTTAACTACATTTTTTGCAATAAATGTCCCGTTTTCTAAAAAAGGCCTGATAATAGAGACATGAAATTTTCACAGCATACCAAGTGTGAGATTTAACACATATGCAACTAGAATAATTAAAATATCCTTAACTGTTTTGTTTTTATGTTCATTTATTTACAAAATACTGTCAACAAATTGAGTGTTTGAAAAAAAAGATAATATGCCCCACAATACAATAGTAGTAATAATTTTAGTTCAGTGTATCTAGAGAGGTGTATTCAATCATCGAAAATTGTAAGTTCACCAACTTACAATTTTCGTTGATTGAATACACCTTAAAACGTTTCCAACATAATACATCACAAAATTCGATAATTTAACACTGGCGGCATAGGACATAAATGTCCCCTTAAGTAATTACATAAATGGACACTTTTTTGTAAATGTAATAACATGTATGTAATATAAGTTTTATATAAAATAAGAAATCAAAATCAAGCAGTGAAAGACACAACAGAAACAGAGCAGGCATATTACCTAAATATACAAAATTAGTGGGTCCACTACTCAGAAAAGTCTAGTTTTATTCTACAGAAAAGTTTTTGCAAGAATAATAATACGTTAGTCGTGGTTTGTTATTTCTCCTACAGCTATGTAGGAACAGTATATAACTTAAAAAAATTACACTGAGGCAGTATATTGTTCCAAAACCATGCAGTATTTGTTTACTAACCAACCTAATAGTAGTAGTTGCTATGTAACCTAACACACATCAGCTGATATAGCACTCTAACAAACAGCTCTGATGTAGAGTAGATCTGCATGGACTGAACAAATCGAGTTTTCCTGAAGAGGGATGTTCATGTGGATAATTGCTAGAATGAGCAGGACCACATGCGAAAACTGGACTTGTATTTCAATGCCAAGTCCCTTTCCTCTGGTGGTGTTGGTGAAGGGGTATCTATTCTTTCCTGTCTTCCTTTGTTCTCTTCTTCAATTATACCACAAATTTACAATTTCCTACTTCCAAATTCCTGTTTTCTCTGCAAAAAATGAGTGTAATGGCTGTAAGTAAATAAAAGATGACACCAAAGTGCAGTCGAAAGGACTCCACGTAGCGTCACCTCCACGTGGTGCTGCACGGGCAACAGTGCCCATGGCCACAACTGCTAGCGCAATTTTGCTGTGTGGTAGTGGCCATGGGTACGGGCTAAGAGGTTTGTGTGGAGCACTACGGCCAACATAAAGTAATAAGATGGCAGGCCCTAATAGTCATAATGCAACTTAAAGAAGGAAAAAATTGCCGCTTGTGGCAAATTTCGAGCTGACCCGCTGTGGAGGCAGGTGGCGAGGAGGAGGGGGGCACCTCATGACTCTTGACTTCTGGCGTTTGTGTGTAGTACGGCAGAGTGCCTGTGAAGTCTGGGCTGTGGCTGCGGCATGCCATGCGGGGTGGCGTCCTGTTTGTTGTGGCTGGCCATTGTGAAACGACTTCTGTATATGTGTGTTTGCTGTCACATGTTCGGCTCCCGACATATTGATGCAGTGGCAGAGGTAGGAATTTTCGTTGTGAAGTAATCATTTTCCTCAAAGCAGTCAATGTTCTGTCTTTGAGTGGAGATGCACTAACAGACTATTTCTGTCATAGACTTAAGAGCAGAAACGCATCTGGCAGACCAAGGCGTATTGGTCGTAGTCTTAGAGAATCATCTTTGAATCCAAGGCCCGGTAATGTGGTGCAGTAACCCATTAGCGCTCAGCTTATTTATAATTAATACATATTCTGCATTTTTCGGAAACTGTGTTCTGGAAACCTAATTTATGGAAATATGAAGAAATTTTGTTCACTTGTTGCCTACTTGCGAAACGTTTTGGCCGTCCTCATGCTAGGACGCTGGGCCCTTGGCAGTTGTTTTGTCATTGCACTCCTTACTACGAAAAATGACAAGGGATATAGATATCGGTAATTATAAACTTAAAATAACATTTCAGAACTATTATAAATACATCAAAAAAAGTTTTACATCAGCATGATTCCCAGAACTCCTGACGATAGATGTTGACTGTGGGTATTGTATCACAGATACAGTCCCTTTCACTGTTCAGACATGTCACTAACCCCCCCCCCCCCCCCCCCCAAAGATGTAAACAACCATGCGTGAGCAGCTCCTATTAGATGGAGGGGGTCCGACAGCCAACCAGATCCAGTCATGATGAATTCTTCTCGGGTTATCAGCCGAGTGGTGGCATCGTCTTGTCGCAACGTTTCAATGAGTCTCGTACCAATCATCATCTTCGCCATTGGGTGTGAAACTCATTGAAACGTTGCGACAAGACGACGCCCCCACTCGGCTGATAACCCGAGAAGAATTGATCAGTGGAATACTGAGAAAGACTGCAATTGCATAGTTCCAGTCATTTCACCAGGAAGGAGGTACACAGTTCGTGTTCCCTGTAGTTCAACTGTGGCTAGACGGTCAATACCGCGGTTCGATCGCCTCCGCAATGTTACTTTGTGCCAGGAAGGGCTTTCAACGAGGGAAGTGTCCAGGGGTCTCAGGGTGAACCAAAGCGATGTTCTGACGTGGAAGAGATATACAGAGACAGGAACTGTCGAGGACATGCCTCGGTCAGGCCACCCAGGGGCTACTACTGCAGTGGATGACCGCTACCTACGGATTATGGCTCGGAGGATCCCTGACAGCAACGTCAACATGTTGAATAATGCTTTTCGTGTAGCCACAGGACGTCGTGTTACGACTCAAACTGTACGCAGTAGACTGCATGACGCGCAACTTCACTCCCGACTTCCGCGGGCGAGGTCCATCTTTGCAACCATGTCACCATGCAGCGCGGTACAGATGGGCCCAACAACATAGCGAATGGGCCGCTCAGGATTGGCATCACGTTCTCTTCACAGATGAGAGTCGCATATGCCTTCAACCAGACGATCGTCGGACACGTGTTGGGAAGCAAACCTGGTCAGCTGAACGCCTTAGACATACTGTCCAGCGAATGCAGCATGGTGGAGGTTCCCTGTTGTTTTGGAGTGGCATTATGTGGGCCGACGTACGAAGCTGGTGGTCATGGAAGGCGCCATAACGGCTGTACGATATGTGAATACCATCCTCCGATCGTAGTGCAACCACATCGGCAGTATAATGGCGAGGCTTTCGTCTTCATGGACGACAATTCGCGCCCCTATCGTCCACATTTTGTGAATGGCTTCGTTCAGGATAACGACATCGCTCATCTAGAGTGGCCAGCATGTTCTCCAGACGTGAACCCTAACGCACATGCCTGGGATAGATTGAAAAGGGCTGTTTATGGACGACGTGACCCACTAACCATTCTGAGGGACCCATGCCAAATCGCCATTGAGAAGTGGGACAATCTGGACCAGCAGTGCCTTGATGGACTTGTAGATAGTATGCCACGACGAATACAGGCATGCATAAACGCAAGAGGACGTGCTCTCCGGTATTAGAGGTACCGGTGTGTGCAGCAATCTGGACCACCACCTCCGAGGGTCTTGCTGTATGGTGATACAACATGCAATGTGTGGTTTTCATAAGCAGTAAAAATGGTGGAAATGATTTTTATGTTGATCTATAATTTTCTATACAGGTTCCGGAACTCTCGGAACCGAGGTGATGCAAAACTTTTGGTGATATGTGTATATTTTATAATAAGTAACATTTACAAACGTTTTTTCCTAAAAATTCTCCAAAACTGAAATTCCATTAAGGCGTAATGTGATATTTCCGAAAGCATTCCATGCAGAGTATAACATTATACTTCCCACAATATCTTCTCGGCTTTTCTTTGCATTTCTCGTACTGGCATCGTCTTTACTTTTCACTCTTCTGTACCTCCTGGTCATACCTTATATCTGGTACGTTACTGCTGAAGGTGAGATGAGTTTTGTTGGTCTTCCCTTAGCTGATCACATTTGATGACGTTTCTCCAGATATGTTCTCGTAATCTGTCGTCTGACTTCTTTCACTGAAAGAGAAGTTCCTTCACTGCAGCTCTTGAATGTAAGGTATTCCTTCACAACAGTTATATTTACCATCCTTCAATAGTGTGTTTCTCTATTATGTAGACGCCTCCCATGAAATGTTTGTATATATTCAATGCACGTGGTTATGGACCACTGACACTTACTTTGTGGGATGAATTACAACGTTGAACTTTGACAGCAGGAAGCACAGTGTCAAAATTAGTTGCTAGTGTAACGCACTTGTTGTCATTCCATTTTATGACCAGAACATTCTTCTGTCAAATGTGAACTCAAAATACCCCCTTTCTTCATTTTTCTTGACATCATGTGGTGGTAGGAGGCACTTCCTTGTTCTGCTCTCTCTTTTAGTTTCACGGAATCCCTGTTCCTTCAGTTGGTTGGGCACGTCATGACTAGTAAAGTATTTGTCAAAAATACTTTGTAACTGTTCGGCTCTTCAACAAAGGACAGCATTTGCAAAGCTGCTTTGGAACCCAGTGACAGATTTGCATTGACATCATTCTGGTCATTCCAGCAAAACAGTAAGAAAGCGTATCAGTAGCCATCAAGACCATATAAGGCCGGAAGTTTGTATCGAAAGCGTATAGGTTTCAGTCTGATAAACTACTTTATGGGTGACGTCCACAGTATCTCACAAACATTTCATCAACTGCCAGATTTTCCCGAAAGACTCCCCACGTCTGATAATTTTTTACCAGAGCCCCTGCTAATGGTTTTATTTTGAAAGATTTGTCACTCTTGTTTACATTGGCCTTTTCATTATCGTTGAAACGTATTACAGATTTCAATCCAAGATACCTGTTACGACTCTTCGCTTCTTTCACCATCTGAACACCGAGATGATCTTCCTCAGACCAATAATCTCTTTCACTGGACAATTTATGATAGCCAGTAAAGATCAAGAACCCAACAAACACGAATTTCCTCTGGTAAAACTGAAAAATATATTTTATTTTTACATTCCTTATCGTATTTTTCACTTTACTTTATACTGATGTTACAACTTCTTCTAAAACCTTTATGGAAGTGAAACCATACATCTTTTCTTTCAGTTCATCTAACAGACAATGAGATTTTATCCCTAAACCAGGAAATTATTTCGGAACCTAATCACAGCACTTAATTTCCTCTTTACAGTCTCTTTTAGAAGAAACATGAGGAATGTCTCACGTAAAATTTCGGTAGTACCTACAATATCGCTCACATACGTATTTGCTTGTGACTAGTCATCTTCAGTATTTTCGTCATCAATCTGCTCATCTACATGTGGAGGCAGAGCTACTACCTCTGCTTCTATTTCTTCAGAAAACAAGTATTCTACTGCCTCTTCAACAGTTTTAAAACCATGGCGAGCCATGGCAAAGAAATCTTAGAATACCGAATAACATTTAGCACGGAAAAGGCCACTGTTCTCAAACGAGGACAGCAAGTTTTCATGCACTGGGAGACAAAATGTAATAACCTATTTTCGCCTTCATAAGTACCAAACAATATCACAGTATTAAATTAAGCAGCCGCCAGAAAACGACAGTGATACTTATCTTAAATGAAACCACAAAAATAACGATAGAAATAACCAGCAGGCTCTGCAAAGTGCTCCACTTCTATTAACAGGCCGGCCGTTGTGGCCGAGCGGTTCTGGGCGCTTCAATCTGGAACCGCGCGACCGCTACGGTCGCAGGTTCGAATCCTGCCTCGGGCATGGATGTGTGTGATGTCGTTAGGTTAGTTAGGTTTAAGCAGTTCTAAGTTCTAGGGGACTGATGACCTCAGATGTTAAGTCCCATAGTGCTCAGAGCCATATGAACATTTTTTTGTTAAGTCTTCAATTGAATAGCTGTAGCAGAGAGATAACAACGGTACTAATTGTTTATGGAAAACTTGCTTTACAACAACAAAAGCCCATTGCTGGTTTGGAGTAGCATACATTGTAATAATGACCTAAAAACAGGCTCTCCTCATTCGAAGACAATGGGCGTTAATTGTTTTGACGCTGTGTGCACTGTATTGGGCGAAAGTTTGTGATGGTGTAGGAAGTCCATGCTACTAACAGGCCCACACACCTATGGCATAAAATGTCCAGGTGCTCTGTAAATACGGTGTGGGCTGAATAGTGGGCAAGGTGGTGCCGTGGATGGGGATTTCCGAGTCACCTGCCGAGTGTAGAGTAACAGTCAACAACGCCTCAAAAGCGGGCGTTCTGTGGTAGTACCAAGAGCTGATATCAGAGCCTGTATCCCCAAGGAAGAATTGTTTTGTAGTTAGGTCTTGAAAGAAGAAGCGTCTGTCCACAGGTGATATGGAAGTGACGTGAGCCTATGGAACATGCTAGGGTGATGGGCGACTGTGTTGTGTTAAGCCGGCTGAATGCCTATTTCAGCCCACTGAACGCGTTTGGGAACTCATACTGTTTTCTACATTTTCAAGCTGTCTGCCTGGTGCTGGTATAAACCAGCAGAATGACAGTTGTGAAGATGCTGTCGTCAGGCATGTCTTTATCCCATGGTGGGGGCAAGATGTTCATGCTGCAGTGTGTTGGAGCCAGACAGTGAGGTGTGACGTCATTCTCAGGCCGCGTTGAGCTGGCTCAGCTGGCAGTGGATGGCATTCAAGATGTTAATGGCTGTGCACTGCCTGCTGTGCCATCGTCATGGGTTGTTTATTAATCGATGGTGACGGATGGCAGCGAACGTACCATTGGCTAGCATGATTTGTTTGTCGAAAGTTTCATACCCATGTGTAAACATCGCTAGTTGTAGTTACAGCAGAAGTTTAAGCATCCATTGTGTTCATAGTACCGCGTCCAGCATCGGGTCACAATCGAAAGCAGCACGGAGATGTCGCCAGAAGTGTGATGGAGTGGTGTTGTGCAGCTGTTGATCGTATATAGCGTATGGACGGCTATAGTGGCAAGGGCGGGTAAAGTAGCCACTTGCTTAATTCCCTTCGAGAGTGCTGCAACCTAGTGGAGAACACTCAAAACTATTCGAAGAGACTTCCTTGGTATTGCCAGCGAGTCTCGTGGAGATAGATGGGCGCATTCGTCTGCAGTGACATATTTTGCGTTTTCTATACGTCTGATGGAAAGTAAATGATCAATTGAATTGCGTATATTTACAATGTATGTATTGCGACATTTAATTGCTATAGTGCTGGTAAAACGTTATATTTTAACCTTGGGAACAATATATTTATGTATTTGGTAGTTACGTATTGTCGTTTTCAGACAACAATCAGGGTAATTTCGTCCAGTCGGGCGAAGTGGTCAGTAGTCTGGCAGGGAAAAGCGGCCAAGTGGCCACTTTGCCCGAACGTAACCTCAGTAACTTGCTTAGGCTATCTGTTTTAAAACAACCGATTGATAATAAGAAAATAGTCTGTCTGAAAATACGTAGGTACACTAAAGCATTAGTATATTAACCGATTTTTGATACTTATGTTCTATTATTACAGGAATGTGCTAAGACACCATCAAATTGTTTGAGAAAATCACTGCAACAATCGTGGGATTCCCAGGCTATGCAACAGGCACTGGAAGCTGTAAGAAAAGAAAAGATGCCCTTTGAAACAGCAGCCAAACAGTTCAATGTTACAAGAAACACACTTAAACGAAGATTCCAGAAGAAAAACCGTGATGCTATTGAAAATAAGAAGATTCTTGGAAACTTTATATGTTTTCAACAAAAAGCAAGAAGAACTTGTTAGCCATATTTTTAACATGGAACGAATATATTATGGCATATCAGTAACTGATTTACCACACTTGGCGTTTCAACTTGCTGAGCGGAATGATCTACCACACCCATTTAATAAAAAAAAAAAAAAGATGGCAGGCAAGGACTGGGTGGCACAGTTTCGGAAAAGACATCCAAACATAGGCCTTAGGAAAACAGAATCCACTTCAATGGCCAGGGCTCAGGGCTTTAATAAAGCTAATGTACAAAGATTTTTCAACGTTCTCCAGGGAGTGCAAGAACAACACTTTTACCCTGCTCATAAAATCTACAATGTTGACGAAACTGGTCTAATGACAGTTCAGTCTAGAAATTTCAAAGTCTTCTCTTGTAAAGACAGACGCGAATTTGGTGGTATTACGTCAGCAGAAAAAGATTTGCTTTCAACAGTAGCCATATGCATGTCTGCAGGGGGGGGGGGGGGGGGGGACATTTATTCCACCGTTTGTGATGTTTCCCAGTCAAAGAATGAAAGTTAAACTTCAAGATGGTGCTCCTCCAGGAACCGCATTTGCGTGCCATCACAGAGGATGGATGCAGATGGATATTTTCAAGAAATGGTTGATAATTTCTTGAATTACATAAAACATACGGCTGACGATCCAGTCCTACTTATTCTGGATGGACACGCCACCCACACAAAAAATACAGACTTCATAGAAAATGCCAGAGAAAATCATACAACTGTAGTGTGTTTGCCACCACATTGTAGCCACAAACTACAACCTCTAGATGTATCATTTATGGCACCTTTCAAAACATTCTATGCCAGAGTTTGTGATAAGTTTCTCCGAAAGAACCCAGGAAGGGTAATAACACAATTCCAAATTAGTAAGCTTCTTGGAGAGGCATGTCTGCTGGCAGCAGTACTGTCTACAGCGATAAATGGATTTCGTAAATGCGGGATTGTCCCTTTGGACCCGTCTATATTTTCAGATACAGATTTCCTTGCTGCAGAGGCGTGCATATCGGACATAGGCATAATCTGTGGAGAAAACTTAAATGATAATAGAAGGGACACAGTAAATGAGACAAACAAAGGAACTGAAGGTGTTAAAGACGTAGTTAATAGGCCTATGCAAATTGAAGAAGATGAATTTGATGTTGTAGCAGCAAACAGCGAAGAAGCAGTTGACAGTCCCACTAATGAAAGTGAAGCTGTGCAGGAAGGAGAAGTGAGTGGCGATAACAATGATGTGGGCACTTTCATGGCTGACGCAAATGAGAAGGTAACACAGTCAACATCTTTTGCAGGAAGCCCAAGTTAAGACTAGGCCAGCAGCAACAACAAAGAAGGGGCAAAGAAGGGGTCAGGCAACGATAATAACCTCTAGACCTTACAAAACCGAGCTTTTAGAAGATAAGGCGGAAAAGAAAAAGCAGATCAAGAAAAGAAGAACAAACCCTGTAAAAAAAAAAAATGAAACGAGTGTATGGCATTGTTGGCTAGCAGGTCCCACGTGGGGAAGTTCCGCCGCCATATTGCAAGTCCTTTTTAATTGACGCCACTTCGGCGACTTGCGAGTCAATGACGATGAAATGATAATGAAGATCACACAACACCCAGTCATCACGAGGGAGAGAAAATCCCTGACCCCGCCGGGAATCGAACCCGGGACCCCGTGCACAGGAAGCGAGAGCGCTACTGGAAGACCACGAGCTGCTGACATCATGTAGAAACAGAAGAAATGACTAACACTTCCAAACCAGCTGTTGAAATAAAAAGGCTAATAACAAAGCAAAAGTGCAAATAGGAAAGCTAGGAGTAAAGTGCAAAGAGCATCTTTTTGAAAAATAGAGGAAGATAAGGACACTGACGCTTTTTATTGTAATGAGGCTTTCTCTAAATCTAAAGACAAGAAGGTTGCATTACATGCTCTGATTGCAAGGTGTGGGCTCACGAAGAATGTGCCGGATGTGATGAAGATGACGACGTGTTCGTGTGTGAATATTGTAGAGATAAGTGACTTATGACCCTAATTTGACTTTGATCTCATGACAAATGATGCACTGTAACTTGGAAATTAAAACTATTAACGTTTTGTATAATTTGGTAAAACGTTAATAAGTATGAATATTTTTTTCTCAAATTTAAATAAATTTCATTCTGTAAATGTAAAATTTCGCAATTCCTTCCTATTCAGTGTCCTAACCTTGTTCTTTGAGTCTTTTTTACTTTTTATCCACCTGTGGCCACTTTGCCCTACCTGCTGGGCAAAGTGGCCATTTTGCAGACATTCATTTAAGCCCACTTCTCTACTACAGAACAAGGTACTGTGTAATAGCACAACATTTTTATGGTTCTAGAATGTACATAGCTTAATAAGATATATTCTACATGCTTGTATGTCAAATAAGGTAAATCAAACAAAACGTTTTTCTTAGGGTGGCCACTTTACCCAGCTTTCCCCTAGCTTCCTGTGCTTATTTTCCAGGGATACTTAAAAGGCACTGTAAGAGAGCAAACTTTGTTGCGCCGTACTTGTTAATTTGAGGTGGTGACAGTATGGCATTACTGATTACTCCCACTTGACCATCTAGATGGCAATATCTATCATCATCATCATAGGGGACTCCTGTTGTCATAAAAACATTTTCAATCATCCCAAACAGCAAGGGAGGTTGACAACAATAGAAGGTGGCAATTTGAAGCGAGTACTAAGCTTTGGGCATAAAGCACAGGCCATTGTGTCTTGCGGCAGGCAAGGTGGCTGACAATTGTGCGTGAAGTCTGGTTTGCTGTGACCAAATGGTAAACGACTTGACGTTTGCATTTCGCGCCGCAGAAGACCTAGCAGGCACGCAATTTGTGCCAAATGTATGTTTTACTCTGTTTCATACTGCAGACACGACGGGGAAGGTTCTGATGACGCGAAAACGTTCCTAGAAACAATTTGGGATCGTTGTACACCAGTAACACTATTAAAAGTGGAACTGTACCCATGGTGTGAGTGTGGAATCTTAAGTCGTAAGTGATGTACCGGAGGTTGGATGATGTTGGTAGGGAAGAGTCTTGAGTCATCGATGCACTGGGTTTTCGGCATTCTTTGTGCAATCTGAAGACACTTCACTTTATGCACTGCAATCCTTTTGTCAATGCTATTCCGGAGTGGCGTATCGGTCAGTGTGCTACGTCGCGGCCACATTCTCGCCACGAAATAAGGCGTAAATGCGAAGAACTGCGCTTTTAACGACGGATTCGGGGTCACTATAGTTGAATTCTTTTATCTTGGCGGCTCGCGCATGACCGCCCAGACGCGGGAGATTGCTGCGTTGCCAGTTGCACACGACGCACGCGCCAAGAGAAGCAGCGCCATAGTATAGCATAGTTCGCAAGCTTACGTTTAGGGGGTAGCGCGCAGTTTATGAAGTAAAGCCACCACGGCCGCATTAACCCATTCGCTGCTACAGAGACGTGCTCCCCGCATTCCGCGCTGTGCGCAATTTTGTCACTGCACTGCTCGCCTGTGAAGACACATGGTGTTCCGGCTGCTTTGACACACTTGTCATTCGATTCCACAAAAACTATTTGGCCCAAAAATTAGATTTTTACACATCTTCTTGACTGATACCTGCCCCCCCCCCCCCCCCACTTCCATTGACTGATTCAAGTGCTTTAAAATAAAGCCAAACGCGCCAGGTGTTAATAAAACTTTTATTACAGTCGCGAAAGACGGAATATTTCTCAATATTACATACGACACCTATGTGGTACTTAAATTAAATGAGATATTTTCATACAGTAAATTTTATATGAAATTTAGGTACCCTGCCCACATTTCATTCTCAACATTGTGGCAACTAAAATCGACCATACGGAAAGTATACGCTATGGACTTCTACCTCTGCAAACTCTTCAAAATTTCGTGCAATGGTTTACTACATTTAATGTTGCACAATAACTGGGTTGAACATCGAAACTAAATTAAGTCACTTATGGGGGGAAGGTATCAGTCAAGAAGATGTGTAAAAATCTAATTTTTGGGCCAAATAGTTTTTGTGAAATCGAATGATAAGTGTGTCAAAGCAGTGGGAACACCATGTGTCTGCACAGGCGAGCAGTGCAGTGATGACAAAATCGCGCACAACGCGGAATGCGGGGAGCACGTGACTGCAACAGCGAAAGGGGCAATGCAGCTAATGCAGACGTTTCAGTTCCAGACCCAGCACCCAGCAAATATCTACATTGCTAAACACAGTGCAGAAGCTACTGGCCAACGCTGCGTGCCCGATGGAACAAGCAACACCTATAACTATACCGCCTTTTCTCCAGTTTCATGACAAGGCAAGGAATGGCTAGAGTGAAAACAACAGTCTGAAGCCCACGTAATTGCTCACAATGTACGAGGTACTGTGAAACACCCCTATTTCTTGTCTACAGTAGGAAGTGCAGTGTTCTGCCTCCTACAGAAGTTACTCCCTAACGCCACTCCAAGTGAACTTTCGTATGATCAGGTTGTAGATTCGCCAACTAACTATTACGACCAACAAGTGAATGTGGTAGCAGCAAGGTATCAATTTTTTAATAGCAAAAAACGGTCAGGACAAGCTTATCATGAGTGATTAACAGATTTTCAGGGAATGACGAGGAAGTACAAATTCAAATTTGCATGTGGTCCTTTATATTCAGATGTTACGTTGCATGATGCCATCATGTACAGTGTAACTCATGTAAAACTCAGAGAACAGATTCTGAAACAGTCCGATCCACCATTTGAGCAAGTAGGGCAAATACTAGATCAGTGCGATTCAGGTGCTCTGTCGGCCGATAAATTTGGGATGCCATCAATTTGTCGGGTTGAGCCCCCTGTTTGTGACCAGCCCGTTTGGCAGTGGCAGCTCGCCACGCCGCGTAAACAACTCTCCACGCCACGTAAGCAGCGCGCTAAACAGGCAGCTACACAGGCGAACAGAATGAGTCATGCCCTCGGTATTATTCATGGTAGAAGTACCAAGACTGCTCCTCCCGACAAGCTCAGTGTTATGCTTGTGGCAAGAAAGGACATGTACAGTCCGTATGTTTGAAATGGAACAACCATAAAAATTCGGCCCACTCCCAAAAATCTAGTCACAAGGTCCGTGACATTAACGAAGTATGTTCAAATTCTGCAATGGGCATTAGCAAAACTAGCAAGCAAACAGTTGCTTCAGTGCTACACCAGTCCAATAAACTTCTTGTTCTTTTGCTTCTTTGTAGGAAACGTATAAATTTTCAATTGGACGTGGATGCCTCTGTTACACTGATGAATCGTCACACATATGAAATGTGGGATCCCCATGCCTGTCTAAAACCAGCACGTAACTGATGGCTTATTATGGACAAGACATTCCCGTTCTTGGAAAATGTACTCTGCCTGCCACGTATCGCTCGCGTACATTAACAGTGATTCTTACTGTGCTACAATCACACGATTGTGAAAACATATTTCGATTTGATTCATTTGATTTGTTTGGCTTTAACATTGAGAACAACACATTTGTCAGTGTCTGCATTCCATGCAAAAGCTTGCTGAAAGAATTCCTGGAACTCTTTTCTGAAGGTTTAGGCAAAGCTAACAATTTTGTTGCACATATTACTCTGAAATACAATGCTCAGCCGAAATTTCGCTGGATCAGAACTGTTCCAGTGGCATTATGGGACGAAGTCGCTGCTGAACTTAAAGAACTGCAAGATCGAGGAGCTACTGCGCCAGTACAAGCTTCAAAAATTGATTTGCGCGACCTGTATCTTCAAATACCACTCGATGAATAATCTCAAAGTGTTTGTAGTGAATACTCATTTGGGCTTGTTTAAATGTTTACGTTTGCCTTTTGACAATGCTTCCGCACCCGCCATTTTCCAATGGTATTTGGAACAGCTGACTGCTCAAGTGCCAAACTGTTCAAACTATTTGGACGATATTGTCTTAGCAGGTTGTACACCTGAAGATTATATCGCAAATTTGCGTACTTTGTTTCGTGTGTTATCTGATGCAGGACTAAAGAGTAAACCTGAGTTGCAGTATCTTGGTCATGTCATAAACAGTCAAGGTGTCCATCCTCTTCAGTCGCATTTGTTAGCCATACGAGATTTGCCATTTCCTCGAAATGTCCCAGAATTGCAGTCAGTCTTAGGGAAAAATGAACTGTTATATTCGGTTCCTACCTAGAGGTGCAGAAATCGCAGCTCTATTGCATCGCTTGCGCTGCAAGAATGTCCCCTTTGTGAGGACTGATGAGTGCCAAGTAGCTTTTCAAAAACTGAAAGATGCATTACTCTGTGATCGATGCTTAGTTCAATATGATCCTGACAAACCAGTTGTATTGTAAGTTGACGCCTCCTCTTACGGAATCGGTGCTGTGCTTTCGCACAGAATTGGCGATAAAGATAGGTCTATTGCTTTCGCATCAAAAGTGTTGTCCAGAGCTCAGTGTAACCATTCACAATTCAGAAAGAGGCATCGGCTATTGTGTATGGTGTCACCAGATTCCACCACTATTTGTATGGCAGAAAATTCTACTTAGTAACTGATCACAAGCTACTAGAGTCTTGTTTCGTCCGACGAACCGGTTCCCGCACGAACTGCATAAAAACTGCAAAGATGGGCTTTGTTGTTGTCTCAGTACAGGTACGACAGCTCAACATCATAATGCGGACGGACTGTCACATCTTCAGATTGGCCCTGATACAGACTTTGACGCTTCTGCTGCTTGTTGTAACATCGATGCTCAGAATTCCGAATTGCTTCAATCTTTTCCACTGAACTATAGGAAAATTGAACAGGCCACGGAAACTGATTCAGGTTTGAACATTTTGCTAGCGTACATTCACACATCTTGGCCTCGTTGCCTGCATAGCATAAAAAACTCTGTTGTGCACCGATGCTTTGAACGTCGGCATAGCTTCGCTATACAGACGGGTGTGATTCTTGTTCAAAATGAAAGTGGACAGTCATGTGTGTTCATCCCTAAAGCTTTCCAAAAAGAAGTGTTGCAGTTACTTCATCGAGGACACTGGGGGATTGCTCGACCGAAACAGCTAGCCTGTCGACACTGTACTTGAGAGGGTATGGACACCCAAATAGAACAGATGACGTCACAGTGTCACGCATGTGCGGAAAATGAGTCCACTCTTCGACAGACATTCTCTCCTTGGCCTAAGTCGCATCACCACGGCAACGTGTGCACAGAGACTTTGCGGGACCTGTTTGGAACACTCGTTGGTTGATTGTGGTTGACTCATATAGCAAGTTTCCTTTTGCTGTGCCAGTGAAGTCGACAACTTCACGTAGCACAATTCAGGTGCTGTCCTTTATTTTTTGCCTCGATGGCTTACCTGAAGTCATAGTGTCAGACAACGGCCCTCAGTTCACGTCAAATTAATCTGAAACATTCTGTGAACGCAATGGCGTACAGCATCTAACCAGTGCACAGTTCTGTCTCCAGTCAAACGGCGAGGCGGACCGTTTTGTCAGAACCTTCATGTGGCAGATGGCCGAACTTGGCTCCGCACACACCAGGGATCAAGCATTGCAACTGTTTCTCGCCTCCTGTCGTTCGCACCGACGAGATGGACCGTCGCTGGCGGTACTGCTTCAAGGCGGCCGCCATCGGGCACTGCCCCATCTGCTGCACCCTCCTCAGCATCCGGCGCCGAAGGAAGGCCGTAAGTATCGCTTCGCACCGCATGATGTTGTGTCTTACAGGTTTTTCATCGGCAGCAGACGGTGGGCGCGAGGCGAGATCGTCCATCGACTTGGAGCTCGCATGTATCTCATTTCAGGTCCAGACGGAATGCAGCGCCGGCATCACAATCAACTTCGCCACTGTCTCGTGCACGTTGATCCTTCTGTGTCTCTTCCCCCAAATACGCGGATCCCGAGGACAGCGCGGCCACAGCAGCCGCCAAAGGGTGTCATCACGACACCTCTGGACGATCCCACGGAGACGGAGCCTTCGCCTGCTCCGCCTCATCTCGTCCTACCGACGGAGCTGGACCCACCCACAGCGCAGCAGCCGACGCCTTCCACATCTGGTTATTGACCTCAGGAGGTGGACGCGCACCCTTCTGGTCTTTTTCTGGGGGACGTCTCTGCCAGTGCGAAGGCTGCATGGCGTGGTACGGCCGGAAGCTTCATGTCCGCTGGAAGCCACAGCTTCCAGTCCAGCGAAGGAGGGGGGGGGGGGGGGCGGCGAGGAATGCTCCGGTGTAACGACAAGCGCCGGCGCGACGATGAAGAACGGAAGAGCAGAGAGGGCTGCGAGGCGACGTCAGACAATAGTACGCTGACGGGGACGTCACCACGACAGGAGCGGCATCTGTACGAAGAAAATGTAAGCTCCGCGCCAGCGTAGCTGCTTCCGGAGTAGAAGACGACCCGCCATACAAACGCTGCAGGAGTGACGTAAGTGACGTATGAACTGAATTGTTTTGCTTGCATTGAACTTGTACATACCAAAGGCTTTGATTAATTTCATGTTGTCATTTGATTGCGACATACCTTGGTGAATACGGAAAGTTAAGTATCGTCAAATCAACTTACTGTAATGAACTGCATTAATACGATTTGCTTGAACTGTTTTTTGGCGATCCGAGAAAACTGCTTCCCAGGCACCCTATATTGGACGTGCGGGCAGGATATTACACAACTGCCTCAGACCGAGACTGAGTTCGCACTACACTCTCTCTGCGCCTTCCAAAGATTATTCTCTTCTCATGGGAGAAGGTCTCTGCAAACTGTGGCGAGCTCGGTAGTTGCACACATGCTTTGAAGCCGAGAGATTTTCCCATCATACAGTATTCTCAAAGTGAAACATCATTTATGGTTGTGTCATTTTAATTATTTATATACTGTAGAATAGTTAATTTATGATACAGGCTACAGTCATGGCATTCTCCTTGAAGTTATGAAGTGTGAGTAATTATTAAACGCTCTGTCATTTAATAAAATCACGACATCATTAATAATTTCATTTTTTGTTTATCTGAATTATAAGATAAGAACAAGTTGTTGTATTTTGTGACGATAAGTGAAGAAACTGCTTAATTTTGTATGGTTGAGATTTGGTAAAATCAACAGTAAAATATATTCTCCAAAACTAGTAGGAAACTATCCCTGAAATTAACTATAAAATTAAAAAGGAAAGAATCGTTAAAATCAAGGAAATTCAATCCATAAATACCTTCATAATGGCGTCGATGACTTTCAGCTGGGAAAGGTCTGCAGTGGTGACAGGTCGTAGGTAGTCGCCCCCAGTTCCGAAACAGTCGTCCAGCTCTCGCTGTGCCAAGTCCTGCCATTCCGGGTAGAGTCCCAGCGCACACAGCACGTAGCCCATCGCGCAAGAAGTCGTCTCGATGCTAGAAATGCCTAGTGTTATTGCCTGCGAAAAGAAAACACAGATGAGGATGAAAGCTTCACTTTGTTAATAGACTTTTCGTGAGCAGACGAAACTAAATCTACGCATTTGCAGGGTATTTGTGTCATTTAATAGATTGTGAGTATTGGCCTCTGAACTTTTCGGTTCATGTCGCCTACTTCGTAACATTTAGACACGTGAAGCAAACGACCTTTCTCGGATGAGGCACTTGGCGATTTAACATCTCACTAGTGCATGACAACGGACTAAAACAGGAGATTGAAGAAATGGCGGCCAAATGTCTCCCATTTCAGTCAAGATACAAAGAACGGATTCTATGGTGGGTTCAGTGCGTTGAATCACAAAGAAAGCACGTCTTAATACTACTACTCCTGCTTGCACGACCTGTATTGCAACCCATCTGATCTGACTAATCACGTATCAGATATAAAACGTATGAAATCGAATATAACTGCTTCACCTCGGAGATATTTAGACGAATAAGGAAACGAAATATGGATGACATTGTGCAGCAACGCATTTCCTTATTACACATCGTCAGGAACTAATTAACAATCTGGAAGACGATGATGATATGGTATGCAAATTGCGATCAAACGTTACGAATGAAGTATTATACCGAACCGTACACAGAACAACATATTGACTTGGAGGTCGGTAAGGAATTTCTGTCAAATATCCCCATCACAGTTAATCTTGCAATGATACAGAATTCTTCGAGAATGTATCTCGTGGGGAAATGAAAACTGTAACCAAAGAAGCGCTGCGAGGAAAATCAACTGGCGTAGATGTCCTTCCACTAGAATTTTATGTGGGTGTGACATAACTGGCATACCGATGAGAGAAATATACAGTGAACTAACAGACAAGCCCCTCGCATCCACATTTACAGCAGGGAGGTAAGCCACACAATGGAAATATCTCACACCTTGTAGCTACAAATATGCCCTACCTTATCGACAGTATCAGTGTAGAAACGGGAATCAGCTATCACGATGTCACCGCGCGGGCTAGCCGCGCTGTCTTCGGCGTCTTGTCACGGTTCGTGCGGCTCCCGCCGACGGAGGTTCGAGTCATTCCTCGGGCATGGATGTGTATTGTCCTCAGCGTAAGTTAGGTTAAGTAATGTGTAAGCCTGGGGACCGATGAACTCAGCAGTTTGGTCGCATAGGAACTTGCCACAATTTTCCAATTTTTCTTATCATGATATTATTACAGCAACTATGTTACGAAAGTTAATAAATCACTCAAGAAGGCTAGGAGAATGTTTCTGCTAGATAGAGCAGATAAGCACTTATTAACATGTCACTTAGACAGTGAATTAGCATCACTTAGTTCCAGTCAGGTGAATGTAAAGGAACTATGGGCAAAGTTAAAGCAGACTGTAAATCGTAGTCTATAGAGTTATCTGCTCAGTAAGTGGTTAAAGGATGGAAAAGACCTACCATGGTTTAATAAGGAAATTCGGCGGATGCTCAGGAAGCAGAGGCTGTTTACCTCTCGGTTCAAATGGAACGTATAAATGACGACAAGCGAAGGTTAGTAGAGATTCGTGCGTCTGTGAAAAGATCTCTGTGCGAAGCATACAACAACTACCACCGTCACACCTTAGCAAAAGATGTGGCAGAGAACCCGAGAAAATACCGGTCGTACGTAAACTCGCTCAGTGGGTCTAAGGTTCAATTCAGTCCCTTGTTGACCAGTCTGGTGTGGCAGTCGAAGATAGAAAAACGAAAGCCGAAATTTTTAATTTCACATTCAAGAAATCGTGCACACAGGAGAATCGTACAAACATACCGTCATTTGACCATCGGACAGATTCCCATGTGGATAACACGATAATAAGCATACCTGGCATAGAGAAACAATTGAAATGTTGGAAACCACCAGGTTCGAATGAAATCTGAGTTCGATATTACAAAGAGTACTCTACGGCACTGGCCTTTACCTGGCTTGCATTAATCGCGAATCTGTCGCCCAGCGCAAAGTCCCAAGCGTCTGGAAAGAAAAGCAAACGACTCCAGTAAAAGAAGGGTAAAAGAACGGACTCGCAAAATCACAAACCAGTATTCCTAACTTCTGTTTTCTGCGGAATCCTTGAACATATTATCAGTAAGAATATAATAAACTTTCTTGAGACTGAGAAGCTTATATGCACGATTCAGCACGATTTTAGAAAGCATCGCTCGTGCGAAACTCAATTTTTCCTTTTTCTCACATGATGTACTGACAATTACGGATGAAGTCCAACAGTCAGATTCCATATTTCTACATTTCCGGAGAGCATTTTACACGGTGCCCCAGTGCAGGCTGTTAATGAAGGTACGAGAATATGGAACAAGTTCACAGGTAAGTGAGTGGCTCGAAGACCTCTTAAATAACAGATCCCAGTGTGTTGTCCTCGACGGCAAGTGTTCATCAGAGACAAGGGCATCGTGTGGTGTCACCGCCAGACACCACACTTGCTAGGTGGTAGCCTTTAAATCGGCCGCGGTCCGTTAGTATACGTCGGACCCGCGTGTCGCCACTATCAGTGATTGCAGACCGAGCGCCGCCCCACTGCAGGTCTAGAGAGACTTCCTAGCACTCGGCCCAGTTGTACAGCCGACTTTGCTAGCGATGGTTCACTGACAAAATACGCTCTCATTTGCCGAGACGATAGTTAGCATAGCCTTCAGCTACGTCATTTGCTACGACCTAGCAAGGCGCCATTATCAGTTACTATTGATGGTGTAAAACATGTACCGTCAAGAGCGATGTTCACCAATTATGGATTAAAGTTAAGTATTCCAGAAGCTACGTACGTTTTTTACTAGTCTCATTCCGTGTCCTGTTCCAGACCTCACGCCAGCCTGCGTGAGCTTAAACGCGTGCCTTTCGGCCTCCTTTCATAGTGGGTTGGCTGTCTTGCCAAGCCACAACACATCGTCATGACTGCCCCTGGGAAGTGTGATGGGACCGCCACTGTTCTCTATATACATAAATGATTTGGTTGACAGGGTGTTTTCTGATGATGCCATAGCGTGCGGTAAGGTGTCGAAGTTGAGTGACTGTAGGAAGGTACAACATGACTTAGGCAAAATTTCCGGTTGGTGTGATGAATGGCAGCTAGCCCTACGTGTGGAAAATGCAATTCAATGCTGATAAATAGGAAGAACAAACCTGTAACGTTCTGATACAATATCACTAGTGCCCTGCTTGACACAGTCAAGCCGTTCAAATATCTGGGCGTAACACTGCAAAGTGAAATGAGGTGGGACGAGTATGTGAGAACTGTGGTAGGGAAGGGGAATGGCCGACTTCGGTTTATTTGGAGAATTTTAGGAAAGAGGGGTTCACCTGTAAAGGAGACCCCATACAGGACTCCGTGACAACCTAG
Source organism: Schistocerca serialis cubense (assembly GCF_023864345.2). Classification (NCBI taxonomy): domain Eukaryota; kingdom Metazoa; phylum Arthropoda; class Insecta; order Orthoptera; family Acrididae; genus Schistocerca; species Schistocerca serialis. Next base: position 50,472,812 of record NC_064645.1, read on the forward strand.
TCTTGAGCTCTGCTCGAATGTTTGGGATCCATACCATGTCGGATTGAAAGAAGAAATCGAAGCAGTTCAGAGGCGGGCTGCCAGATTTGTTACCAGTAGATTCGAACAACGCAAAGTTTTACGGAGATGCCTCTGGAACTCAATGGGAATCCCTGGAGGGTAGGTGACGTTCACTTCGACAAGAACTATTGAGAAAATTTAGAGAATTGCCGAAGAATTCTACTACCACCAACATACGTCGCGCTTAAGGACCACGACGACAAAATACGAAAAATTAGTGCTATATGGAGGCATACAAGGCAGTCGTTTTTCCCTCCTCTATTTGCGAGTGCAACAGGAAAGGAAATGACTAGTAGTGGTACAGGGTAGCCTCCGCCATGCACCGTACGGTGGCTTACGGAGTACCTGTGTAGATGTAGATGGAGATGGAGATAATTATTCCTAAAACGTCAAAAAGTGAGAGGTCGCAAGATTTTAGCCTAATAACACTTCCTAGTGGCTACTTTAAAATAATCTCATGCACAATGAACACCAGATTAAACCCAGTCTTGAAAAATATTTAATTGGGCCATATCAGATTAGTGCCCAAATAGGACTACGAATGCTTGATACGCCTTGCGAATGTAGATATATTATTAATTTAACGTGGATATGTCAAATGGTAGCTAGCATGAATGTTTTTAGATTTTAATAAAGCATTTCACAGATCAGTCACGAATTTTTAGTCAGAACTACACACATCAAAAAAAGTTTTGCATCACTCCAGTTTCCAGAACTCCTGAAGATAGACGTTGACTGTGGATATTGTATCTCAGACACACTCCCTTTGACTGTTCAGAGACGTCACTAATCCCGCCCAAAGATGTTCAAATGGTTCAAGTGTCTCTGAGCGCTATGGGACTTAACATCTGAAGTCATCGGTCCCCTAGAACTCAGAACTACTTAAACCAAACTAACCTAAGGACATCACACACACCTATGCCCGAGGCAGGATTCGAACCTACGACTGTAGCGGTCGCGCGGTTCCAGACTAAAGCGCTTAGAACCGCTAGGCCACAACGGCCGGCCCCAATGATGTAAACCCCATGCAAGAGCAGTGCCTATTAGACGGAGGGGGTCCGACAGCGGATCGGTTCTAGTCGTTCCACCAGGAAGGAGGTACACGGCTCGTGCTGTCTGAGTTCAACCATGCCTAGACGGTCAGAACCGCAGTTCGATTGCGTCCGCATTGTTACTTTGTACCACGAAGGGCTCTCAACAAATTAAGTGTCCAGGCGCCTCCGAGTGAACCAAAGCGATGTTGTTCGGACATGGAGGAGATACAGAGAGACAGGAACTATGGATGACTCGCCTCGCTCAGGCCGCACAAGGATGGATGACAACTACATACCGATTATGGCTCGGAGGAACCCTGACAGCAACGCCACCATGTTGAATAATTCTTTTCGTGCAACGGCAGAACGTCGTGTTACGAGTCACACTGTGCGCAATAGGCTGCATGATGCGCAACTTCACTCCAGACGTCCATGGCGACGAATGGCGATTTTCGACCACGACACCATGCAGCACGGAACAGATGGCTCCAACAACACGCCGAATGGACGGCTCAGGATTGGCACCGCGTTCTCGTCACCGATGAGAGTCGCACATGCCTTCAACCAGACAATCGTCGGACACGTGTTTGGAGGCAACCTGGTCAGGCTGAACTAGTTACACACACTGTCCAGCGAGTGCAGCAAGGTGGAGGTTCCCTGCTGTTTTGGGGTGGCATTATGCGGCGCCTTCGTACACCGGTGGTGGTCATGGAAGGCGCCATAACGGCTGTACGATACGTGAATACCATCCTCTGACCGATAGTGCAACCATATCGGCAGCATAATGACGAGGCATTCGTCTTCATGCACGACAATTCGCGCCCCCATCGTGCACATTTTGTGAATGGCTTCTTTCAGGATAACGACATTGCTCGACAAGACTGGCCAGCATGTTCTCCAGACATGAACCCTATCGAACATGCCTGGGGGAAATTGAAAAGGGCTGTTTATAGACGACGTGACTCACCAACCACTTTGAGGGATCTACGCCGAATCGCCGTTGAGGAATGGGACGATGTGGACCAACTGTGCCTTCATGAACCTGTGGATAGTAGGCCACAACGAATACAGTCATCCATCAATGCAAGAGCACGTGCTAATGGGTATTAGAGGTACCGGTGGGTACAGCAATCTGGACACCACTTCTGAAGGTCTCGCTGTATGGTGCTACAACATGCAATGTGTGGTTTTCATGTGCAATGTGTGGTTTTCATGAGCAATAAAAAGGGCGGAAATGATGTTTACGTAAATCTCTATTCCAATTTTCTGTACAGGTTCAGGAATTCTCGGAACAGAGGTGATGCAAATCATTTTTGATGTCTGTGACAATATGTGGTTGCTGACGGATTTTTCCAGATTATTCGGAAACGTATGCGTGGAACCTTTTCAAGGATCACTAATTATTGGCCAGTTAACTAGGCCCATACAGGTCAGACAGTCAGTTCAATAGCAACCTTATATGCTTCTGATGTGGAACTCTTCCTTTGGGATTTGCACTCGGCTGTAACAGGTCTGCAAGTATTTAACATCAAAAAGTAAGTCATGCTAATATAAACAACGTGTTATTATAAACGCAAAAGGAAGAAATGCAACAACTCAGACGAATTCATTCAAAATATACTATTTCTTCTAGGGCAGAGCTTAGTCTTCAAAAATGTCACGTAATTCATCTAGCCCTATAAAGCAATAAGGCAAAGTCAATGTGACTCGAGACAACAACAGGAAGATTTCAACTAGGGGTATATTTAATAACACTGAAACAACGTAATCTGTTTCAACATTTAGATTTGGATCACAAGTTACACGTAGAGAAAATTCTGATACAAATGAATGGAAATTAGAGCACTGTAGTAGAATAATTGCGACACTTTTTATGTTGATGTAAACCGCTCTGGTAATCACTTGTATTTAGCGTCTGTAAAGTGCATGTTATGGGGCAGTCCACTTCTAACGCATTCTTTCTAACCATGATTATCCATATTTTGTTTGTCGATTAGCATTACTTCGGTTATTTCTATCAACAAAAGAAGAAATGTCATTTCTCACCGCTGGAGTTGAAAATGGAGAAACGTTGACACAGTCACACTTATCTTCTGTACTGACTACCTCGGACTGAATCCAGTTTTGCTACTTTACTTTGAAAAATGATGTAATTGAAGGCTGCATAGGTCTTTTTTGAGCTTCTGGCTCCATGATAGTCACAAAAAAGGGTCAATAAACATGTGAAATTATCAATGTTGAAATATTGCGATGTTGTAGGGATAAAATAATCCTAAAAGCTGTATTTTAAACAGTCCAGTCAACGAAGGAAACTTAGGGGAGTAATTTGCGTGGTCGCAATTTTTTTACAGTGGTAATGGGAGTGTCATGAGCAACATACTAAAAATCCTGATGGGCTGGGTGTGAGCGTGGGAAGTTCAGAGTCGAGCGAGTATAGGTCACTTTTAAGGTTTTTCTTGAACGTCTCTAAAACCGCGGCATCCACCGAAAATGTTCCCTGTATGAACGAACCTACATTAAATTTTCTACAAAAATGGCTTTATTCAGTTTTTTCTCTACACCTAATAATTTCAGCATTGTAGGGGATAGAATAACCGCAGAGTTTTAAAAATATTGTGTGAACTGTATGAAATTAATGTATGTTGTTAAATAACGTGTATTAATAACATATATTAAATATTTGTACCACATCTAAGTGCAGTAGAGGTATAGTAGGGGAAATTGTGTATTGGAGGAATAACAGAGTGGAAAGGTGGGGCTGGAGGTAAGAAGCTTGAGAGAAAGTGGGTCCTCAGGTTGTAGTCACGCACTTCCCTCCTCCATAGATCTGCTTAACTAAGAGCGAGCAGGCAACTCCCCATCCTCTCGACCACACTATTTCACAAAAAGCAAGTACAGGGTGTTATACTTACCCTACCACAACTCATCTCATGAATGACTGGTGACTCAGTGTACGGACATGCACAGGGAGTTTATGTTCCACAAATGTGATTGGCGATACATGGAATTGAAATATGATTTACTAGTAGTACTAACACATGTAAAGCACATACACGGAATCTGCATAAATGTCAGCACACTGTTCTACGATACTAATCTTCCTGTACGTCAGCTGTAGTGTTTTTCAGGGAAAGGCAACCTCCCCCACTTTTCTGTTTACAGATTACGCCTTCCCAGCATTTCATGTCTATCATGACTGTATACAAAATCACTGAGCTCATGTTTATATGGTGGGGTTATTTTCAGTACGTTTAGTTTGTACTGACGTTTGTGAAATGAGCCTGTTATGTAAGAAAACTCAACAGATGGAGCTGCCAGCTGTCTACCACATTGAAAAGCCTGCCTCAAGTACAACTGCTGTCAATATTTATTCACCAATGTCAGTTTCATTGTCTCCATTATCAATGGTTTTCTGAAGCTTGAGTGTATCAAATGTAACACACAAGTGCCAGCAGTTGGTGAATGGAAGAGATTTATGCTGTCTACCAGTACGTCAATTAACGGTGACAGCAGTGCAGAAACGTCCTGGTCATTCATTAATCCTCCCTTGCTCACCAACACTACATAGGACCTCTCAGCTACTGTTTATGGGGACATATTTTACTTAAAAGCTCAGTTTACAACTGCAAATAAGTACTCACTTAATAAACTAGAAGTAACTTCACAACATAAACACGAGCTCAGTGAACTTATTTTGTCTACTCACATAAGATAACTGGACAGGAAATAGTGGGGACATAGCGTCTGTCTGTAAACTGAAAAGCAAGGAGTGCTCGTGATGAAGAAAGTCGACTTTTCCAGAACAGAGTGCAGAGATTTTCGTAGAATATGTCAACATGCTTTTCTTGTGTTTGTGTTGTTAGCAGCCACATCTGTTTTCAATGCACTGTTGACACACTTTTTGAAAAATAAACACACACTGTCTATGCTCTGTATCGCTAGTGATTCGTAAGGCGAGTTGCAGAAGTGTCGGTATAACTTTGGGTAAAACACTGTGGTTGCTTTTTATAAACCTCCATCCCACCCCCTTACTACCCTGTTACACCTCTATAACAGAACAGGATTTTTCCCTTAACACAGTTTTACTGCACTTAGATGTGCTGCACACATTTAATATTTGTTCTCAACCCAAGTTATTTAACATTAAACTTTAATGTTAGACCAATAAACACAACTTTCAACAATTGCGATTTTTCCATCCCCTGTAACACAGAGAGAGATAAATAAAAAGAACCACCGTTGTAGGAACGCAACTGAGGAAGACAGGACTATAAAAGTTGAAGATGTAGGAAATTTAATTTCGAGTAATTGTTTTCTGATAATCATTTTAGCTAGATGCCACAGTTTTCGAGACATTCAAGAAAAACGTTAAAGAAAAGAACTGACTTTTACGCAAACCAATGTCCGCACCCCACCGATTAGGATATTTAGTATGTTGTTCATGACAGCCACCGTTACCACTGTACAAAAATTTCCGACTTCACGAATTTTTTTCCCAGTCCTCAGTTTTTGGTCTTTGTTAACTAGACTAAAAATAAAAGAATGAAAGTATTCTAGGTTAGGTGAGTTTTTAGAATAGGTGTTCTTTAATGCGTAATCTGAAAAGAATGAAATCAGCTACATAGGGTAAGCTGAATAGCCTAATTGGGATCGGGTGAGTCATGTTTCTATGACTTACACTTACATTCCGAAGTTTTTTGAGTTTAAATTAAAATGTGTTTGTCACAGCACTGTTCACAGGTAACTCGTAGTCTTTTTTTTTTTTTAATTTAAAAACAAAAACTTCCCTATGTAAGTGAAAGTCGTGGACAAGTAATTTATCATGTCCTCTTGTTCCACACATATGTAGCCTGGATCCATGCAATTAACTCACGTCATACGTAAATATTTTCATCCAGTAACCTTGCAGTCTCTTACTTTGCAGGCTAGAGCCACTGAATTCGTGTAAGGTGACCCTGCTACACACATCAAAAAAAGTTTTGCATCACCTCTGTTCCGACAGTTCCGGAACCTGTCCAGAAAATTGGAATAGAGATCAACATAAAAATCATTTCCGTCCTTTTTATTGCTCATGAAAACCACACATTGCATGTTGTACCACCATACAGCGAGATCTTCGGAGGTGGTGTCCAGATTGCTGTACCCAACGGTACCTCTAATATCCAGTAGCACGTCCTCTTGCATTGTTGCATGCCTCTAGATCCCTCAGAGTGGTTGGTGGGTCACGTCGTCCATAAACAGCCCTGTTCAATCTATCACAGGAATGTTCGATAGGGTTCATGTCTGGAGAACATGCTGGCCAGTCTAGTCGAGCGATGTCGTTATCCTGAAGGACGTCATCCACAAAATGAGCACGATGGAGGCGCGAATTGTCGTCCATGAAGACGAATGCCTCGCCATTATGCTACCGATATGGTTGCACTGTCTGTCGGAGAATGACATTCACGCATCGTACAGCCGTTACGGTGCCTTGCATGACGATCAGTGGCGTACGTCGGCCAGCCCAAAACAGCAGGGAGCCTCCATCTTGCTGCACTCGCTGGACAGTGTGTATAAGGCGTTCAGCCTGACCAGGTTGCCGCCAAACACGTGTCCGACGATTGTCTGGTAGAAGGCATATCCGACACTCATCTGTGAAGAGAACGTGATGCCAATAATGAGCAGTCCTTCGGCATGTTGTTGGGCCCATCTGTGCCGCGTTGCATGGCGTCATCGTTGCAAAGATGGACCTCACCATGGACGTCGGGAGTGAAGTTACGCATCAAGCCGCCCATTGCACTCAGTTTGAGTAGTAACACGACGTCCTGTGGCTGCACGAGAAACATTATTTAACATGGTGGCGTTGCTGTCAGGGTTCCTCCGAGCCATAATCCGTAGGCAGCGGTTGTCCATCTTTGGGCGGCCTGAGCGAGGCATGTCATCGACAGTTCCTGTCTCTCTGTATCTTCTCAATGTCCGAACAACATGGCTTTGGTTCACTTCGAGACACCAGGACGCTTCCCTTGTTGAGAGCCCTTCGTGGCACAAAGTAACAATGCGGACGCGATCGAACCGCGGTGCTGACCGTCTAGGCATGGTTGAACTCAGAGAGCACAAGCCGTGTACCTCCTTCCTGGTGAAATGACTGGAACGGATCGGTTGTCGGACCCCCTCCGTCTAATACGCACTGCTCATGCATGGGTGTTTGCATCTTTGGGCGGGTTTACTAACATCTCTGAACAGTCAAAGGGATTGTGTCTGTGATTACCACAGTCAACGTCTATCTTCAGGAGTCCTGAGAACTGGGGTGATGCAAAACTTTTTTTGATGTGTGTATATAGTGCTTTTCTTGGCAGTGACGCCTAATACTGCTCGGATTTGGTCGACAGATGTCAGAAGTTCTCGGGTCGCTTGCCACCTTGCTTGCCAATATATAGCAGTTGACACTAGTGCTACTACACTGGTTAACTGGTTCACCTTGAGCTATGTCATTAAACTAATTTCATATTCGTAACTAAAAATGATTACCACAGGCTGCAATGCATTTTCACGAAACCTTGTTACTTCCTTGCGTAAATTCCAGCACACCAAATGGTCAGATCGTACCGCGAGTAGCAAATGTTTCCAGCACAGTGGGAGACTTTCTCCTGCCCCCGCACTCCCCTCCCCCAACTGCAACATCCCACTGAACAGGCAGTACTGCTGTTGGCTTTAGGTGAACAGCTAAGTACTGCAAGTCCTTTCTTGCTGCAATTGCGATGAAACGTTTTGAAAATTCCACATATTCTATCTGTTATTTATCTCTCGTGTAAAGGCGTGCTCGGTGATTGGCCAGTGATGCTATGACACAGCCACTGGGTTTTGGTACACCATTAGAAATATCTCCAACATATGTATCAGGTATACTCACGGGCATCCAGAGAAATTTTTCCATTGTGGGAGGAAGCGGGGGTTGAGGGAGCCGGGCCGGGAGACTAAAATTCCAGTTTCCACGTAAATGAGTTCGTTAGTTTCGGGACATGACATGCTAAAAGAACTAAAATGAGTATCTGGAAGATAACGCTTACTATATAACAGGGAATTAATGGTTATCCACTCATTACATGAGTGAGAACTCTGACACCAGACCAGAAGGCTCCTGTTGTGGATGCCTATGGGTATACTGTTGTTACATCGCTACGGAAGAAGTTCTGAAACATTCCAAAACCTAACGGATGAAAGGCGTTAAAGTTTTTGGTAATTAATATCTTCTTTAAGCCATGTTTCTTTTATTTCAAGCTTTATTGATCTCAGGCGCCCTAGTTGCGCTCAATAGATATCGACACAAGTCGATGTAAGTTGTCGGTGCTAAGTTAAGCTTTGACTTGTATGTAGTGTGCCATCTGGAGAACGCAGTAAGCAGAATTTTGTCTCCATTTTGAAGAGAGAAGTAAAAGGGGAATGTTATCTGTCTGCTATAAAGTGATGCTACTTTAGGCAAAAGTGGGTAGAAAATCAGCAGCTATATATAAATTACATTCGGAAGTAACATGGTTATAAGAAACCAAGTCATGTAATTGTTCAGGTTCAAAGACACTCGTTACGCTATTTATTTTTCAGTTGGCATTCACCACGCGGGTTAGTCGCGCTACTATGGTCATACAGTAGTTATATCACTGGAGTTGGCAGCAGTCGTAAACTTAAGACAGTCGACACAAAGTACCGATATGTACCGATAACAAGTAGGGAGCCGAAGTTCATCTTAACATCGACAACATACAGTCATCGTGCTGCTTCTAGCTGCTGCTAACCTTCGCTGTCTAACAGTCACTGTAAGTGTTCCAGTGGCGAAGTTTAATCTCATATTCATACAATCGTCAAACTTCAGCGTAAGCGACTTAAAATATTTTTAAAAATTCACACGACTACGTTAAAAAATCCTCTTTCTAGGTCTGGGTGGGTTGCAGCCCCTCGTCCGCCCCCCCCCCCCCCCCCCACCACCCACCCCATATCTACGCCCCTGGGATATTGCAACATCCATTTGAAACTCTGGAGCCCCTGGTCAGTGTCACGCCCTACAATGCTGGCCATTCAAACGCAGAGCTACGTAAGACATGCAAATAATTTGTGGGATGTACCTGCATTCATCCTGAAACGAAGCAAATCGCTACCAAGAAGACCTTAGAATTACTCACAGGATAGCATTCACAAAAGCACATTGTGACAGAGTATTACAAAAAAACTGGAAACTTATTTGGAACATCTCCAACTCCATCCTATCTACCAGAGTAAGTGTGATTTCATATGACATTGTCCCGACTGCAGAAAGACTCCATAAAATTAATCTGCAGCCCAACGCTCATTGCCCTTATTGCAAGCTGACTGAATCTGTGGAACACTTACAGTAAACAGACAAGGCAAGTTCAGGTACAGAGACATTGTTGCCAGACTCCCTCCAACCCCCCCCCCCCAACCACACCATGACATCATCAAGAAAGTCATTCAGTGTTGTCGAATTTCTGACAAAGGCCAACTGTCCTTTAAAAAATGGAAGGAAATTCAGATTTTAGTGGTAAATACAAAACAGCAAGAGTTTTCCCCACCCCTATGATGTCACTGTGGAAGTAGGGCTGTCATCGTAAGTACAGATTGACAAGAAATTAAAGAATCCAAGATGGAGCAATGACATGTTGCGGTAAGTAGTTAATGGCTGCTGGGTTTACCCCTGATATCACTGTGGAATTAGATCACTCGTGCTAAGCACAGAACACCCCCCTTCCTCCCCCCTCCCCCGCCGGGATATCGATGCAATGCAGCTCCACCACGATATCAGAACCCAAGATGCTAGGACGAAGCCAAGTAGCCGGTCTGATGACCTATTTAACATGTTCTCCCCGAGCTACTAATCACTCCGACATGTACGGCTACTTATAGTAGTCGGGTCACTCACAGAACTTGAGAGTGTTCCCCACTCACTGTCTTTCTGGCTCCACAGTTTAAACAACTTGTTCTTGGAGATTACTTTAAAACAGTATGGTTCTCACTACCATATTGTGTAGTAAGAACAATCAAGTCTTTATTTAACACAAGACTGGCGAGAGTGGCGCACCACACACCCACACCACTGCCACCTCCTGAGCACCCGTGCCACAAAGTTCACTCGTGGCATGCTGCATTGATCTCTTCCATGTGTGCCGAGTAGATGAGAGTGAGTCGCCAACTGCCTCACCGCTGCCACCAGCAGTATAATTGAATAGGATTGAACAGCGTGACAGATACTGCTGATTAGACTACATAACATGTCCAATGTGAGACACGAAATAGTAGTTACGATTCCCAACACTAGCATGCTGTTTGTGATGGAGCTACAGTCAACGTCCAATATGACCTAAGTGAAAATGGAGCGTGAAGCTGGAAATACAAGCATCATGAACGTGCTTTAACACACACTGTAAAATAGTGGGACATTCAAAACGATCTATAGCCCATACAAACGCTCTGCAGGGGCAGTTTAAAACTCGATGGTGAGGGGGGGGGGGGGGGGGGACATACACTCGACCTGTGTGTAGTAGGACTTGTGCCGTGTGTGCTTAAGTACCATGCTTCCAACATTCACCACGAGAAATGAATGTGCAGGATGTCTGACAGCTATTAAGACGAGCAGTGACTTGATTTATTCATAGCGCACATGAAACTTTGACATGCATTAGTTGTTCTTATTTCCAAACACATTTCAAATGTATCAAATGACACAATTTCAGAGACTTTACTGATCTCGTACAGACATGGGTTCATGTACATAGACTGAAGCAGCACGTCAAAAGTTGTACCAAGGCCGCTAATCGAGCTTGGTTCTCCTGCCTAAGAGACAGGTAGGTTAGACACTACACCACCTTGGCACAGTTTGCCCTGGCGTGCCTCCCTCCATGATCCAAATTATCATTGCTGTCCCAGGCTACTTGAAATTTCCCCTTGCACATGAACAGAACTGCTGAGGCTCTCCATGTTCTGGAATAGCTCCTCAGCATCGAACGTAAATGGGGGGTCCAACCTGAAACTCAGCCGCAGGTACAAAGGGCGTTCAAAAAGATTGCACAGTCATCTCTATTTTTTTTTTTTTTTTTTTGCAGGAGGAGAATTAAATTTTTTTGGGAACATACTTGGAACATTTAGCGATAAGTTGGTATATAAGAGTATTTTCTTTTATTTACAGGTGAGCCCTAATGGACCGTAAAGTAGATGTCAGGTTGCGACAACGGTTGGTGATGGAGTTCCTCTTCAAGAGTAGGGATGACTCTGCCACATCGATTCACGGTAAGTTGCTCCCTGTTTATGGGGAGACACAGTGAATTGCAGCAGTATCTAGCTGTGGTTGCAGAGGTTTAAACAAGGTGATTTCTCTCTACTGGAAAATCCACAATGCGGTAAACCATCGACGGCAGTGAGTGATGTGAATAAGGAGATCATTGATCAAATCATCCAAAATGACAGATGTGTGACGACACAACAGCTTGCTGAAATGACTCGTTTGTCATTGGGTAGTGTGTAATCACTGGTATAGTCACTAGGGTACAGAAATTTCTGTGCGCGTTGGATGCCTAGATTATTGACAAGAGAAATGAAATCGATGAGGAAGAATGTGTGCGAGGATCTCATGAAGACCTTTACTGAAGAGTGGAAACAGTGTTTTGACGGCATCGTTAACCAGGATGAAACATGATTGTTTTTGTCCGAACCTGAGAGCAAAACCCAACCCATGGAGTGGCGTCATCCAGGTTCCCCTCAAAAAAAGGAACCAAGACTTTCACGAACAGCAGGCCGAAAGGTGATGGCCTCCTTCTTTTGGGATCAGAGTGGCGACATTTCCATTGACTTTCTGGAACCTGGCACTACAATTAACCGGGACCATTAGTGTTTGTCACTGGACAAGCTACGACGTGCCATCAAGACCCACAGACCACAGCATCAGTGTCAGCTCATCAGACTACACAATGACAACGCCAAACCCCATGCAGCCCTAATGACGCAGGACGAAATTTTTCCTTATCCTCCCTATAGTCCGGACTTGGCTCCATCTGATTTTTACCTCTTTGGTCGTCTAAAGGCTTACCTGCAAGGTAAAACATTTGATAGAAAGACCTCATTTCCTGTGTCAAGCGACGGTGTAAAAGTCAATCCTCAGAATTTTACCAAAGTGTATTTACATCATGGAAAGAACGTTGGGCCAGATGTGTCACAACTGATGGAGGCTACATTGAGTAGGCTCAATGTATAGCTAAATGTTCCAAGTATGTTCACAAAAAATTTCATTCTCCTCCTGCAAAAAATAAAAAAAATTAGAGGCGACTGTGCAAAACTTTTTGAACGCCCTTTGTAATTATACAAATGAAATGACACAATTTCAGCCATTTTATTGGTTTTGTACAGAAATGATTTTATTTATATAGACTGAAGTGGCGAGTGAAAACTTGTACCAAGGCTGCACTTGCCTAATAAGCAGGAGACCCGAGTTCGATTCCTGGCCTTGGTAAAAATGTTCTACTGACACTTCTGTCTATATATATAAAATATATCAAACGTATTTGAAAATGATGCACTCTTATACTTAGGTACAAGCCGAATCATAACCATCAAAAACATAGTAAATACATCTGGTGGGAAAGTATGACACATGTTCTGATAGTAGTTCTCAGTACCCTACTTGTACACCAAATTGCATACGAAAAAGGTGAACTGCTACCAGCAGCAGAACCTGCCGCCATCTAGTAGACGTAAGGTTCCCATAACATCAGGCATGTAACGGAAGGTGACACTGCCCTCGCACTACCATCACTGGAGAAAATGGTGTGCCTCCATAAATGCATAGCAATCATTTGATTGACGGCATTTTATGGAGCATGCACCTTGCTGGACACCTTGTGTCTGCAGCCAGGTGTGGTAATTATTGGAGCTCATAGGAGAAATTTCTCTGCAATATTTATTTTCTACCGTAGAACTCGTACATCAGATATAGATACTTACTCTCACCGAATGACACGTGGCAGGAGTCAATCCACAGAACGTTTTCATCTAAGGGATCATGCTTCTCTACATCTTTTATGGCGCATACATAGCTCAGACGTATCCATAGAGTTCCTGAATGGATGTAGTCTACTTGCATATAACAAGACATTGAATTCTCAAGTCAATTTCACGCTGAAGTCAATGAATACTGTATCTAAATAAAGGAATTTTATAGCTAAAGAAGTTTAAAGTTCCTCTCCAGGTGCAGTCTTATGCTTTCACAACCAATATTGTACAATAACTCTGAACTTTGTGTTGAGATTGTTAAACATACTACCCAAATAACCTATTTTTCACATACATAACACAATTTCCACGTCAGTTCTATCCTCATACCACAAAACATATATTTTGAAGAATCAAATGCAATTAGCCACTCAGCAAACGACACATGAGAGCAACCACAAAACAAACCTTTAGCACCGGCACAGACAATTCATGTGCCAATGGTGGTGCAGAAACAATTGAGAACAGAACTCCATGAGACAAAACGAAAACTCCCTGCACAAGACAGTCTGTGGGAAGCTCGCCACCTTCCATCATAATGTATGCTGGTGAAGATACTAAACCATCTATGGATTACAGCCTCACTATATATTTTATGCTGCACACTTAACATTGGATTTCCCCATAGGATTTATAAATAGAGACTGTTGACATACATATAGCAAATAATAGAATGTCTCTCAAAACTGGCCAATTTTGTGATGAAGTCAATGAAATTTGCACATAAAGAAGTGGATTTCGACTCATACCGCTACACTTCCATCTGTGTGATACATAACTGTGATCCTAGCAGGATGTCTCTGATTTCCTTTGAGCTGTTTCCATCTGCTCTAGAACTGATCGTGCTAATGTCCTCCATTACAATGCACATCATTTTTTGAGAACAATTTCAGGAAATATAACTCTTTCATGCACTACTTCTACACTTTATGAAATCAAGGAACAATTCAAGTTGTCCACCATATAGCAAAAGAAACGTTGTTCAGTTCAATTATTCTGTAAGTTGCAAATAAATGTTTGGTAGATTGACCTAGGTTCCAACACCTCTAAGGATATCTTCATCAGAATGGGATATTAAGAAAATTTCCTAGTAACACATACATGCCAAAGCCTGGAACATGTTTCATTTTAATTTTTGACTTGAGCATATCTACTCTAAACTTTGACCATTACCCTCTCGAAATTTAATTTTACAGTTTCTTAAAATTTCAGTCCAATGAAGACATCCTTAGAGGTGTGAAAACTTAGGTCAGAATACCAAACAGTTATTTGCAGCCGGTTGGCTGTTTGATTCTTGTATTGAAACTTGTATAGAGTTGCTGACAGGCAGCCATGTTTAAAACTGTTTTTTCTTTTGTGCCCAGTTTCACTTTTAAGTGGTAAAACATGCCAAAAAATGTAATTTAGCATATAAGGTTTGGAGGGAATATCTTCAAAATGTTTGTATATAAAAATGTTTCTCATATAAGAGCTAATACATAATCAACATTCTTGAACACTGTACACTCGTTGAAATTTCGCAAAATACTAGACCACTATTAATTAATTTTGAAAAATCAAAACTTTTGTTACAACATAAACTGAAGAAGCTTTCTATAAAGCTGATTTCTGAAATACCTTTTTTGAAAAGTAAACTTTCTAACATATGCTGTCAAAGTATTTTCAACAACCCTAATTAAAATACCTAAATTTTTACTATTAGTCTAGCTGTCTATTTTTCTGATATTTGTTTTGTGTTTTATACTGTTATTTTGTATTTTAGATTAACTTTTTTTTATGTTTTTTAGTTTACCGTTTCACGTATGTGTATTTAAATAATTGAAAATAATTATTGTGATATAAAATCATTACAGTAATGGTAAGCTGTAGATAAATGCTTAAAACGTAACTTTTTCTTACACCATACACATAAAATGAACGAAATTTCTCCACAAAGTATACTTGACAGAACACAATACAAAACAAGTACAGCAGGATTTCAAATTGTCATAATTGACACTGTAAGTATCCAGATGTGTATCAGGCATATTTCAATACACTTGTAAGTCTTGGCAAAGGTAACTATTCTGTACTAGTGACTGCTGCAGCTTGATTACATTGTTTCTCAAGTAGAGGTTGACACCATAATCATTCAACAGAACTATATTCGAAAACCATCTCACATAGTTCTTCCAACATTGTAAGACATATATATATATATCATGACAACCTTTGTCATCAAGCTCTTTGGGATCATCAGATTAACAGGTCCCTTATTCTGAGGTATGATATTCTACATGGTTCTTTCACCCAGAGAGCCTAAAGGTCTAGCAATAATACAGATTTTCCCACTTACTGGGAAAGAAAATATATTTAAAATATCTTTTACTAAAATTCGATGCTATCACAAAGACATATGGACCTTCAAAATGAGATTCTCGAATTCCCAATACAAACACACCATTAGACTCTCTTAAAACTATGAAAAGGCACGTGGTCAGTGTTAAAAAACCGTTCTGACTATCATTCATGACATTCGAGGACGAGGAACTCATTCATCTGGTGATCCCAAAGGGCTCAGGGAAGAGGTGCAGTTGTGATGTGGATACAGTTTTCGACATGAGAAGAATTTTGTGAGAAGATTATTAGGTCTACTTTTGTTGAATGATGATGATATCAATCGCCACTTGAAAAACAATATAATCAAGCTGCAGTCATTAGTACACAGTTAATTCTCTTTGCCAAGCTTACCAATGTACTGAAATATGCCCAATATAAATTGGGATATTTATGGGGTCAACCACGAAAATCTGAAATCTAACTAAATTTTGTTTTATATTGTGTTCTTTGTCGTGTATATTATGTGAGGAAATTTCGTTTGTTTTACATGCATGCTGTAAGAAAACATTACATTTTAAGCGTTTATTTACAGATTATCATTAGTGTAAGGTTTTGTATCATAATAACCAATTATTTAATTGTTTAAATTAATGAAACACTTAAAACTCAAACCATTAATGCCACACACATTAGATGACTCATGTCACTTATTCTAGGTGTGTCGTTTAAGATTCTGAAAACTTTAAGAAGTTTTGAAACCGAGTCTTAAATCAGGTATGGTTTTGAAGCCTGTGGTACCATCCAGTAATATAGAATACAAAGTTCTCTAGAATAGGTAATTCGTGCACTATGACAAACTGCACAAAATGTCCAATTAGCCAAGTATAGTTATTATGTTTTGCACCTTCTTATACGTTCCAGGCAAATTAGAGGGTGTCATGCACTGTCACGATATCCACAATGGTTCCATTCTTGAAGACCAGTTTTGTCCCTGGTCCAGTTCCAAATTCGTATTTCATCTCCACAGAGAAGTAAATAGTAGGTAGACTGGGACAGTCCTGGTACAATGGTGTTCATGTATGATGTCACTGACGAACAACCCTCCTAAATGTAATCATCAAAACCAGGATTCTGAATTTAACATATATGGCAGCAGAAGTTTATAGCAGTTATTCTACCATTTTTTTGAAGGGTGCAAAAGCAAAACATCACAAAGCAGTCATGAAGAGAATGAAAGTCACAAGACATTCTCTCTGCTTGAAAGGAATTTCTTTTCCTCCTTCCTTTTAATTATAAACACACACACACACACACACACACACACACACACACACACACACACACACACACACACACACACACACACACACACACACACACATATATATATATATATATATATATATATATATATATATATATAGCCTACGACTCAGGAACACAAGGTAAACTGCTTTACACCTGCAGACAATACATAAGCCTTCTTCTTTGATTGATCAGTATCAACCTGCTTTCCTGGACACCCAAAGCCACAATTTTATTTTATATCAATTTCTGGACCTTCACCTTTTGGTTTGCAGATCAGGGACGAAAATTAACGACAATGAAGCCAAGCTGAGCTAAGAATAGGTCTGATGGGGAGTAAGAAGGCGCAAAAAAATCAATAAAATGAGGTAAAAATGGAAAGAGCAGTCAGGCGACTGTAGAAATAAATGGGAAATCCAGTTCAAATCCTAGTCTAGCACAAATTTTAAGTTTTCGCTATCGAATAGCAAATCTTTACCTCACAAAGCTGATGTCAAGCAATTCGCGCCGGTGAATTAAGTTTGAACAATTTGATGCAGACCGCAGTGGCCATCAATGGAACAACAATTTACCTTTTATTGATATTATTATTTGTTATTGGACTGAAATAGGGTTGAGGAGTGGAACCCTTAACAACGAACCCAGATCGCATTGCTTGTGAGTTGTTACTTTGACATCTCTTTCATCTACCATGTAAATGAAATTTATTTAATTTCTGTCTCTGTAATGTCCAATACAACTGGCTCTCCTTACCCCTAATCTCATCTATGGGCCATGTTTGTTGTTAGAATAAATGAGATTTAGCGAATAACTGAATTTACTATTTTTTTTAACTTGGCTAGAACTGCAGTCACACATTACTTCTTCACCCATGCGTTTGGTGACCTTTTCAGGTGCCGTGAACAATACTGCAGCCTTTTTATTTGCTTCAACTACGTAATTCGGCCATTTCTCCCAGTTGAGCCCATTAGCGAAATACTACAAACAGTATTCCCACTTTATGTTATCACTAATAAAATTGTTTGGTACATGTCGCTACAGCAGATATCAAATCTGGATAATGCACAAAATATACGGTTAATCTATATGAAGTTTGTATCTGTACAGATAATGTTGGTGATCTTGCAGCTCTCGGAGAATCAAGTTATTATGAAATCTAGACCTTTCGCTGCTTACAGGCGTTGATAAATATCAACGGCGACGTTTGAAATATGTGTACACCGACTGAGACTCGAACCGGGGACCTCCTGCTTACATCTCAGACGCTCTATCCGACTGAGCCACCGAGAACACAGACAATAGTGGGACTGCAGGGACTTATCTCTGACGTGCCCTGTGGGACCCACACTTTCAACTTTCTGCCCACACAATACATTGGTAGTGCCCCTGCCCACCATACTCATTACTCGCGGCAGTCAATCTACCGATTCCTGTAAGAATTTGGGCAATTTGAGCGCATCTGCAGTGAACACGATCATTGGCCATGCAGTCACACTATCTTCTGTGTCCTCGAAATTGCTCATGAACTCCAAAGACATGGCCTTCTGCTGAAAGACATCAGCTATATACACAACGATGTGGAGTTTTGATCACCATCCTTGCAACTAAATCAGTGCATGTGGAAAATAGGAAACCTGCAGGGAATATAATAATTGATTTATTTAAAAACGGTAAGAATCTTCAACAAATTTGCTCTTGAAGCAAAAAAATTCATTTATTAGAACGTCAATTGAAGTGTATGAATGGGCAAAACACTAGACCACATTAACACATTTAAGTGTCAAGGAGAGTGCCTTGCTTGACATACATGAGATATATGTTTACTTCTTCTGCTTTCAGCAGATAAACTGCAAATACACATATTCAAAAGAATTACTTCATAAATAAGTTATAGCTTATATCATTAAACCAGTGTGGTTCGACTGTTTTCACATTTACTTGATGACATTTCGTGTCTTTTGGAAAATAAAGAATGCATGGCATGGAAAAATGTAATAGATGTTACGTTAATTAAGCAGCAAATATCTACAAAAAATATTAACCTTATGATGTATGTGACTATCTGGATTCGCACTGCTTGAAGCGCTAGTGTCGCTCCAGATGTCAAATGGTAACAACTTTTGAATCAGAACGTGTTGTGACAGTACATTATAGGCTGTGACTTCATCCAAGACCAACTACTGTACATTGTTGGCCTTACTTTAGCTCAGCTGCTGTTTTGTTAAGCAGTTTGGATCTTACATGCAAGTGAATTTAATGTTATTGCTGGTATTTATTGCTTTTGTGCTGTGTGCTGTTGTGACAGTTTCTAATTATGGATAAGTTTGTAACAAGAAAGAAGAGGAAAACCGATTTTGAATGGACCATTGGCGTTATGGTCAGTAAAAAATATATACACATTGCTATAATAGCCTAATTATTGAACTGTAGCAACTGAATACTAGCACTGAGGTCGTTATTAGGCGACTGGTAGAACTTTGGGGTTGCAGTGTTCCAGTGTTTCACAAGGCAGTGGAGTGGTAAACATTATTACAGATAACATGATATTAAAATCATTGTGTTGCGCAAAAATCGCGTTAATGAACGAAAAATCGCTCAAATGGTGATGGTTGCATCTCTTTAAAAGAATGGAAAAAATTCTATCATTAGTAGCTGAAATGCCAAAACATCGCTCAGTTTGGTCACCCAGGCGGTACTCAGTTGTGAAAGCCAGTTTTTTTATACATAACAGTCAGGAAGGGTCTGTGGAGAGCACAAGAGATGTATGATTATCGAACACTCTATACTTCATTTGTTTCTAAAAGAATATAAACGTAATATAAATGACAAAGTATGTTGTAAAATGTAAAGGAGTTTGCTACCATCAAAGACTGTATAACCATAATATCATGGATAAATACAAACGCGTGTATAAGATCTCATACATTAGAATTTTAGTTGAAATTAATGAATGAATGAATTTTAAGATCCCAAAACTATATTGAATTCTTTGTTTATTCCTTTTTTACATAATTAAATTTCATTGTTTTGATTTCAAGTTGGATGTTGAAATAATAATTTCAAAGAAAGTTCTTCGTCATGAAAGAAAACTGAAGAATTGTAATGAAATGAAACATTCTATAATAAAATTTTAGGCTGAAGTGAGGAACTGGGGATACTTTTACATGCTGGTGGAATTCTGACTTGTTTTCAAATGAATCGTACATTTAATGACAGGATAGTAGTATCAGAATGATAGCTATTGTCAAAAGAGAATTAAACCCGTTTAACATTTTAATATATTCAACCCAACTTTAAGATTCTTCTCCTCTGCATTAGTGGACTTCGTATTAGAAGACAGAATTCTGAGTTATATTTTCATAGCAACGAGGCAATACACTACATCAGAAATTTAGTTCATTTGGCAATAAAGTGAAGTTATCTACTGCCAAATAAAGAAATATTTTATTGTGTATTTCGGTATTTCTCATAGATACAATACTGAGAATAAATGTCATACTTCTTTAAGGAAAGCTTTTCTTGCTTAATTTTTTATAGACCAAATACTGTTTATATGAAGACCCCCAAAAGCAAATTTTGTACATAAAATTAAAAAATAAATAAATATGGCAGCTTCAGAGAAATGGAATGGAAACATAAGCCTTTTGAGGTCCTCTTTAACAAATAGGACCATCCCTTTGACAGAATCGTGGCTTCATCCATGCAGTCAGCGATCGCAGCAGCAGATAATCTCAGCCAGAACTGACAAGAGTTATAATAATTTTCCATGAATTATCCCCCATAAAACATTAACTACTTCTCCTAATATTGGTCCCCAGCTCTGAATAAATAAATTTTGTTCTACATTTCTGGAGGAAACATGAACGTACTGAAATTCAAGCTTGACACTAATTTTAGCAAATTTTAGAAGGCTTTACTCACTTGCTGTTCTACTGAGAAGTTACTTCCGTGAATGAAATATTATTTCATTGTGTACTCAGATGAAAGATGGAAAATTAAACTGAACTTTTATTATTCTTAATGTATTTGTTACTGGTGCCATGTTATTGTTATGTGCAGTGACCAAGAATGTATTGAACTGATTTTAACTTCAATAACTCGTTTCGATAACTTTTTGGTTAAATAAAGGATAACGTTTTGAACAACTGACCTATAAAAACCGACCACACTGTCTTTTCACTAACAGGGCTACTCTGAAGGAGCATACAAAATCGTTATATAATGGTGTTTAAAATGATGAGATCTTGTCTTCATACTGTGCTAATAATTCATTTGGTTATCAGTACTGATATTTGAACTGAATTTGCTTTAGGAAAATATCATTGACTTGCTATAGTGTTCGCTGGTCGGAGTGGCCGAGCTGTTCTAGGTGCTACAGTCTGGAACCGCACTACCACTATGGTCGCAGGTTCAAACCCTGCCTTGGGCATGGATGTGTTTCATGTCCTTACGTTAGTTAGGTTTAAGTAGTTGTAAGTTCTAGGGGACTGATAACCTCAGAAGTGAAGTCCCACAGTGCTGTGAGCCTTTTGATCCATTTTTTGCCACAGTTTTCTAATGTGAGCAAAAACTGAAATTGCTGACTGACGATTTTCTGAACCTATCAGAAAGTTATTAAACAACAGTTTTCTGGCTTGCCTTATGTCGTCACAAGTTGAGACTCCATTGTAGAGATATTGCTTTCATGTCTGCATACTGGTAACCACTGTACCTGTGTGTCTTTATACATTTTGACAACATTGCATCCTGGTTAGGCTCACACCACATTGCCATGAAGGTGGTCAGAAAATTTTGCACTCCATGTGTTTGTGTTACGGAGTCGAGTTTACTTTCATCCAACCCAACAATCACCTGTTTTGATGACACTCACATTAAAAAAGGTGTACTTAACACATTTGCGAGAATGGATCTCACTCCTGTTCACACACATGCATCTACCATAGTGACACTCTCATGCACATCTAAACACTCACCATTGTTTCCTATCTCCACCTTTATTCATGCTCTTTGCACATGGCGTTACCCACATGCAAGGCCACCCACCTAATGTCTGTACAGTGTTTTATGAATTGAAATACATTAAAACTAGCCCTAGTCTACTACAAAGCAGTTATTGAGCAAGTCATCATAATTAGCAAAGTTTAGGTTTTGTACATTGACATTT
Organism: Schistocerca serialis cubense; assembly: GCF_023864345.2. NCBI lineage: Eukaryota > Metazoa > Arthropoda > Insecta > Orthoptera > Acrididae > Schistocerca > Schistocerca serialis. Next base: position 50,494,721 of record NC_064645.1, read on the forward strand.
TGACATGAAGTACTCCTTACATTCAGGTGTCATGGCTTTCTCAGGTGCGAAAACATGGATAGTATGAAAAATTTCTTACACCTCAAATCAAATTTTATGAAAAATTTAGCTCTGAAAACCAGGTTACGTTGCAAACTGTGGATCGTCAACAGTACATGTTCTTTCAGACATTCGTGTAAGTATGTAAGTATCAGAAGCCCAGGCAGGCACATGATGGTAACAACACCAGTCTCAATTCCTCCTTGTCTCATTTTCCCTGTTGTGATAATCCAAGCAATGTTGCAAGCATTAAGTGATGAATTTAGTGGACTACAAAGATGTAGACAGAGTGACATATAGAAGTTTGAGTCAGTCCAGAGAGTGTGCAGAGATAACTAAAGTGGTTAGGTAACCACTCACAATAATCGGAACTTCAGGTTTGAGTCCTAGTCTGGCACAAATTTTAATGTTGGGTAGTAAACCTACACCTAGTACAGCTGATGTCCAAGAACTGAGACGTAGTGAATTAATTTCAAAGTATTTTGTTCTGCTATGAATCGTCAACAGTGTCTGTTCTTTCAGACAACATGTAAGTTCTCAATACATGGTGAACAGCTTTGGTGACAGAGAACATTCTTGCATTGCACCTCCTCCAATCTTGATCTCTTCTATCTCTTCATTTTCTACCATCAACTTTTGTTATGGTGTATATCTTCTTAATTGCACTTTTATCTTTCCAGTCTATATCATCATTTAACATTCCCAGCAGTATACTCAAGTGGACTTTATCGAATGCCTGTTCCCAGTAATTTAATCACATATACACCTTGTTGTTCATATTGATTCATTCTTTATTCTGTCATACTCAGCAACCTATAGCATCTCTTGTTGGCATACCCTCTCCAAACCCAAATTGATTTTCCCCAGTACTTTCCTCCATTTCCATTTCAGTCCTCTTTAGTATGACTCTCGCCTTTGTAACATGACTGATAAAAATAACTGTCCTACAATGTTTACATTCTTTTATGTTGCACTTTTTAGGCAGAGTACTTGAATGGTTCTAAGCAGATACTGAGACCAAATTCCTGTGTGATAAATTCTGTTTAATACCTTCAAAATCTAGCTACTGAACCGGTATGTAATGCTTTCAGTGCACTAGATAGTGTTCTAAGAGTCCAATATTTCCTTTTTGTAAGATCCTGAATTATTTTCTCCAATATCCTTTTCAGTGTCACAGGACCTCTGTATTCTTCATTCTGTTCGCTTTCATATTCAAAAAACAGTCTGAAATTACTACTAAGTGGACTTATTCAGTGCACTTGGGTTTAATTTCACTAATGTTTTTCTCAAAATTAAAACAGATATATATATATATATATATCTGAAAAATGAAATTAAAAATTCAATACCATGAACTTTTTTCAGGTTTCTTAATTTCCATGTATCTCAGTTTAATATTTTCATTTTAAAAAATTTGAAAACCTCCATCACTAATTAATTTCAAGTACCAGCTAGGCAAAGTAATTTTAGAGATATTATCAAGCTCTGAACAAACTTTTCCACGATAACTAGTTTTTGAAAATTCTGATGCAGTAATGCAATATAAAATATTTACTTGTAACTCACTAATATTTTTAAACAAATTAGGACTGTTTGTGTTATTGAAGTTCTTCATTAGAGCCTCTATTTAAATAGATTAAGGTTTCATTAAGATAAAAAATTTTCACTCAAATATCTATGCTCAGCATCATATATTAAGCTTTTCTTTCCATACATGCCTCTATAGGCAAATTCATCATTCGGAATTTTACAATTGAACCTGGCACACAGTTTCATTGTTGTTAACACATTCATTCTGTATATGACCCTTCATTGCCAACTCATTGGCTAGAGATGACATCAATCACATAAGGACAGATGAAGAAATAAATGGATGTTGCATTATTTCCTTTCTTTATGGTGATAACCATGACAGCTTTGACACATGGTTGTCAACATTTATTGGATTTTACACCATATGTTGAATAAACTTGCAGTAATACTTAAGCTAATGTAATGCTGAATATGATTAGGATGAACCCAACCACTTCCAGCGTTCACATTAATCCTGTGGTCTTGTTGCAAAGATGTGGGTTATTTTTAGTCTCATGATTCACGGAGATTGAGTGAAATTGTTAGATCTATATTTTTTCATTATTTAATAACGATAAAAATTTATTAAGCCATTTCTAAAATTTACATTAGAAGCATTGAAGTCAACAAATTTTCATTTCCATTACTTACAGTTATTTCTGAATCCTAAGTATGATCAAAACTTGGGATGTATGCAGGATATTGTAATTCATAATTAGTGGTTCATCAAATTCAGCAGTAGGCTTGAATGAAGCAATTATACTGATTTCTTAATGAGAAGGATCAGCATGTTGTACAAAAATTCCATCAGCTAAATTAAAACTTACATTAATTAATTCATAAGTAATAAATGTAGACTCATCATTAGCAACAGTTTTTCATTAGCTTCAATAGTGTTGCCACTAAATACAGGTACACTTCCTACACTATCTTTTATATTCATATGTAATTTAACATCACCCTCTATAATAATTCTCTTTAAAATTTAATCTGCTTTAATGTAAACATTTGGCTTACTTGCGTGAATACATTTCTCTAAAGATTTTAAACAATGTTGACCTACAGGAATTTCTATTGTTTCTTCATCAGAATACAATTTGTTACTTTTTGATGTAGTATTTGGAGCTAAAAAGTTGTATAAAAACCAACTAATACAATGTTATGAAAAATTTATCAAATAGGTGCAGTCAGTTTTTTCTGAGGACAGATGACTTATCATTCATTTGATATAAGGGACTCATTTAATATTAATAAAATTTTATGTGATTAATTAAAAACAGATTGGGATCCTATGACGAGTCCCAGAGAAGAAATAAAAAATAAATATGGTAATCTTTTACCAAACTCTATTCAACAACCAACAATAGAACCAAGCGGTTGTGGGAAAACAAGATTAATGATTAACAACTATATTTTAGCTCCAGAATGTATGCATTAGAACAAATCAATTACTTGTATGTATGTTCGAAATGTTTATGTGAGGCAACACAGAATCTATAAAAAGGTGCAGATAATTGAAGATAAAATAATAAAAAGTAGCTACTTTCATTGAAAATAATGATGAAAGTATACCACTATTTAAATGTGGACATAATTCAGATTTTTTTATTGGATGACTGCATTCTTAAAAATCAGGATGTAATTAGAGAATATTTTACTAGAGGTGGATATCTAGGTATAGACTGTTATTATTTAGCTCAGACATATTCAAAAATACCAAAACCATTAGCAAAGAATAATCCAACGTTTTTATATATTGTTAAGGACATGATATATATTTGTGTTACATATACCTTTCTTGGTGACGATTTAAGTTGATGATGTTGAAGATAAATCTACTAAGTTTTATAATAAGGTCCAATTCCTTTTTTTTTTACAACAGACTTGACTAGAAAGCCTAAAGAAGGAAAGTACAAACATAAGATACAAATGTCTGTAAAATATGACACAGGAGGGGTTAAAAAAGCTAGCCAAAGTTGGAAGATAAAGGAACAATTAAAAGAAGATTTTAAAAATGGATGAAACAACCTAGAGTAGAGTATGAAACATTAAAAAAATGAGGCCAACTTGTACTGAAACAAACAGAGGAATGGAGGTAAAGTTTTGAAAGAGAGGTTGAAAAATAGATGGTTCCTCATTAACATCACCATTTTTTGATCTATTTGACGACATACCACCAACAGAACAATATGAAAGTTCGCACCATGACTATAAGCTAACTGGATCAGAAATACAATATGTATTGAGAAAATACGAAGAAGATGTTAAAGATAGGAGAAATCGCACAGTGTTATTAAAAAAGAGGAGGGTGACGTTAAACAAATCTATAAGGCAAAGGTTGCTACAATATACATATTTTAGTGAGACCACGTTTTTGGATTAAGAACTGTTATGAGATTAAAATTTGTTGGCAAATAAACAGAAAAATTTGATGAAGATAAATGAACAGTTCTTGATAGGTCATATAAGGTACAAATGAATCTTCTAACTGATAAACAGTTTATATGTGAGATACAAGTACAGAATCTGATGCTGTTGATTTATCAAATTATGCAAATACTTTGTAGCATTCAGGAGTATTATATTGTCCAAATAAAATCAAATCATGTAGACCTATTAAATATACTAAATTGATAAAAGCAATTGTTGATACCTATTTACCAAAATTAGCTGCAGGCTTAGACTCACGTGTAGACAAGAAAACAGATGAAGGTATAATCAAAAATACACACCATCACTGGTTGAATATATCTGGAAGATTCATGTTAGAGACTGAGTTGACCGATTTGCAGCAATTCATGGTAAAGAATTAGCTGGAAACAAGAATTATTATAATGAAAATGTTGGAATATTGCAAATGTTAACAAATAAATTAAACGATTTCATTATTAATAATCCAAAAGGAGTTCCATATTTTATTAACGTTTGCCACATACATTTTGGAAAGTGGTAAAAATGGGAAAAACTGAGTCAATTGGGGTTTAAATAATTTCCCATTATAAGAGATGCATTTACAAGGATTCCTGTACTGTAGACATTTTACTTAACTAGAAGAAAAACTAGCACTTGGTGAGAAAGTTAGAAGTCCACTAGATACAGCTTGTAAAATGTATCATATTGCATGCAGAGATAATAAAGATTTAGAATCTAGGCATCATGCTGATGAACTTCAGTTAGGTGCACAAGAGAGAATGGACACTAAAGATGCATCACTTGGCAAAAAATTAGCAGCAACAACACTTAGAGGAATAATGCATGGAAAATGAAAATGGGTATGGGTAGGGATGAAAACAGTTGGGGTTTATAAAAACATTAGTCCCTACAAAAAATTTATCTGTATGAATGAATAATTTCAGCATTGCCTATATTTTGCTAGCGGGTGGCAAAACTAATCCAAAATGAATTAAAATTTAGCTCAGTAATGATCAGTAGCACAGTATTGATAACTCTTTAACTGGTACACGAAAATGAAAGAGAGATAAAGAACTGGTAGCAGTCTACTTGTAACATTACGTATAGCTGTTGTAATGAAGCTTACTGAATCTCTACCATAAAAGAAACACAATTCAGCACCAACAAAACACAAAGGTGTTTTTTCTATTACAGTTGGCTGAATTACCATATTTTGCTACTATAGATTCACTAGCAGGTGGAGCAGTTGGTGTTGCCAAAGCTGTAATGGACAAGAAAAAAGGTGATGCAGAATTATAAGAATAAAAAAGACATAATTTAAAATTGAGAAGACAGGAACTGGAAGAAAATTTTTTCGGAAAATAACATATATATATCCTAATGCACTAAGTAATTCTGATACAGGAGAACTTGCGATGTAATTAAAAATTTAACACTTTTGTGCTATATTAATGAGTGGTGAATTATATAATAAACCAAAAAATATTGAATGTGGAGTACTTAATTTGGACTCATCATGTTGGTACTCATTGGATATGCTATTATTAGAATAATGGCGAAAAATTAGTATTTCATTCATTTGCTGGTACTCTACCAGAACTAGGTAACTATTTGTGAAAAAGTGAACTATACTAAAATACTGAGAGAATACAGAAGTTTAATGAAATAATATGTGGGCATTTATGCATATTTGTGTTGAAGCTATTGTTAGATAGTGAAATTCTGAATTTGTAAATGGATATTTTTGGAAATAGGGTACACCCTGAAGGTAGAATGAGTAATGGAGAAAATATCGGAAATGAAGCAAATCCAAATATAGAGTTCAATTAAAAAATTTCTTAAAGAATTATGTGGCCTTTTTAAATTAACTAAAAGTTATATTGATTTTAAATGCAGAAGATTAGTATCTTTAAAAGATCCAATAAATGGTTTGATGGAGTTACTAAACAGTACTTGAAAAATAAATTGCCAGTCTTGTTAGCAAAACTGTATATTCAAGTATTTTAACACAATTCAGGAATTATGTCACTGTAAAACATGTTAATGAAAAGTTATGCAGATTCATCACCACAATAATACTTCTTGATGAAAAGATGAAAAATATGTATACAATTCTTACATCTGATTTAGTTAGGTTTAACAGAGAAAATAATTAAGTATGTGACAAACAAATAATTGAATTTACTTTTATGATTGGAAATGAAGACAAAATGCATAGTTCTAAATACAGTTTTTGACTTAAAGGAATTATTGTTATTGACAACAAGCTAAATGAAGTAAATAATAGTAATCAATCAGTTACAGTACATAAATCTTATTTTCTAACTGTAAGACAACAGATACAGTCACAATTCTTACAGTAGATGTAAAGTTAAATGTATTCGGTGAAATAGTTTGAAAATTAATAAATTTTATCTGTATGAATGGATAAACATATCTCATCTTTGGAGTGAAGAAAATTTGCTAAAATACATAATCCTCACAGAGTAACAACTAAAAGGAATAGACAGGATTGAAGGCCTTCACAACATGCAAGGCTAAAAAGAGTAAGTTTTTATAAAATTTTTGTAGGTGAAGAATTACATAAACGTGTATAGGTGATCTATGACAAGCTGATGTAGTAGAAATGAAAGGAATATAACAAAAATAAATAAAACATATAAATATTTATTAACTGTTAATGATGCCTTTTCAAAATATGCTATTCCAGTTAAAGATAAAGCAGGTAATAGTGTGGCTTATGAAAAAGTATAATATTAGCCATTACTCAACTTTTTTGGAAATAGAAGCATCTGTTGCAGAGAGCTGTAACAGAACACTCAAAGCAAAAAAATTGTCTTACAAAGAAATTATGGATGGACTGATATAGTCTCAAAATTAGTTAATAAATAAAATAGTACAAAAAGGTTCAACAATAAAAATTAAGCCAACACAAATTAATTATAAAAATTATAAGCCAGCTGTCATGGTATCTAATAATATACCAAAATTTAAAGTAGGCAGTAATGTGAGAATCAGTAAAATTAAAGGAATTTTGGGAAGGGTAAAGAGCCAATTGGTCAAAAGAAACATTTGAAATTGGAAGTGTTATTGATTCTGATCCAATCATATATAAATTGAAGGCACTGGATGGAAAAGATGTGAAAGAAATTGATTACAGTATTTGTAATGCTTATTGCTTTATTAAAGAAGATAGAGTACAATTTGATAGTAATTAAACTGACAAAAGTGATATGAGGTCAGAATTATTTAAAAGCCTTCAATGAGAATTCAAAGATTATTATGTTTCCAGTGATGGGAATGCTATGAAACAGCTACAGGAGAACAGTTTACATGTTGTGAAAAGGGAATACTAAAGATAATTCCTTGTACCTATACAGAAAGATACATGTGCTTTGATCATGAAGCTCAACAGGAATCTGTTGTCCATAGTCAAAATCTCATAACAGCTCACTATTTTTATAAGACAAATCATGAATTCTGTAGGTGGAGAAACATGAGAATTTACATTTAAAGCTCATTATGTTATAATTTGCAATTCATTCTGAAGTACTGTGTTGAATACACAATAAAGCCATGTACCATGTACATATGATCTAAACTGATGTTACTGGAAACAAAGCGTTTAGAAATAAAAATTACAGGTAGCAGCAATTTTGGAAAAGGGTCGCTTCTTAGCTTCCCAAAAATTATTTGATTTGAAAGAAATGAAGAAAGGTTACTTCCCACATTTGTTCAATACACACAAAAATAAAAATTACATAGGGCCAATTCATGTTATCGAATATTGTTATGTTGGTATTATAAAACAAAAAGGAAGAGAAGTACTTCTCAAATGGGATAGTCAAAAGCTAAAGAAAATTGTGACTTCAATATGAAGAAAGAAATTAGTAAACATTGTAATTCTGATGTAGATATGTTGAGAAGCAGCTGTTTAGTACAAAGGAAACAGTTCCTAGAAATAGCCAACATAAATCCATTGTGTTATTTAACAGTTGCCAGAGTTTGTGTGTGGCTGTGTAGAGATATAAATATTTGCCTGAAGAGAGAATTGCTGTGATGAATAAAGAACCGAAAGAAAATTATAGTAAGGAATCCATAGCTTGATTAAATAATTTAAACACTAATGATATTGAGCATGCTCTTAATGATAGTGAACTAACTATAGCTGGAGCTAAAGTAGATGTCCTTGATAATGAAACCAGCACTGTTTATCATTACCATGGCTGTTTTTGGTGTGGTGGTAAAAAATATTTTAAAGGTGAGACAGTTATCAACAAACCTGAAGAAACAATGGAAAGCCTATATCAGAAGACTTCAATAAGAGATCGTGAAGCACGAAATTCTGGGTACGGTTTAGTAGAAGTTAAAGAATGTGATTGGATCAACTCAGCAGTCTATAAAAACCTTGACAAATTTAACCTGTTACCTGAAGTTGCTGAGCCTTTCAATCCAAGAGATACTTTTTATGGTGGTCGAACTAAGACACTAAAATTGAGAGCAAAAGCAGATGGTATTAACGCAAAAGTAAGATGTGATGATGGGTGTAGTCCTAATCAACAGCAATTATTATCCTGAGCCACATCCTACAAAAATATATAGACCACGATATTATTCTAAAAAGTGATATGGTTTCATGTGAAGTGTTGGCACTAACAGGACTGTATCATCCACTTTTGCCAGTGAGAATGAAGGGCGGTACAAATGAAAAACTGTTGTTTCCTTTGTGTGTCAAATGTGTATGAGAGAAAATAAATAAATATATTCACAATGATGATGCAAAAAGTTTTAGCTGATCTTGGGTAATCGATAAGTGAAGAATACTGTAGAAAAATGGTATAAAATTTTAGATGTCTGTGAGGTATGGGACTGTACAAATGAAAGCAAGATGTTGTTTAAAAATTATGTAAAATACTTTACAAAACAAAATTAGAAACTAGTCCTCATGATTTCGAAACCAATGAGATGTATACAAAACAGTTAAAGAAAAATTGGATACTGAATATGGCCCTCAGAAAATAAAAGAAAATCTAGTAAAATGAGCTGTCTGCTAAGATATATCTAAATTCATTATGAGGAAAATTTGGATAACGACCCAAATTGAGTATAACTGAGTATATGAGAGTTTTGCAGCAATTGTAGTATATATATAAATTTCATTAATGAGCATATGGTACAGATGAAGTACACGTACAGGGATTATTAGCAGAAAACAATACAGTTATAAATATTTTTATAGCAGCATCCAACACATCTAATGCAAAGCTTAGATTGTATGATAGGTTAAATAAGCTAGGAAAAATGTTACTTTTTTTATACAGGCAGAGTAGTAGAAATTGATGATGGTAAAAACTCTATAGAAAAAGGATGTATATTGGTTAAATGTACGGATGAGTTAGGAAATAATAAACAGGTTTCAACTGTGGCTTCACCTGGAGCTGAAAATTATTATTTTGAGAAAAATGATAAAAGCACATCAATGAAGGTGAACAGTTCACTTTGTATTATTAAAATATTGAAAAGTTGAATGGTGAATCTATGATAAAATTAACTGAGAGTGATGTGAAAGAAAAGATACCGTTATGCTCAATCAGATAACAAGGGATGTAGGAACTAAAAATGTAATAAAGCAACAAGTTACGAAACAATTTTCATTTCAATATGATAAAAGAAAACCTCTAGAAAATTATGATATAGTGCCTTAGTGATATTAAAATTAATTTTCTCTATATTCTAATGCAAAAGTAAAATCTATATTAGCTATTTGATTATAACAATGGAATAAATTTATTAGTTGATTTTCACTGTACTTTCCGTTTTCTAAATCTTTAGATACAGATTTTTTGGTTACTGACTGCAAAGGTTTTAAAACTAATATGTAAGCTTTGATATAATTTTTTTAATATTATTGGTTAATAATTTAATGGTGAATAATATTCATCAACTTGATAATTCGTTATTTCTTTTTACAGTTGTGCAGAAGAGACACTTTGGTTTTTACATTTCTTCCCATGGTTCGATATCAGTTTCCTCATATATCTCTTCTTCTCTGTAAGCTTTTTTTATAGTTCTAAAATGTTTTATTACTGAATATTGTTTGAAATAATATTTGAAAATATTACATTTAACTTTTTTCTCTTTTGTTTTAATATTTCTCTCAACAAAAATATTTTCGTCAAATTTAAATTTGTCCCATACATTAGTCATATTCGTTCTTATTTAAAAGATCAATAATTTTTAAACTTAATAAATTATTAATTTATACAAAGTAAAGCTGTACTGGAGAAGCTCAATAACACAAACAGTTTACATTGCCAAACACATACAGCAAATTAACTGCTGGTAGGAATTTTCAACTTTGTGAAGATGGTAGTATTAAATTGAGATACAAGAGGATGAAGAAGCGTAAAAATAAAGATAATGACTTCCTTGATACTGAGTTTTTATCTAAATTTTTATATATGTTATGCTTCTTTTCAGATTGTGGAAGATCTACTGGAGTGGTTTACAAAATGACCTCCAAACACGCTAAACAGGCCCACTTAGAAGTGAAATTATCCCCCTGTGCAGTTTCTAGCTCTTCCACATGCAATGAGGTGACAAAAATGATACAGCCATGTGCATATATGCAGATCGCAGTAGTATCACGTACACAAGGTACAAAAGGGCAATGCATAGGTGTAGACATTACTTGTACTCGGATATTTCGAGTCAAAATGTTTCTGATGCGATTATGGACATACAGTGGTAATTAATAGACTTGGAACATGGAAAATAGTTGGAGCTAAACACATGGGACACTTCATTTCGGAAATCATTAGGGAATACAATATGACGAGATGCACAGTGTCAAGAGTGTACCGAGAACACCAAATTTAGGTACTACCTCTCACAACAGACAATGCAATGGCTGACGGTTGTACTGTTTCTCGTTGGTGGACTTGGGTTTAAAAAAAAGTAAACTAAATATTATGATAAATTTTATAAATAATCGACAAGTATGACAAAGAAGAAGAGATAGAACTACAATGGACATATTATTCCATGGAATCTTGCGCTTCTATGCATGAGCTATCTTTCCTTTGTCATTCGCTTATCTTATCTGCTTGGATTCGGACCTAAGAGGACGTTCTCGGGTAAAGCTCATCTTGCTGCACCAGCTGATAATGTAAGTTGTACTTAAAACCCGAAAAATATAACGGTTATTTTGTCAAAAGTATTTTGTGTATGTGGTCAATTAATTGATCGCCTGAAACAAAATGGTTCAAATGGCTCTGAGCTCTATGGGACTTAACATCTGTGGTCATCAGTACCCTAGAACTTAGAACTACTTAAACCTAACTAACCTAAGGACACCACACACATCCATGCCCGAGCCAGGATTCGAACCTGCGACCGTAGCAGTCGCGCGGCTCCGGACTGAGTGCCTAGAACCACTAGACCACCGCAGCCGGCTGATCGTCTGATACCTGGACTGTCTTAAGTAGATATGGGCCTTAACAAAGAATTTTCATTGTTAGGCGCCATCTTAGAAAAATCTTTAACATTTTTCTTATAGCTCATCTACTATTAATAATTTAACAATGTTATTTACAAATTTTCTTTATACAACGAGATAACATCCCAGGCAGAAAACGGTCTGGTCACAGGATTCCAGTTCCATTATAGGATTCATTTGTACATGCTACTCTTGTTATCTTATATTGGGGAATCAAGACGAAACCACGATGAAGTTATGTATTACCGTAGTGTACATAGAACAGACTTGGCAAATATTCTCTGGTGTTGGGAAATAAGAAAAGGACAATTAATTATCGACGATTGCGTAATTACCCTGAGAACTGAGCTAGTTTACTGAGTGCTTATACACATTGTGCTAAATTAAACAACATATTACACTGTTAATAATATTCCTACATTAGTTATTTCTCTTTTATGCTGAGCCATTGCATTAATGTGTGTTTCTTCTTTATATAAGACTCGGCTCATATTTTATTTCATTACATTACACTAATTGTCAAAAAACAAATAAAAACTTTTATTTTATTACATTACACTTGGCGCCGATAGTAAGTGTTTTGCAGCATCTATGATTGAATATCTAAAGAATTCTTATCAGTATAGTTTTTGTGTTTAAACAGCTCGGTGCATATGCACCAATAACTGAATTTACTGAACACTTACTAGTGGGGCCGAAATCGAAAGTGGAATCCTACGACCTATCTCCATTGTTGTAATTGATTACCTATATGTACACCAGAAATAGTGAATTGTAATTAATGCATAAAACGTTTCCGTTTCATGTACCATACGCACGGGAACTACGGCAAGCTGATAGAAAACTGAATGAGTGATCACAAACCAACATGTTTCTTACATCTGACATAGACCGTAAGCTAAGAATCCGAATGCATGTGACCAGGTTTCTAATTAAAACTACTCAGTAGCACCTGGGCACATGCAGTTATAACAATATGTACATATAGCTATCTTCTAGTTTTTCAGTTGTGATTATTAGTGTAGGCAGTGTTGGGCAGTTATTGTCTGAATTTTTTTGTGTGAACTGATTAGTATCAGCTAGCAACATTGTTAGGCCAAATACTAGACGTAATCGTGTGGAGGTTGAGAATTTAAAAGTGATGACCAATTAGAGAATATTCCTGGATCATTGGCAGGAGGGTCGGGAGTAAATGAGAATGAACAAGCTACGATCCCACATGATAGTGTAGTATCGCAGATGGACATTTCTCAACCGAGTGTACAGTCGCTGGGCGGACAAGAGAATGTCGAGACCACGAGAGAAATGAACTGCGAGAAAGCAGACGAAAGTGTTCGCGCGCAGGTCGACTTTGCAAATCCAAGTGATATGCTTGCACAGATATTCCGGAAATTAGAAATAATGTAACAGCAAAGAAAGAACGAACAGGAATTAATGGAACAGCAGAGGAAAAGAGAGCGCGAGGAGGATATCCAACGCCAGAATGAGTTTTTCGAAGGAGTTGAGACTAGCCTAATAGCCACAGTGGACGAGCGGTTAGTCAAATGCGAACAATCGTTGATACAAAAACTGAATTATTCTCTGGACGATAGGGATCAAAGCATATTAGAACATGTTAACAGCGAGATAGAAGAGGTTGAATCTGAAGTATCGGAAGTGAAGAAAAATTTACAGGAATTACCGGAGAGGTATCAGAGGTCAAAGAGATGCAGGAATCCCTCAATGCCTAAGTTAAGCAATTAACCAAAGGCATCGAAGAAATCTCTATAACTATTGAGCGAAAGGTAGAAGCTGAAGTGAAGCTTATAATGCTTGACCATGTTGAACACAAGAGTCAGCAAGGTACCTCCATGAACCACGAACCCGTAAGACCCGAGATTAGAGAAAAGCCAGGGAATGACTATGATAATAGAATCATGAAGTGTGCCGCACCTAGTACCTGTTGCAGTCGTTCATGTAACGCACAGCAGGGCGAAAATTATGCTTCAAATCGAGGTGTGTGCGCAAACCCACTAGCAAACAGTATAACTTTCAGTTCATTTGCAGCGAATACAGGTAAAAATAACCTGGTAATTGTTCACAATGAACCACATACTCTGACCACACTGAAACAGGAAGAGTCATTACCGAAACATAGGCAATTTCAGGTATTTTCCGAAGAGAAAACATCCTGTCCTCCAGTAATATTTATAAAGAGTTTTAAGAATGTGTTACCTGCATCGTGGCAGGAGAGGCAAAAGATACAGTTTGTTATCTCATACATTACCGGAGATGTCGCAATATAGGTATCTGAAGTTGCAGAGAACTGTCATTATTTTTGTGAGTTCGAGCAACAATTTTTGGCCAAACTTTGGTCGGCTGGTATACAAAAGAGATTGCGGAAACAGGTCTACAATTTCAAGCAAGGAACACTGAGAAAATACTCTGAAAAGTATAATAACAGAATAAGGTACGGTCCGAGCCGATCGCTACACGCGACGTGCTTAGGATATTGAAATCTATGTTGCCGATCTCAGTATGGAGAGAACTGCTACACGTACCTGATAACGATTTAGAGACATTCATGACGGTTGTGGATTCTCTAGATTTGATACAATAGGATGCACGACAACAAAGCAGTAACGGCTAGGGGATAAATAGTAACCACAAACCTAGAAATAACGGTTATGGAAATCTAAGCCGAAATAATAATTGGGGACATGAATATGGCGGCAATAGAAATGAGAGAGCAAATGGGCAAAAAGGAGGCAATGGGAATAAAGGAAGTGGTATGTCGAGCGGTAACTGCTCTCCCAATTTTTTTTTTTTCTGTCATCAGTCTACTGACTGGTTTGATGCGGCCCGCCACGAATTCCTTTCCTGTGCTAACCTCTTCATCTCAGAGTAGCACTTGCAACCTACATCCTCAATTATTTGCTTGACGTATTCCAATCTCTATCTTCCTCTACAGTTTTTGCCCTCTACAGCTCCCGCTAGTACCATGGAAGTCATTCCCTCATGTCTTAGCAGATGTCCTATCATCCTGTCCCTTCTCCTTATCAGTGTTTTCCACATATTCCTTTCCTCTCCGATTCTGCGTAGAACCTCCTCATTCCTTACCTTATCAGTCCACCTAATTTTCAACATTCGTCTATAGCACCACATCTCAAATGCTTCGATTCTCTTCTGTTCCGGTTTTCCCACAGTCCATGTTTCACTATCATACAATGCTGTACTCCAGACGTACATCCTCAGAAATTTCTACCTCAAATTAAGGCCGGTATTTGATATTAGTAGACTTCTCTTGGCCAGAAATGCCTTTTTTGCCATAGCGAGTCTGCTTTTGATGTCCTCCTTGCTCCGTCCGTCATTGGTTATTTTACTGCCTAGGTAGCAGAATTCCTTAACTTCATTGACGTCGTGACCATCAATCCTGATGTTAAGTTTCTCGCTGTTCTCATTTCTACTACATCTCATTACCTTCGTCTTTCTCCGATTTACTCTCAAACCATACTGTGTACTCATTAGACTGTTCATTCCGTTCAGCAGATCATTTAATTCTTCTTCACTTTCACTCAGGATAGCAATGTCATCAGCGAATCGTATCATTGATATCCTTTCACCTTGTATTTTAAGTCCACTCCTGAACCTTTCTTTTATTTCCAGCATTGCTTCCTCGATGTACAGATTGAATAGTAGGGGCGAAAGGCTACAGCCTTGTCTTACACCCTTCTTAATACCAACACTTCGTTCTTGATAGTCCACTCTTATTATTCCCTCTTGGTTGTTGTACATATTGTATATGACCCGTCTCTCCCTATAGCTTACCCCTACTTTTTTCAGGATCTCGAACAGCTTGCACCATTTTATATTGTCGAACGCTTTTTCAAGGTCGACAAATCCTATGAAAGTGTCTTGATTTTTCTTTAGCCTTGCTTCCATTATTAGCTGTAACGTCAGAATTGCCTCTCTCGTCCCTTTACTTTTCCTAAAGCCAAAATGATCGTCACCTAGTGCATTCTCAATTTTCTTTTCCATTCTTCTGTATATTATTCTTGTAAGCAGCTTCGATGCATGAGCTGTAAAGCTGATTGTGCGATAATTCTCAGCTCTTGCCGTCTTCGGAATTGTGTGGATGATGATTTTCCAAAAGTCAGATGGTATGTCGCCAGACTCATATATTCTACACACCAACGTGAATAGTCGTTTTGTTGCCACTTCCCCCAATGATTTTAGAAATTCTGATGGAATGCTATCTATCCCTTCTGCCTTATTTGACCGTAAGTCCTCCAAAGCTCTTTTAAATTCCGATTCTCATACTGGATCCCCTATCTCTTCTAAATCGACTCCTGTTTCTTCTTCTATCACATCCGCCAAATCTTCACCCTCATAGAGGCTTTCAATGTATTCTTTCCGCCTATCTGCCCTCTCCTCTGCATTTAACAGTGGAATTCCCGTTGCACTCTTAATGTTACCACCGTTGCTTTTAATGTCACCAAAGGTTGTTTTGACTTTCCTGTATGCTGAGTCTGTCCTACCGACAATCATATCTTTTTCGATGTCTTCACATTTTTCCTGCAGCCATTTCGTCTTAGCTTCCCTGCACTTCCAATTTATTTCATTCCTCAGCGACTTGTATTTCTGTATTCCTGATTTTCCCGGAACATGTTTGTACTTCCATTTTTCATCAATCAACTGAAGTATTTCTTCTGTTACCCATAAGGATAGAAATGACACGATGAATCGAAGAAGGAGAAACGATGAGAATTACTGAAGTAATTTTCAACCCAAAAGTATGAAACAAGTTGGCCAGTGGCGTCAGAATGTGACTGCTAACTGGTCGGCGCAGTCAAATAGACCGGAGCAGGGAGTCCCGATTAATAGTGTCGAAGCTGTTCCCATGCCGGGGAATACTGCGATTCCAACATGGGTTAATAAACCAAGTATCTCACAAAATAGTGCGAACAGACAGCAAAATGTGCAAATAGCAAAAGTTACCGAGGAGAACCAACCAACAAACTGCAGGGGGTCGATGTAAGCCTTCGGCACTCGACCATCAGGAATAGTAGCGAAGGCAGACTCGAAAATAACAATAATCGGATTGCTATGCTGCGCTATAATAACAGCCCGGATTTGCGGGAGGAATTAATCACCGAACCGCGTAAAGATTCTGAGCAGCAAACAAAGATTGTGCAGGCCGCAGTACACGTGAAAGTAAACGGTGCACTTGCTAAGGTTTTGATTGACACAGGAGCGGCTCTGTCAGTATTGTCTGAGGATTTCTTTAACGTTATTAACGACAATAAAAGACTGCCTACGTTGCCGGTTCAAAATTGTAAAATTACGAGGGGGCTAAAGGGTAAAGGCACGAAGTGTCAAGGCCCAGGTGCAGGCAGGATTAGAAATAGGAAATGATACGATATTATGCACGTTCCTCATTGTTAAAAATTTAACTGCAACTTGCATCCTGGGATGGGACATCCTGAGGGAAAGGAGTGCTATAATCGACATCCCTCAGGGCTTGTGCTTCCTGCGAACGCCTACCAAGGAGTTGCAATTACCATTGATTAAAACAATGGCAAGGTACAATAGGTATTGTCGGTGGTTCGAAAAGATAGAAGTAGAACCCTTTGTACTCAATATTCACGATAATGTACCACTAAAGGCGTATCCTGAAACAAATGAGCAATATGACGAAGAAGTCGCTCAGATACGGCAGGAGATTCAATCCAAGGTTGAGGAGTCAGGATATTAACCGATGAGCAACAGCATGAGCTCTCTAAATTATTGAGTGATTGCGCTGGCACATTTTCGGGAAAACCCGGAATAATTCAGGGCTACGTATGTGATATGCAGGTATATCCGCATCAGATGTTTTATCATGCTTCTTATTCCGTGCCGTGGAGTAAACGTGAAGCTATGTGGAAGCAAATAAAGAAAATATTGGATTGGGGAATCATTGACCCGTCCCTTTCTCCCTATAGCAGTGCCTTACTAGCTGTGGGAAAAGCGGATGGGAGTATCAGATTGGTACTTGATGCTAGAGACATCAACAAAATTATAATACCAGTAAGGACAAGGCCAGAAAACCTGGATGAACAAATACAGAAGTTTCATGGAGTAACGTTTCTATCAAGTATCGATTTGAAAATGTCATATTGCCAGGTCCCTTTAACAGAACAATGCAGGAAATATACTGCCTTTATTTTTGGTGGGAGGACGTACCAATTTCGCGTGCTTCCATTCGGCTTGAATGTCAGCATGGGTGTATTGATCTCTGCATTAGACACTGTGCTAGGACCAGAATTTACTTTAGTAAGTGAGAAATTTTATGTTCACGTGTCAATATCATTGATATTTTTGTACTTTTAAAATAAGATATGGTGGTAATAAGACCTTCAGTCTGAAGGATGAACTTGATTTCCAAACAATAAGAAGTAGCAACGAATAACTTGCATTGAAGGTAGAATTAAAAGACAGTTGTCAGTATTGTGTGTATACTAATATAAGAATTTCTTGTGCATTTTTTGTGAGTACCCAATTTTAGTAAATAAAATGTGATTTAATGTTATGTGATCAAGAACTTTCCAGAGTACATGGGAAATAATGATGTGAAATAGTGAGAAATAATTGACTTCTAGGTGTGTGAATATAAACAAGCATATTATGATTACGTAAGAACACTATTGAGACCTCATGACAGTTTGTTTCTTCCGGTAGTGGCCTTCAGCCATGTAATTGCATGCGTCCGGGGGACAGTATTGAGAACTATAGAGAGCATCTCATGCAGAGAAAGTAACTTCATGACTTCAAGTGTAAGGTTGAGGTCTATCAGGAAATGAAGCGTACGAAAACATGGATTGTATCCATGAAGATGACACCTGGTCTTACGGCAAACAGTTCCTCACTTAAAATTTAGAATAGTTAAGGGTGTGGATCTATGAGGCATGGCTCATAACACACATGTAACTGCCTGAAGATCGATAGTCCAGACGGCCCAAGGTCTACTTTAGGCACGAAAGGTTGAGGACAGTTCATGACAAAATTTTATAAATAACATCAAATCCTAATGTGGACAAAATGTTAATGTCATGACTTGCCAAACTGAAAATGTAATGTCAATTTTAACAGGATAAATAATGTTTCAATAGACAGTATATGTGAAACAATGTCAGTTGTAGAAGCATCAGCGTGTGCTATATAAGAAAAGAAAAAAAGTGCTAGCAAACGCATCAAGACAGTGTCAATGTGCATTTTGTTTATCACTTCACAATTTAAGGAGAAAAAGACTCTACAATTCGAGTTTGACGACTGACATAGTAATTTATTTTGTTCTGATATAAAAAAGTAGTTTTAAATAGTTAATGTGTGAAGACTATAGCTGTGCAGCAAAGTAATATGGATGGTAATATCGTGTGAAGCTAAATGCTTTACGCGGGGAACTCGGTAGTAAGTGTGAACCAAAGTGAATCTACCTTTGGACACCAACCATAGTGACAAGGTAGAAAACTCAGTGTGTGTTATACAACTGCGTACGTGCGTGTTGCGGACGATGGTACAGAGTTGGACTTTATGTAAAGTGACTAAAAAAGTTCACAGGACATTCTATGAGTGTCAAACTTAGCTAGTCACGGAGTAATAAACTGTATAATTTTCTAAGGAATTTGACAGAAAACATATCTTGTCCTGAATACGTTACAGAACATTGAAACAAAAACTCGTGAATGAATATTGGATGAATGAACTTGGAATAACTCTCTTTTCCCCTAGCCGTTAACATCTGTTACGGAATTAGTTAACAATAATGGTAGTATGGGTTATTTCACGTTCACGCGCATTCAACGAACACGATGCGGAGACGGCTCGCAAGCAGAGGTGAAACAGCTGACCAGGGGGCCAACGACCGCCGCTCAACAATCGCCTGTCAGTGCGCGTGCTGGGGGGCGCCAGGCAGCTTCGTCCCGTGCAGCATCGCCGCGCCACCATCTTCGTTACACCGGCGCCGCCACTGCGGAGAATCAACTATCGGCGACGTGTATTGTGTGTGATGAGTGCGTGTGTTGTGGCAGCAAGCTCCAGTTATAAGAGTCAAAGTGTGTCTGCCACTCCGATTATCACATATGAGAAATTTATGTAACATGTATCAATATGTAACTACTGTCACTGTATTTTTTTTATTGTACCTTTTCTCCGACCTAATGCACTTGGTAAACATTCAATTAGTATATCCTTAAGCAATAACAATATTCAGATTGTGATGTATTATTGAGACACTGGATAAATGTTATGTTATAATAGTTCGAAAACCCTGGGCTGGTTTGGGACTCCCGGTTTTCCTATGCCCGTGAACCCGAATGGCTGAGGGGGGGGGGGGGGGGGTTAACATAAGTCGTTTTCCGGTGAGGTTAGTCAACATTTTTCCGGACTGTAACTTCTTTCACACAAATAAGAAGATTATACTTGCTCTCCCTTACACTTTGAGAAAATATGCATTTTAAATGATAACACGCACAAACTAATTTTAGAAACTAACTGAATAAACATGCATGTACAATCGTCTGGATTTTGACCCAGCCATATGAGGGGGCCATTGTACTGTTTCTCCTGGGTGGACTTGGGTTTAAAAAAAAATGTTTCACAAATAATCGACAAGTACGCCAAAGACGAAGAGATAGAACTACAATGGACATGTTATTCCATGGACTCTTGCGCTGTCTCTTGCGCTAGCTCTTGAGCTATCTTTCCTTTGTCATTCGCTAATCTCATCTGCTTGGATTCGGACCTAAGAGGACGTTCCTGGGTAAAGCTCATGTTTCTGTACCAGCTGATAATGTAAGTTGTACTTAAAAACCGAAAAATATAATGGTTATTTTGTCAAAACAACTTTGTGTATGTGGTCAATTAATTGATCGTCTGATACCTAGACTGTCTTAAGTAGACATGGGTCTTAACAAAGAATTTTCATTGTTAGGCGCCATCTTAGAAAAATCTTTAACATTTTTCATTTAGCTCATCTACGAGATGTGCCGTCGGTTAGGACAATTAACTTTATTTCAGATCCCACGAAACTGGACGCACCTACTAATAATTTAACAATTTTAATCACAGATTTTCTTCACACAGCGAGATAACATCCCAGGCAGAACAGGTCTGGTCACAGGATTCCAGTTCTATAATAGGATTTCAGTTGTAGATGCTACTCTTGTTATCTTATATCGGGGAATCGAGATGAAACCACGATGAAGTTACGTATTACAGTTGTGTGCATCGAACAGACTTGGCAAACATTCTCTGGTGTTGGGAAATAAGAAAAGGACAATTAATTATCGACGATTACGTAACTACCCTGAGAACTGAGCTAGTTTACTGAGTGCTTACACACATCGGGCTAAAGTAAACAACATATTACACTGTTAATAATATTCCTACATTAGTTATTTCTCTTTTATGCTGAGCCATTGCGTTAATGTGTGTTTCTTTTTTATATAAGTCACGGCTCATATTTTATTTCATTACAATGCACTAATAGTCACAAACCAAATAAAATTTTTTATTTTATTACATTACACGGTCTTCACTTAACGACCAAGGGCAGTGGTGTTTGTGTAGAGTTGTCAGTGCTCATAGACAAGCATTCTGCTTGACATAACCGCAAAAATCAATGTGGAATGTACAACGAATGTATCCATAGAACAATGTGGCGAAATATGGCGTTAACAGGCTGTGGCAACATCTGACACACGCGAGCCCATTTGCTAGCAGCACAACGTGCCTCTTCTGGGCTCGTGTCCGGATCACTTGGACCCTACACGATGGGTAAACTGTGACCTGGTCAGATGACTCCCAATTTCTGTTGGTAAGAGCTGATGGTATTGTTCGAATGTGGCACATACCCCATGAAGCCATGGACCCGAGTTTTCAACAAGGCACTGTGCATGCTGGCGGTGGCTCCGTAACGGTGTGGGCTTTGTTTATATGGTACGGATGGGTCCTCTGGTCCGAGTGACCCGATCATTGACTGAAAATGATTGTATTGGGCCTCATGGAGACCATCTGCAGCCATCTGATGACTTCGTGTTACCAAATAACGATGGGATTTTTATGGATGAAAGTGTGCAGTGTCACTGGTCCATAATTGTTCCTGACTGGATCGAAGAACATTCTGGAAAATTTGAACAAATGATTTGAGGACCAATATTAGCCTCCATGAATCCCTTCAAACATTTATGGTACATAATCGAGAGATCAGCTCTTGCACAAAATCCTGCACCGACAAAACTTTAGAAATTATGTATGGCTATAGAGGAGCATTGCTCGGAATTTCTGCAGGGGTTTCCAACGGTTTGTTGAGCCGATGTCACGTCGAGTTGCTGCACTACACTGTGCAAAAGTCGATGTGATACGACCTTAGGAGTTATCTCACGACTTTTGTTACCTATGTGTAATACATTGAAACTCTCTTCTCCTCTACTTGCTTATTGCCTTATTTTCATGTTTATAAAATATTCTTTGTTTACCTATTTCCCTTACTGCTCTTTTTTAAAAGATTTCACTGTTATGTCCAGTCCTTGCAACTTTCCCTTCTTTTCCAATGCTCCTAATACCTCACGAAGTTTCCGCATCCAGTCGTTTCTAGCCTGATTAGATAACCTTCGTAGTTCATGGCTGAATTTTCCGTACTGTCTTAAGTCTTCTTCCGACTTGTCGTTTTTCCATTTCATGTGCTCTTCCATTTTTATCCAATATACTACCACTTCTTATCCACTCTTTCTTCTTCCTTGTCCTTTTTCACTTCTCCATTTTCTATTTTTATTCCCTGCAACACAGCACGTCTAAAAGTATTTCACTCTTCAGATTCCTGCACTTTGCCTTACACGTTCCAAATTCGTCACTTTTTCTTAAAGTTTTCGTTCTTTAATATCCCAACATCCCATTTCTTTGTGTGTTATCTTATCTGAGTATGCTTTAAATTTGTCCTAATATCCGCTAGGAGTAAATAATGGTGTGTATTGGCGTCTGTTCCTGGAAACGTTTTGCCATCTTAATGCTTTTTATGAACGTTTAGTTCATTGCAGTACAGTTTATTTCACATCTAGCAACATCACCTGGAACTTTCCACGTGTGTAAATTTCGTTGATAGCTCTTAAACTGAAGGCATCAGTTTTTTTCCCCTTTCGCTGGTCTTCCTCGGTTCATAGTCCCCAGCTATGTTCTTTGTTCTTCCCTTTCCCACTACAGTATTCCCCCATCATCACAGTTGTTGTTATTTCCAATTTTCTTCCTAGACTTTCTCAGTCTGTTCATAATGTCCACTTCCTTTCGGTTTGCATATGATGTGGCATGTAAAGTTGAATAATTAATGTAGCTATAGGGCTGCTGTTTAATTTCACTGCTGACTTCTTGTCACTAAATGGAACAATCCTCCATCTGTTACTGTCTAGTTGTTTCTTGTATAAAACTCCAACCCCATTTTCCTTGCTTTCCGAATCTTCGTAAATTCTGTCATACTCTCCAGCTTCAAATTCTCCTTCACTTCCCATCGAACACTGCTTAAATTTACAAGACTGTTATTATGTCCCTCCATCTGTTCCCTCACGTTCTCTAATTTTCCTTTCTTATTCAATGTCTTCACATTCCATGCAGAAATCGTCAATAGAGATGTTTCCCTTTCCCCTTCTTATCTTGCGTTAATCAGTGCAGGGTTCATCTCGATAGTACCCACACGGAGATACAGTTACGATCCCATTCCAAAATATGTGAGCGTAAGGCAGTAGCTATCTGTGAGACATTTGTGTTTCAAGCGGAAGTTGTATGTGAACATAGATAAACGTAAGGACATGACAGAGACGTGAAAAGGGGCAACCGTATTTGGCCATGCCCATGGGCATACGGTGTATAAAATTGATGGATTTTTGATCTTTCGTGTGTGTCTACAAGCTGTGGTGTACCACACCCCGCCGCGAAACACGACGTCAGAATTAAGGTCGGAAAACATCCCGACTGAGAGGAACTGAAGGCGTGCTCCATGGCTTTTGCATCAAAATCGTCTCGAAATCCGACAGAAATTACTGAAATCAGTGAATTAAGGCCTAGCCAAACCTGCTAGCGAGAGAACATTGCGACGTGAACGGCATGCAATTAACATTTGGAGTCCGTCACCTCGCCAGAGGCCATTGCTCACACAGGTACATAAAGACAATAACGGCGAAGGTCATTGGGTTGTGATAATATGTGACTGGTTTTCTGAACACTCCCTCACCCTATTACATCTCGACTGGCCTACGAAATCACCCATCTTGAACTACTCAGAAAATCTGTGGAACATCCCGGAAGAGCGGGCGAAACGCCATCAGCATCCTCGTAATTTGGTGGAATTGCGCATTCAGACTGGCTTAACTTGGATGCGACGTACAAGCACAACGTTCTGGACCCACTTCCTAACGAAACCCAAGCGGTTATCAAGTCCAGGTGCGGAATTACGCGGCATTGTATTATGCTTGTATTGATTTCTGTAGGGGTGACTAATAATTTGCCCGTTGAGCTTTCCCATCCCGCAGTAGCACGAGTGTGATTGGCACAAGGGCTGCATTTAATTAACAGGGTATAACTATCTATAGGAACAACGACCAGCAATTCCCGTAATATTATTAATCAAACAGAAAACAGAAGGTATAGAATTCAGTTACACAGCAGATCGTACCTATAGAAAGTGAGAGCATCATAAGTTCTGTTTTTTCGACCACGGTCGTGTCTCGTTCCAGTAGGCAGAAATCGGCAAACTCGGAAGACTTTTCTCAAACACAACATGTGATTCAGCAGTCTCCCGGCGACCGACCTTTGAAATCCTACAGTACCATAGCAAAATGGCAAAAGGAATTCTATTGTTAAGCTTAAGCGAGCTATGTACCGGCAGCTGAATAAACTAAGCGCACTGTTGCCGCACAAATCTAGTGTTAACAATAGCTACACAGTCCTGTCACATTATAAATGATGGAAAAACTGAAATTTTTTATGACTATATTAAATTCTATAGTCTTTCCTGATTACATTGAAATGCACATTATAGGTTTTCAAATGAAAAATGACCTATGTACACCAAATTTGAAAGTTACAGTCATGTATGCCGCCATCCCACCTTTATTTATGTTACAGAAACCAGCATTATTTCGAAAAGAACTGTGAACTTTCTGTTTCCAGCCATTATACGTATGATACGTTGTATATGTTCGTAACAGTGCAGGTTTCTAGTGTCTGTAAATAATTATCTTTGCTAGCATTTACTTTTGTTTCGCTGAAGTAGTTTGTTCACGTGTTACTGAACGTTTGTTGCTCAAGTGCTATATATATTTGTGGAAGTACATATCCTTTAGTGTACAATAAATACGAACTATGCCACACATCAAAAAATTCAATAAAAGGAAATTCCGTGGCAACCAGTTCACAAACAAAGCAAGCCACACTGTTGAAAGTAACCTATGTATCAGTTCTTCAGGGAAGAAACTCCTACATGGCATGCCTCCTGGTGACTCAAATTATTGTGTAACAATGACGCTATTTGTAGTGGATTTGTTATTGTTGATGTGGGCATCTTATCTTCTTTGAAAAAGGAAGTGGCGAAAAGTAAACAGTGAGATGGTGTAGACTGCCTGGAAATAATTGAACAACAAAGTAGCAGGAAGGGTTTAGCGTCCAAATTAGTTGTTCTGTATAGATCCTGCTCCAGAGAAGAAGCACTACTACTGACAGCGGTTTGTTTGATCCGTGGGAGAGCGTCGCAAAGATGCTGAGGAAATTGAAGCGAGCGACTGTTGAAGATAAACTACTCAGAGAAAGCCTACCTACAGAGTTCCAAGAGCCGACTCTAATAGATGACTGTAGGAACTATCCAGGACCCCCTGTGTATCGCTTCCATAGGAATCGTGAGGATAAGATTAGATTAATCACAGCATGGACGGAGGGCTTCAGACAGTATTCTACCCTCGCTCCACTTTTTAATGGATTGGGAAACAATTCTAATGATTGGTACAGCGGAAATACATCACAGTGGTTTGCACAGTATAGATGTAGACGTAGATGTTCTAGTCCAAAAAGAAAGAGAGCCATACAGCTTGTCGTAGTAGTTAGAATACATACTAAACAGAGATACTAACTTCCACTGCAGTTTCAAATTTAGCAATTGAAATATTACGTGGAATATGTCGTAATTTAAATCACGAAAAACGCATTCTTCCACTATAGTGTGTTAATTCAAATGGTTCAAATGGCTGAAAGCACTATGGGACGTTACAGAGTGTTAATTGTAAAATATAGGTGGTGATCTGTCTTTTTCGTTATCGTGTTAGAATGGAACACTCTAAAAATCGCACTTTCATTAAAAGAGTATTTCCGTCGTTGGGCTGTGGTATTCGAGTGGCGAGATGAAGAATCATGATTGGCCAATCAGATGGCTGAACACACTGTCATAATGCTAGGAGAATTCTCTTGCCGCGAGTGTGAGCACGTTCATGTCTTCATGCGAAATGCTTCAGTTCTAAGCCTGAAATAAAGCTATTCGACATTTGCTCAGAGGTCACACAGGACTTTGCCATGAGCTTCAGGGACCAACAATTGACTGTTGTGTGTCCTGTACCGACTGGTCGCGACAACTTTCGTTGCCCATAGCCTTGATTCACACAGCATGGAAATGTGCTATCGTACACAACGCTCGCATTCATGTATTCTCGTCTGAAGCATACTATGTGCACTGACTGGTAATAAGATGCATAATGGGCTTATAACATAAATACCTGTTTTAATGTGATTCTGAAAGATTTTTATTCTTTTCCTACCTTAATCACTGTGATGTTTTCTAATCATATTTTATAAATAATAATTAAAACTGATTAGCTATGGTCTACATAGAATATTTTAGACATAAAACCATTTAATGTATTGTGTTGACATTCCTCTTGGATTATTAAATTAACTGCACATGCAACACTCGTGTGCTATTATCTCATAACTAATAAAAATAACTAAACTTCACTTGCAGGATGCCTTAGCTTTTACAAAATTCTGTGATTGAAAGCATATGAAAGACAATTTTTGATATTTAATTCAGCTCCCTATATGATAAATAGTGTATAATCATGCGATCAAGGAGCCAAACTTGTAACAGCCATAACAATTCTGGAAAACTTATTTACACATGTAACACCTATAATAACTATGGATAATTTAATCTCTGGAAAGAGTGTACTCACTTCATCATTTAATTCCTTGTCAGTATATCTCGTGCCTGAATGTTCTTCCTTAAGAAGGAAGGTGAGGAGTGTTCTATCATTGGCCTTTAGGCCATCAACATTTTTGCTGCCTAAGGCAAAACCACGATCAATTATGTATTTGATAACAGAATTAAATCTTGATAGTTTCCGACCTTGTGCAGTCATCCACCTCGTCAAGTTGACTGTTGTCCATGGACGGTATATAATTGCCTGTCAATGAATGTACAAGAGACTTAGTATTATGAAATACTCATGGGTTTAGCCAACCATATTACTTATAGGTAACCAGTGTTCCAAAGGGCAAACAATTGTAGCTTTGAGTGATTTGTGGTTGTGATAGCCTCAGTGTTCAAATGAAAAGTCTGAAATGTCCAATACTACAGGGAGTATAAAATGAACTACAAATACAAACTATTAACAACTATCATAATAACATGTGTGGTTAACATAAAACATAATTGAAATCAAATTTCACTTGCCCAAGAATTATGTAATGATACAGAATAGATAGTGGAAACATGTGCTTCTGAAAACAAATAAATATTATGGAAATAACAATGTAGAAGGTATTTTGATAAAGATGCCACTCTTCTCCTATATTATACTACTGAAATAGCTTTTGTTTTGGTTAAAAGTGGGTAACAACAAGATGTTGATTTAAATTAAGTAATGTGCAGGCTTAACCTCTGTTAGAGGTATCTCAGATTAAATATTTGATATTTAAAAAGTTAGACATGTGATCACCAATGAAACAGGTAACTCAAGTAATGTGAAATACATTTATGCAGTAGGCTTATAATTGTTTGTTTTGTAGTATTAACATTTTTTTCAATATATTCACATTGCATATCACCTACAATACCTTCCACAAAGTTACTTTCACATAATGCACAACTATTAAAAATCTTCCAGCTAAGATTTAGTTGATCTTTGTGATTCATGAGATTCTGTAAATTTTTCTGTATGTGTGACTAAATGTAAAAGCGTTGCAATAGTTTGAAAGTCACTGTGTCAGTTGAAAATATAAAAATATTGATATTTGTATCACACACTCATCTTTAAGTGATTGTATAAATTTATGGAAACTAGTGGGAGTGATGTGTGTGTGTATATATATATATATATATATATATATATATATACACTCCTGGAAATGGAAAAAAGAACACATTGACACCGGTGTGTCAGACCCACCATACTTGCTCCGGACACTGCGAGAGGGCTGTACAAGCAATGATCACACGCACGGCACAGCGGACACATCAGGAACCGTGGTGTTGGCCGTCGAATGGCGCTAGCTGCGCAGCATTTGTGCACCGCCGCCGTCAGTGTCAGCCAGTTTGCCGTGGCATACGGAGCTCCATCGCAGTCTTTAACACTGGTAGCATGCCGCGACAGCATGGACGTGAACCGTATGTGCAGTTGACGGACTTTGAGCGAGGGCATATAGTGGGCATGCGGGAGGCCGGGTGGACGTACCGCCGAATTGCTCAACACGTGGGGCGTGAGGTCTCCACAGTACATCGATATTGTCGCCAGTGGTCGGCGGAAGGTGCACGTGCCCGTCGACCTGGGACCGGACCGCAGCGACGCACGGATGCACGCCAAGACCGTAGGATCCTACGCAGTTCCGTAGGGGACCGCACCGCCACTTCCCAGCAAATTAGGGACACTGTTGCTCCTGGGGTATCGGCGAGGACCATTCGCAACCGTCTCCATGAAGCTGGGCTACGGTCCCGCACACCGTTAGGCCGTCTTCCGCTCACGCCCCAACATCGTGCAGCCCGCCTCCAGTGGTGTCGCGACAGGCGTGAATGGAGGGACGAATGGAGACGTGTCGTCTTCAGCGATGAGAGTCGCTTCTGCCTTGGTGCCAATGATGGTCGTATGCGTGTTTGGCGCCGTGCAGGTGAGCGCCACAATCAGGACTGCATACGACCGAGGCACACAGGGCCAACACCCGGCATCATGGTGTGGGGAGCGATCTCCTACACTGGCCGTACACCACTGGTGATCGTCGAGGGGACACTGAATAGTGCACGGTACATCCAAACCGTCATCGAACCCATCGTTCTACCATTCCTAGACCGGCAAGGGAACTTGCTGTTCCAACAGGACAATGCACGTCCGCATGTATCCCGTGCCACCCAACATGCTCTAGAAGGTGTAAGTCAACTACCCTGGCCAGCAAGATCTCCGGATCTGTCCCCCATTGAGCATGTTTGGGACTGGATGAAGCGTCGTCTCACGCGGTCTGCACGTCCAGCACGAACGCTGGTCCAACTGAGGCGCCAGGTGGAAATGGCATGGCAAGCCGTTCCACAGGACTACATCCAGCATCTCTACGATCGTCTCCATGGGAGAATAGCAGCCTACATTGCTGCGAAAGGTGGATATACACTGTACTAGTGCCGACATTGTGCATGCTCTGTTGCCTGTGTCTATGTGCCTGTGGTTCTGTCAGTGTGATCATGTGATGTATCTGACCGCAGGAATGTGTCAATAAAGTTTCCCCTTCCTGGGACAATGAATTCACGGTGTTCTTATTTCAATTTCCAGGAGTGTATATATATATATATATATATATATATATATATATATATATATATATATATACACATATAAATTAGGGTAATGAAATATGTTTTTGCTCATATAGTGATATGATGCCTGGAGTTCTAGATATCAGCTTTCTTTTTCATAAACTGCATCTTACAAACTCATTAATCATGTAATTAATTTTCACTTTGTATTTTGTGGAAAATCTAAGAAACAATTTTTAATTTAAAAGAAGTCTATATTAAGTCAAAAGTTCTACAACATCCTTGTTTCTAAAATTCATAATATACTTACATTTTCTTATATTTTAGTCTAGTCTATTTCCTTTTCATTTACAAGTATTAATTAATTCTCCACTATCAGAAAATAGCACGAAACAAAGGATAAGTGTTCACAAAAACTAATTGACTTTTGTATTATCTCCTTTACCACACAAATTATTTTGCACAAAGTAGTGTGTAACTATTTATGATATATATCTGTCAAAATATCATCCTACATATTTCCATTATGATTAACTGCAGTATATCGACGGTTTGACACTTCATTGTATTGTTTTGTTGTGTATTAACTCGTTACAATGTAATTCAGTCAGCTATTTTAAAATTTTCGATAACCCCTCTTGTATATAATTCAATTTTTCTCTTTCTCCCACTCTCACCCATTTTAAGCATTGAAATGATCTTCATGAATAAATTTTTGTAAAGAACATAGTGTCTGTATGACCACTGCTAACGAATGTGGAGCACCACAAGCAGAAATAAGAAACACAGAAACGCTGCTTTTTTCTTATTATTCAACTTTTCGGTGTTTAGCAATTTGGCTTCATCACTTACCAGTTTTAATCATGCACTTATGTTCCAGCTTTTCATAGTTACTACTGATAAATTATATTATTTGTAAGCCTTTGTATCTACACATTTTGCCCCTGGGTCCTTTAACAGAAACGTTAACTGGATCTAGATTACATTCCAGTACAGCTGCAAAGTGCTAACACGAATTCTTTACAGACGAATGGAAAAACTTGTAGAAGCCGACCTCGGGGAAGATCAGTTTGGATTCCGTAGAAATACTGGAACACGTGAGGCAATACTGACCTTACGACTTATCTTAGAAGAAAGATTAAGGAAAGGCAAACCTACGTTTCTAGCATTTGTAGACGCAGAGAAAGCTTTTGACAGTGTTGACTGGAATACTCTCTTTCAAATTCTAAAGGTGGCAGGGGTAAAATACAGGGAGCGAAAGGCTATTTACAACTTGTATAGAAACCAGATGGCAGTTATAAGAGTTGAGGGACATGAAAGGGAAGCAGTGGTTGGGAAGGGAGTAAGACAGGGTTGTAGCCTCTCCCCGATGTTATTCAATCTCTATATTGAGCAAGCAGTAAAGGAAACAAAAGAAAAATTTGGAGTAGGTATTAAAATCCATGGAGAAGAAATAAAAACTTTGAGGTTCGCCGATGACATTGTAATTCTGTCAGAGACAGCAAAGGACTTGGAAGAGCAGTTGAACGGAATGGATGGTGTCTTGAAGGGAGGATATAAGATGAATATCGACAAAAGCAAAACGAGGATAATGGAATGTAGTCGAGTTAAGTCGGGTGATGCTGAGGGTATTAGATTAGGAAATGAGACACTTAAAGTAGTAAAGGAGTTTTGCTATTTGGGGAGCAAAATAACTGATGATGGACGAAGTAGAGAGGATATAAAACGTAGACTGGCAATGGCAAGGAAAGCGTTTCTGAAGAACAGAAATTTGTTAACATCGAGTATAGATCTAAGTGTCAGGAAGTTATTTCTGAAAGTATTTGTATGGAGTGTAGCCATGTATGGAAGTGAAACATGGACGGTAAATAGTTTGGACAAGAAAAGAATAGAAGCTTTTGAAATGTGGTGCTACAGAAGAATGCTGAAGATTAGATGGGTAGATCACATAACTAATGAGGAAGTATTGAATAGGATTGGGGAGAAGAGAAGTTTGTGGCACAACTTGACCAGAAGAAGGGATCGGTTGGTAGGACATGTTCTGAGGCATCAAGGGATCACCAATTTAGTATTGGAGGGCAGCGTGGAGGGTAAAAATCATAGGGGGAGACCAAGAGATGAATACACTAAGCAGATTCAGAAGGATGTAGGTTGCAGTAGGTACTGGGAGATGAAGAAGCTTGCACAGGATAGAGTAGCATGGAGAGCTGCATCAAACCAGTCTCAGGACTGAAGACCACAACAACAACAACATCCTGTGACATGTAATTGAAGAAAGCATAATGACGTTCTCTTCATCAGAAAAAAAGATACCAGATCAGTCTCCTATTTTTATCCTTAGGAGGGAACTGCCAAGGGAGAGATTAGCATCAGAAAAGACTGAGCACAATAAAGACAATAACAACCTATGAGTCTGAGAATGTAGTTTCAGTAGTCTTTTTGTGGTAGGTATGCTAATAATCGATTTAGATATATCAGGATTCGGTGAAGTTTAACAGAAAAGTCGTAATTATTTCCAGTCAAATGGATTCAGGGCAGTAATAACAGCAGCAATAAATGGAATAGTGGGAGTCGGGTTCATTGCGAATACAAAGGTACAGAAAGCAGAGAGGTACTGTGCACAGTTTGCTGACAGGGTTATTCTCATCAGAATCAACAACCAACCAACATGAAGGTAATTTCACGGGTTGTTTGTGAGAGAAAGTGACGTTATAAGGTTTTCCATGTTGTGATACGTCTACATTAGTTGTTAAATGCTGTAAATAAACTTTCATGCTTGCTACACACATTTTATTACTATACTATCACTTCCAGAGCATTTATTCTCCATATTCAGGCAGTTGTCAGTGAAAATCATCTTTTTAAAAAGGCCAAGTCATACGCGTAATGAAGGCCCAGTCATACATGTATTGAAGTAATCAGAATCAAAATTAATACCATAGCAATACACCTTTCCAATCGTAATATAAATAAGTTCAGCGTTGACAATAAGTGCCATGTGGAAGTGAATAAAATACTATCCTCCCATTTTAGATGGGCTATGGCAGCTACCAAGAACAGTTGCCTGCGTCATATCTTATCAGTTATATGTACAGCATAACAGTTAATTAGAAGGCATCAATTTCTGTGTTACTACATGTCGTAAGTACAATGCCATAATATCCTTAAACATAAAATGGGAAACCTATAGCCCCTATATAAAAGGTACACACAATAATTGTTTACAACGTACCACAGTGGTTTAGAGGAAATAGAAGGGAACAATTTGATAAGTGGCACTTGTGCCCTATCAAGTTAGGAAACTACAAGTTCGCCTAGAAAACCACCTAAGCTACTGTACGAACATGATGCACAAGATATTTAGCATTCTCTCGCTATCTGCACGCAAAGTACTGGCCCTAAAAGTATGACTAGGACCTTTTGTAGGAAACTTAATGTACTTTCATTTTGTACTGCAATACGTTTTACCCAGAGGCCGGGTTTTTAGAGTTATTCATGAAAAACGTAGAGAAGTGACCTTGAAACGCACCCCCGTTCCACCCCTCACCTCCGCCCCCCTCCCTGCTGTTCAGGATCTTTAAATCTTTAGTATGTTGTTCATGCCATTCCCTCCTGTCACTGTACTGTATGCGAATTATTTCCCATAGTAGACTTTTTTTGGTTTTCATTTTCTCCTGCTTTTATAATGCCACTTAAAATAGTGAAATTGACGTTTGTGTGATTTTTACCTTATAATTTTGTCTATTTTAAGGGCATACAATTAACAAATAAATCGTTTTGTCTGTGTATCCTTCTTTTTACGATACCACTGTGATTATACGGGTTAAGCGTGATAATGGCAGCTAACTCTAAATATACAAGAATGTAAGTTAATGCAGATGAGCAAGTTATTCCATAAGAAAGTTCAAAAGTGATTTTCAAAAGAATACCCAATCCTGTAGTCATTCCTCCTCATCCCTCCCCCCACCCCAATTAGGATTTTTTTCTGTAGTGTTCGAATACAGTATTAGTAGTGTGCTGTTGACTCAGCCACATCGTTTAAATATCTGGGTGTAACACTGCAAAGTGATGTGAAATGGAAAGGCCATTTAAAGATTATAATAGGGAAGGCAAATGGTCGACTTTGGTTTACTAGGAGAATTTTAGGAAACTGTGATTTACCTGTAAAGGAGACCCATATATGACAATAATGTATCACCCATTCTCGAGTATCACTTGAGTGTCCGCGATCCGCACCAAGTCGGAGTAAACGAAGATATTGAAGGAACTCAGAGGTAAGCTGCTAGATTTAGTTACCTGTGGATACGAACAATGCGAAACTAATGAGATGCTTTGGGAACTCAAAAGGGAATATCTGGAAGGAAGGCGACGTTCCTGTTTGAGGAACGCTGTTGTGGAGATGCAGAGAAACGGCATTTCAAGTTGACTGCAGTACGCTTCTACTGCCACCAACGTACATTTTGTGTAAGCACCATGAATATAAGATAAGAGAATATAGGGCTCGCAAGGAGACACACAGACAGTCATTTTTCCTTACCTCTATTTGCAATTGGAGAAGAAAAGAAATGACTTGTAGTGATACACACATAGTACGGAGGCTTACGGAGCATATATGTAGGTGCAGAAGTTGAGATCCAGCTGTAAAAGTAATTAATTTACTCATAACATTTGGAAAAGTGTTTCTTTCAATAGCCATAAAGGAAACTTAAAATTAATAACGTTAACGAAACAGCTAATTCAGGCAATGGCGTAATAGCCCAGTCAATGAAGACCAAAAAACGTCGAATATGGGAAATAATTCGTGTAGTCTCAAATTTTTGTACAGTGGTAGGAGTGAGTGCCATGAGAAACAAAGAAAAAAATCCTAATTGGGGTGGGGGGAGGGACGAGGAGGAATGACTACAGGATTGGGTATTCTTTTGAAAATCACTTTTGAACTTTCTTATGGAATAACTTGAGAATCTGGGCCTCTGACGAAAACATATCCCGGTACAAAATTAAACTATATTAAATTCCTTACAAAAAAGCCGTATTGTATCGGCACCACCGTTTAGGATAGTGAAAGTTAGTTTTGTGCGATAATCTGAGTGCAAGCTACAGCCAGGTGCAGGCCGGATTGCAGCAAGTTACGTTGACCAGCGGTTGTGAAGTGGAATCGAGGACACAGGGCTGTCGAACCGCTGAAAAGAGTAAACACAGTGGTTTGCATGGCGCAGGCTATAGGCAGTAGGGGCCCACTGGCGCAACTAGGGTGTGGTGCGTACGTGACGCGAAGTGACGTCTTAGCAAAACAGAAGAGCAACCTGAGTATACATAGGTGTTGTTTTCTAACGAGCGTCATTCAAGTGTGGCAGCTCTCCTGGATGGCGGTGCGTGTCACTCCACCGGACTATACGCAACAACAGATGGGGTGACAGCGTCCCAGTCCACGACGGTTCGATCCTCTGAGGCTGATGCGAGGTCCGCAGCCAGCCAGGGAGGACCACTCTTTGGCTCGCTACTGCAGGCACTCGTTTCGGCTCCCGACACACGCCGGAGACTTTCGTGGCGAGGGTCGCAGATTCGGACGTCGGATTGCGTGTAGTCGTTGCCGCTGCATTCCCAGCTATGCCAGCCGAGGAAGAAGCAGCAGTGGGGCCGGCTTACGGCTCCCGGCGGAGCAGCACAGAGTCAACGGTGATGGTGGCAGCTGAGTCGGCCTGACGTAATCGGAACTCTACAGCTGGCGACCAAGGCCGGCGCGACACAGCGTTGCGTTGCACAGGTCGCTGGGGCAGCGGCCTGAGCATTGCGGGGCCTGTGACGCGGACCGAGGTCAATGAAGCACTGTAGTGGAAACGAATAAATCATTTGAAAAGCTCGGCCGAGTTTTAATATGGCACCTCCTGGCACCCATCCACTACATTTGGTGTCTCCATGCCATATTTGGCGTCGGGCACCAACTACATTGGGTGTCAGAATAGCGGACGTTGTCTGTCCAGTACGACGTTCGAGCCCACAGCCAGTACAGTCACAAGATGTGGTGGGTGCTGTCAAAATTGTTCTTTTGAGTGTTGGACGTTTTCTTTCTTGTTGGTGTTTTGAGAATGGCTTGCCAGAAGCCACATTTTAGATGTTTTGCGTATGCATATTATTTATTTTGCCAGAATAAGTGTTAGTGTATTTGGGACAGTAAGATGTTGTTTTCGTGGCATTTGATTACTTTGTATTGGTTTATGATGTTACTGAGTATGATGATATGGAGTTGTAGGAAGTCAGATTATTCTTGTACTTAGTCCCAAAACAAAACGAGTGACTGGGAACGAAAGCGACACAATGGCAGAGTCAAGGACGCAAGGTGTGGCGGAACCAGTAGCGGTGCGGATTTTGTTGGCAAAAGTAGCACAATTGACAGCAGACAATACGCAGTTGAGAAATGAATTAACACCTAGAAGTGAGTGGGAAACCGCATCTGCTCAGTCGTTGTTGCCTAGGGAGCAGGAGATCGATCCAGCTGCCGTGAGTTTGATTATTCTGTTTTCTGGCAAGGCGTCTGAGGATGTGCGTGTGTTTGTGGAGGACTTGGAGACTTCAGCTGCGATGAATGGTTGGTCTGATGAGCAGTTGTTACATGTAGCCAAGATTAGATTAACGGGTGAAGCGAAAACATATGTAAGGTGTTCTGAGGCCTTAAGGAAGGCAGGACAGTTTAAGCAGTTAAAGGAAGGGCTTTTACAAAGGTACAAGAAACAGAATAGCCCTCGGTACTTTAGGGAGAGGTTAAGTACAATGACAAAGACACAGGGGGAGACGGAGAAATTTGCAGACAGAATAAGGGAAATTAATGAGTACACTTACGAGCTGGGTCAGAACGATGAAGCGAATAGTGCTCTGTTGTTCTGTTTCAGGAGGCCGAGCAAAGGGCACTTGATGTATTTTTGAGAGGGTTACCGGCGCATATGCCAAGGAAAGTGCTTGAATGGACTCCGAAAGATTTGTATTCGGCCATTCAGCTGGCAATTCAGTGTGAAGAAGTAGGCATGGCAACAAGAGTACGCGAGAGGCAAATAGTATTTGCAGTGGGTCTAAAATGTTATAAGTGTGGTCGTACGTGACATGTGCAGAGGAAATGTACCCAGTCACCAAGGAATAGAGGAATGGGTGGAAATCAGCAGCGTGGAGGATGGAGAAATGGAGATAGGAGAGGAGGACAAGCATTAAACGACAGCGGGGGCCCAAGACCCACCTAAATGAGCTCCCGTTTTATTTCAGTGCTACGAATACGTATGCAGAGGTAGAATGTTCAGTGGTAGGATCCATAGGAACTAAAAAGTTTAAGATTTTGTTAGACACAGGGCCGCTACTAAGAATATAGTGGGACGAAGGAAGTTAGGTTGCGTGGTATGGGGGGTAAGGAGGTCACGCCTTTGGGGTCGGTGACAGTTGACTTTCGCATAGGGAAGTCCGATTTATTGCATGCATGGAGGTAGAACCATGGGTGAGCGAGGGCTACGACATGATCCTAGGAGTAGATTTCTTGTATCAACATCATGCCAAAATTGACCTTGGACAACGAACTGTGGAACTTGGTGGAATGTTATTTCCGCTAGGGGAAACTGTCGTCAATGCAGAGCTGGCGTTCAACGTAATGAACAAACCAACTGAACCGCGTTCATTAGCATTAAGGCTTAATTCGCATGAGTGTGTGGCACCGGGAAGTCGCCGTGGGTAAGTGTGGATTCGAATATACGCATGGGTGCAGTATGTGTTATTGAACCATTGACGGATAACGAAGTTTTGGTTCACTGGGTTGCTTTGTGAGACGTAGTGTTGTACGCGTGCAGGAGGGGAACGACGGACGAGTAGTTCCCGTGAACGTTGATAATTTTAGCGCTGTAGACGCGAATTTGAGGAAAGGAGTTTTAGTAGCAAATTTGGAGGTGCCGGATGATGAAGACTGGTGTTCGAGAGGTAGGCGAAGCGATCAGCCACTAACTGCTGATAGAACTGCATTGCGTTACAAAATTAAGCAGTTGAAAGGAGGAGAAAGAGAGCATATGGAAGAATTATTGTGGGAATTTAAGGGTTTGTTTTTTCCACAAGGGCCGTTGCGAGCAACTCCATTAGTTCAACATAGGATACCAACAGGGAATGAAGCACCGGTTTATCGTAAACCATACAGAATACCGAGGTATTTGCAGCCGATTGTGGAGGATTTCATTGATCAGCAGCTTCCGGACGGTATTATAAAGCACAGTAAAAGTTGCTAGGGAGCAGGCATTGTCGTTGTCCCTAAAAAAACCTGCGGATGGAACTAAAAATACAGGTTCTGTTGTGACTACCGATACCTCAATAATAAGACAGTAACAGACGCATATCCCATACCAAACATATCGGAGACTTTGGATCACGTAGGACAGTGCCAGTACTTTTCTACGATGGATTTGACAAGTGGTTATCATCAGTTAGAGGTGGCTCCAGAGGATCGTCCAAAAACTGCTTTCTCTACTCCTGGAGGTCATTATCAGTACATTAGAATGCCATTCGGTTTGAAAAACGCTCCGGCAACGTTTCAGAGGTTGCTAGACAGCGTATTGAGGGGTTTTAACCACGGCAGTGTCTTGTCTATATGGATGACATCATAATGTTTTCAAGTAGTATGGAGCAACACAGACAGCGGTTAAGGGAAGTCTGTATGAGGTTAAGAGCAGCTCGTTTGACATTGAGCCTGGAGAAGTGTCATTTCGCATTAGAAGGAGTAAAATATTTGGTTCATATTACCAGTACTGACAGAGTGCAAACAAATCCGAGGTTGGTACTGGCTGTAAGGGATTTTCGGGAACCGCAAACAGTTAAGGAAGTCCAGTCATTCATCGGAATTTGCAATTTCTATCGAAAGTTCGTGAAGGGTTTTGCAGATTTAGCACAGCCGTTGACGCGACTGTTATGGAAGGGTGTGAAATTTGAGTGGACAGAAGAGTGTAAGAGAGCGTTTGACAAACTGAAAGAAGTGTTGACGTCAAGTCCGGTTCTTGTGTTTCCAGATTTTGAAAAGGAGTTTATACTAGCATGCAATGCATCGAATCAAACATTAGGGTGTGTTCTTAGTCAGGAAATTTATGAGAAAGAACATCCTGTAGCAAATGCGTCTAGGCAGTTGAATGCAGCAGAAAGGAATTACTCAGCCACAGAGACGGATATGCTTAGTGTAATCTATGGAATCACTTATTTTAAATGTCATTTATATGGGAGAAGATTTCGGGTAGTGATAGATCATGCTGGGTTGAAGTGGGTGTTGGGGTTGAAGGATTCGCCCACCATACTCGCTAGGTGGGCTGTGAGGCTTAGTGAATTCAACTACGAGGTGGTGCACAAGCAATTTTCCGCCTTTAGTTGATGAAGTGCAATATATACGTTTTATTAATGGATTTTGGGTTGAATGCTCACTTCTGACGTTCGTTCATCCTTTTGCTAGAATAAGTGGAATACAGACGGAAACCATATTGTACGGGGGTTGGCTGAAAAGTAATGCCTCCACCTTTGTAACTCTTCAACAGTTGGGAGTATTGGTACACGGCAGGTATTGGCTTCTTCCGCAGCTTCTTCTCTACAACTCCAGTTGGTGGGACGCCTTAGCATTGAACGGTTCTGTTGTTACAGTGTTAAGTATGGAACCCTGCGCAGACCGTCGGTCAATGCGATTTAAGCAACGTGCAGTCACTGAATTGTTGACAGCAGAAGGTGTCGTCACCCCAAAGGAAATTCATCAGAGAATGAAAGCAGTTTGTAGAGATTGTGTTGATCTGAGTTTGTACGACTCGCTTTTTTTGGTTACATATAATAAGTATATTTATTTCTTCATCCAAAAAAAAAAGTCTTTCAAGATTCTGGGAGACGTCATAGCTTTGTAAATGTTGTGTCCCCCCCCCCCCCCCCCCCCCCCCGAGACACACGCACACTGCTGCAGATAATCAAACATAGGTTGCTGTTCTTGCAGTTCCAGAAGCTTTGTTTTCACTTTCTTCAGTAATAAACTGAAAACACAATGAAATCGAATTTAGCAAAGCAGCAATTACTCCATGATAACGGTGGCAGAATGCTCTTTCTTCGAAATAGTGCTACGAAGGACCTGTGATGGAAGGAAATCCGCGCAACAAAGGACAACCAAGTTTTTATTGTGGCGTTACGCCACTAGCTGTGGCCACACTCTAGTAGCATGTGTGAACCGGTTTTATTGAGTGACTTCGTTCAAAGTTTAGCTATTGCATTCACCGTGAGTAGATCATTATATACTCTGAGAGACATTTCCATTGCATTGTGGATCACTACAAGTGTGAAGCTGACATGAAATAGACCTCTGCTTTTATGAATCTGTGTACTTGTTTCTTATATCCTATACTGACATATGCTGGCCCTCTATTACCTACTGTGCAACTTGCCTGATATAGCAGTTGTGTGTGTGTGTGCGTGTGTGTTTGTGGTGTGTGTGTGTGTGTGTGTGTGTGTGTGTGTGTGTGTGTGTGTGTCCTGCGACTCAGCATCTCCGCTATATGGTGAGTAGCCACTCTGTCTCTCATAATATTGTTACATTCCATCCGGGATTCTCCATTGTTTGATTTTATGTTTCATTTTAAAAGGCTCAGTTACGGCCTCATCTTTACAATAAGCCAGAGCACATATACGAGGTTCGTTCAATAAGTAATATAATACACTTTTCTTCTGAAAGCAGGTTGATTTTATTGAGGATTCCAGTACACCATGTTAGTCCCCACATTTTGGCTACGTAACCCTGTGTTTCAACATAAACTCCGTTCAATGTGACAGCCTTACGCTGGAAAGGCCTGTATGTCCACGTGGTACCTCTCTACAGGTCGACGTAGCAGCCGACGTATTGGTGCAGGAATAATCTCCCCGTCATCAACGTACCCTTACCCGCAGAGTGCGTCCTTCAGTGGGCTGAAGAGTTTGAAGTAGAAAGGTGCGAGATCCGAGCTGTATAGGGTGGTTGAGGACCTATAGTCCAATGGGGTTTACTGAGCTTCTATCCGTTGCACAGACTTGTGTGAGGTCTCCGGTTGTCATGGAGAACGAGAAGTTAGTTTACATTTTTGTGACGACCAACACAATGAAGTCGTTTCTTCAAGCTCCTGAGGGTAGCGCAATACAGTTTCGAGTTGATTGAAGCGGTCATTCTGTTTGATGTCCTCCCTCATTGTGAAACAGAGTCCCAGAAGACCGTCACCTGGCCTTACAGGTTGAGAGTGGGGCTTTGAAGTGTTTTTTTTTTTTTATGTGAGGTCCGCCATCCGCCAGTCACGCAAAACACCGTTTTTCTCAGTACCCAAACATGTTTCGGCGCCACTGTGCCATCATAAGTGGGTTTTCGAACTCTGGTGACCAAATGAACAAATGGTTCAAATGGCTCTGAGCACTATGGGACTTAACATCTATGGTCATCAGTCCCCTAGAACTTAGAACTACTTAAACCTAACTAACCTAAGGACATCACACACATCCATGCCCGAGGCAGGATTCGAACCTGCGACCGTAGCAGTTGCGCGGCTCCGGACTGAGCGCCTAGAACCGCTAGACCACCGCGGCCGGCCCAAATGAACACTGACTGGACTGGGACACATAACAAACCACAATCACACTGTGTTCTGGTGTAGTAAAAAGTGTTTTACTATGTTATTTTGTGGAAAATACTTGTTATAGTTACGTATGCATCACAACATCTCAGCATGATGCGGAGAATGAAAGTGCTTGCCATACGAAAACAAAAGTAAATACAAAAATAGGCGCGAAAAACTAAATTACATTCTAGAAGATAGGTTAACTCCCAGCAAAAAACTTTTCTCATCAACATCGTTTGGTTGCAGATGAGAAGCTACCTGTAATAATTAACACAAAAGTGATCCAGAAAATTCATGTTCACCGAATGTAAAGGTATTTACAAAAAGAAACGATCTGTTGTTTGAACTAAAAATGCACATAATTTTATAATCATTTAACAAAATGTTCACATTGCACAATAAATAAAAATGAAAACCCACCGATGATGGCACAGTGGTGCCTAAACATGTTTGGGTACTGAGAAAAACGGTATTTTGCGTAACTGGCGGACCTCACATCCAAAAATTTTTAACTGCAAACACGGCCAATACAAGGAGCTACATATCAAAAAGATGGATACCTTGAAGTTTTTTTTCGGAGGAAAGATGGTGTGGCGCCACTACATTGTTTGCAATTTTATTTGCGGTGCGTAGTGATGCACTCGTGTTTCAGCACCTGTGACGATGTTCGACAAAAACTGCTTGCGCGTTGCGATGCTGATCGTGACAAATTCCGCGCAAATAGTTCTTTGTTGCTCTTTAAGGTCTTCTGTTAGGCGGTGAAGAAGAGCGGGCGCACACACTTGGGTACCCCAACAGGTGGACGAGTGTGTCAGCACTATCGGGACAGGTGTCCAGCTGCGCAGCGAGGTGTTTGGTTGTGAACGCCGATCACATCGAGTCAGAGCGTCGACAGCTGTGTGTGGCCGGCCAGCACCTAAGAGCTGGGACACGTATGCACGACCTTGTTGCTACCATGATAGTCACTTCGCCCAACGACTCTCCGTGTTTTTGTTCACGGACAGATCGTACACACTGTGCAAGCGGTTATGATTTTCCGCCAAGAGAAACTCAGGGACAGCTTCCTGCTAGGAACGTATCTCCGTTAAAGACGCCACTTTTAAGGCTACCTGTAGCGCCGCCAACATTTCAAACTTCATAAACAATAGCGGCCGAAGGAGAATATTCCAAAACAAATCCCGCATGTTTCCAGCCGAAGTTGGCTGAGAAAAGAAAGAGTGTTGCATTACTTACTGACGGCGCTCTTAAAACACCTGCGTTTCTTGCTGATTACTTGTTAACTACTTCCTTAATCTTTTTAGATTGTGAGGTTAATTAAATTCCTTATTTTCAAGTCAAAAATACGCACAATGTCACAGTTTCTTGTAACCACAGGCAAGAAACATTTGTACCATGATACTGTGCAACTTAAACATGTTATCATCTAATGCTGTTGACAGTTTTTGTCTTAAATAAACAACCATTCAGTATGAATGTGTGAGTCACATTCCAGCAGCACCTAGCGTTTATGCGTCAGAAAAAAAAGAAGTCAAAACCTTATATTAAACTTCCTAACATCTTATCCTAAAAGGCGGTTGTTAGCACGTTGTCGATAACTAAACCAAAAGTTTTATGTGTGAGGTTTATGTGAATAGGTACACCTGAAGATGAGGCTAGAAGCCTCGAAACCGATTATGTTAAAAAAGTTGAAGATCATTTAATTGCAGTCTGAGGATAATTCATTCTCACAGTTTATCATACAACTGCGTTCCTGCAGTTCCGCCAACAATGGAAAATGTAAACGTAAGTCACAGTTCATTTCATCAACTTACCGGTAAAGTTTTTCCGAAATCAGTCGCTAGATCAACCACCTCAGCCTGCCGGAAACGACCTGGTAAAATACAGTCCAGGTCGATGTTGAAAATAGTGGCTGCAGCCGCACGAAAAGTAGTGTGCATGAGTGGATGGTACAGTTCCACCTCTGCTCCTTTATTTTCCGCCAGCTGCTCGCACAAGAAACGCCCAGCGTCGTTGAACTTCTCCATGAATTGCTCCAGCTCCTGTGGGGATGGACAGAATTTCAGACGCTTTTTAATTCAACATAGTTTTCAACGATTCAAATTCGAAATTTTTCGTCTTTCTGTGGAGTTGTATCGTTACCCCGTTCCACCTAATAATGCTGCTAAAGCTGTCCCATGTTGCACAGATAGCGTAACATTCACAAAACGCCATTTCCGTATATTTGACTTTACACGCATGCCCTAGATCGTAGCGCAGTGTGTTTCACAATGGTGCTGAAAGTTCGTTTGCAAAAAGGACTTTGCTTTTCATTAAGATTCAGGAGAAATACATACTACGTGCATAACACAACAGTCCAAGGTTGATATGAGGAATAATAGTGGACAGTTTTTGGGTGGATTATGAGTTCCCGCCTCTCGCCATATAGGGTGATTCAGGAGGGAGTGACATACTTTGCAAGGTGTTTCTACAAGTGAAAATAAACCGCAATGTCCCATGAACATGTGTCCAATCCGCTCCAGTTCCTTAATGATCAAAGATTACACACATCCATAAACGAGTACCACATACTACAATGCTGTGTAGTCGCTGTGGTGGACAGGTTAATGATGGAGCAGATGACTGATCCATCCTACAAGAGATGTGGGGGTTCTTCAACAGATGGCAGCACTGTGATGACACACCAAGGGAACAGCTGCAGGTGTACACAGTGTGCAGTCGAGGGTTGGAACTGTTAAGCACGACACGCACAGTGCCTTCCGACTTAATAGAGGAAGTCCATTGTGACTGTGAATACAAACATGCCAAAGACGTTAAGCCACGCAGAATATGCAGAAACGTTTTAGGATACAGGCGATCCGTGTGTGGCAGTGACAGAATACCAGAGACGTTTCCCTGATCGAAGAACCCCCCGCCCCTGTCAGGGTATTTTCCAAGGTTTTTCAAAAATTATGTGAAATGAGAACACTACCCAGTGTACACGTAACATCAGAACGTGAGGCTATCCAGTCAGTTGAGGAAACGGACGACATTATTGCAATGGTAGAACGGAGTCTCAGCATTAATACATGGCGCATTAGCCATCAGGTCGACAGCCCACGAACGTGAGTGTGGTGTACATTACGTTCTGAGGGATTTTACCCATTCCATGTGCAACACGTGTAACATCTGCATCCAGTTGACTCAGTAAGCAGGCAACAATTTTGTGAATGGTTGGCTGCACACAGAAACGTAATGCAAAATGCTTTATTTAGATGAAGCTACATTTAAATGCAATGGAATCATGAATACCTATAATTTTCATACATGGGCAATAGAGAACCCAGTGCCTCTAGGAAAACTAGGTTCCTAGTTTGGTTCTCAGTGAACGTCAGGTGTGGCGTGATTGATGGTCTGGTGTTGGGTCCCGTGTTCCTGCAGAAACGCATGACAGCCGCAGCTTACACACATTTCCTGATATAACACCTACCTGAACGATGGCAAATATACCTGCAACATGGCGGATCACTGATTCACTATAACAGACAGGTATCGCAGTTTCTGAGTAACACATTTCCTGAATGGCAGATTTGCCATGATGGACCCATTAAGCAGCCTGCCAGATCACCAGATG
Organism: Schistocerca serialis cubense; assembly: GCF_023864345.2. Classification (NCBI taxonomy): domain Eukaryota; kingdom Metazoa; phylum Arthropoda; class Insecta; order Orthoptera; family Acrididae; genus Schistocerca; species Schistocerca serialis. The sequence continues at coordinate 50,539,249 of NC_064645.1, forward strand.
TAGGGTCATTGGACTTCTGATAATTGGGCTGGTTATAGGAGGATGTGTATCGTACGATGGTGGATACATGTGGAGAACTTGTTGCCCGCATCACTAACGCTGTTGCCCACATGAAACTACGCTGAGATGATGTTCTTGAGGAGATGGAGAGAGAGAGAGAGAGAGAGAGAGGGGGGGGGGGGGGGTAGACAACCTCAAATGCGTTGACAAATGACCTGAGATGGGTGAGGGACTCTTTGAGCATCTCTTGTAGGACTGATCAGTCATCTGTCCCACCATTATCCTGTCCACCACATAGTCTACAAAGCATTTCAGTAAGTGATAGTCGTAATTGTCTTCATAACCATGTGTGGATGTGTGTACTCCTCAACCCACTCCAGTTCCTAACGACACCTGTTCATATGACTTTTTCGGTTTATTTTCACATGTAGAATCACCTCAGAAATTATGTGACGTTCCACCTGAATCATCCCGTATGGCTGTACGTCCAGCATTGTCGAACATGATGGCCTTTGTGGTCCAGGTCTTATGGTGTAGGGAGGCATAATGTTGCGTGGGCTTATTGGCCGCCAAATCTATGAACACAGTACACTCAGCTGCAAATGCTGCCGTGACACTGTACTCCTTCCCCGTGGGCGTTATTCAGGGATGCACTCAGCCCGACTTCATTTTTATGGATGACAATGCATGACCGCAGCGAGAAGCACACGTGGAGGATGTCTTGGTGGGACAGGATGTACGGCGAACGGACAGGCCTGTCCATTCCCCCGACTTTAATCCTGCCAAACTTGTGGACATACTGCAGCATATTTCTCCACGACATGCAACACATGCACCAACGACCGTCCACCTGCTGGCAACCGCAGTGGTGAACGAACTGAGTGTCCTACACAGTAACTCCTCTCCAACCTTGTGGCCAGCATGGAAGCACATTTCAGAGCATGCACTGCCGTGGTGATCACACATCCTATTAAGAACCACATCCATCTTTTGTAATGTTCAGAGGACCATCATAGATCACGGTAATTTCAGTGTAAATTATTGCCTCTGAATAAATGTCCCATTTCCGTTTGTCTCACTGTGTGTTTCTTTCACTTACCTCCTGTACAATAGTGTAGCAATTCTTTCAATACACGTTCAAATTTTCATCGAGCTATCCCAGTTGGCAGGGACGCATCACATAAAGGTTACTTTCAGAGTTAAACTTTGCACACCAGTATGGATGGAAGTACCAGCCCTTGGGGAGTGGTGACAGTTATTGTACTGAGGAGCTCAGTTGGTAGTAAAGCTTTAGGTTCTGTCGTAACTATCACACAGCGAAATCTTACAAACATACTGTCGTTTAATAATCGCACGGACTCCTGTAGGAACGACATAGTAATATGCATCCCTGAAGAACAGAAATGGATAAAAAAGCAGAAAACAAATACACCTCCAGGTCCAGATGAAATCCCAAATCGTTTTTGCAGTACGCGCAAAATCTTAGGTGATTGGAAGAAAGCACAGGCGACTCCCGTATATATGAAGGATAAGATAAGAGACCCACAAAATTAGAAACGTATATCCCTAACATCGATTTTTTGCAGAATTCTTCACAAACAGCAGTTGACCGGCGTTGCCTGGTGAAACGTTGTTGTGATGCCTCGTGTAAGGAGGAGAAATGCGTACCATAACGTTTCCGACTTTGATAAAGGTCGGATTGTTGCCTATCGCGATTGCGGTTTCTCGTATCGCGACCTGCTCGCGTTGGTCGAGATCCACTGACTGTTAGCAGAATATGGAATCGGTGGGTTCGGGAGGGTAATACGGAACACCGTGCTGGTTCCCAACGGCCTCGTATCACTAGAAGTCGAGATGACAGCCATCTTATTCGCATGGCTGTAACGGATCGTGCAGCAACGTCTCGATCCCTCAGTCATCAGATGGGGACGTTCGCAAGACAACAACCATCGGCACGAACAGTTCGACGACGTATGCAGCAGCATGGACTATCAGCTCGGAGACCATGGCTGCGGTTACCCTTGACGCTGCATCACAGACAGAAGCGCCTGCGATTGTGTACTCAACGACGAACCTGGGTGCACGAATGGCAAATCGTCATTTTTTCTGATGAATCTAGGTTCTGTTTACAGCATCATGATGGTCGCATCCGTGTTTGGCGACATCGCGATGAACGCACATTAGAAGCATGTGCTCGTCATCGCCATACTGGCGTATCACCCGGCGTGATGATATGGGGTGCCATTGGTTACACGTCTCGGTCACCTCTTGTTCGCATTGACGGCACTTTGAACAGTGGACGTTTCATTTCAGATGTGTTAGAACCCGTGGCTCTACCCTTCGTTCGATCCCTGCGAAACCCTACATTTCAGCAGGATAATGCACGACCGCATGTTGCAGGTCCTGTACGGGCCTTTCTGGATACAGAAAATCTGCGACTGCTGCCCTGGCCAGCACATTCTCCAGATCTCTCACCAATTGAAAACGTCTGGTAAATGGTGGCCGAGCAACTGGCTCGTCACAATACGCCAGTCACTACTCTTGATGAACTTTGGTATCGTGTTGGAGCTGCATCGGCAGCTGTACCTGTACAAGCCATCCAAGCTCTGTTTGACTCAATGCCCAGGCTTATCAAGGCCGTTATTACGGCCAGAGGTGGTTGTTCTGGGCACTGATTTCTCAGGATCTATGCACCCAATTTGCGTGAAAATGCAATCACATGTCAGCTCTAGTATAATATATTCGTCCAATGAATACCCGTTTATCACCTGTATTTCTTCTTGGTGTAAGAGTTTTAATGGCCAGTAGTGTAATTTACGTTCAACCAAGAATATTTTGAACAGACTGACGGCGTCGCCAAAAGCAGCCCTCTGTCTCCCTTAGTGACCAATCTTTCCATGAAAGATTTCGAAGTGGGAGAGGAACCAGCTACTCTTAAACCAACTGTATTTTAGAGGTATCTGGACGATACTGTCATAATGTGGCCTCATGGAAAAGATGAATTCAAGGGGGTCCTCCACTACCTTAATTGCCTTCATAACAACATTAGGTTCACTATGTGGATGGGGAAAGATGGTTGTCTGCCTTTCTTGGATGTATTGAGCAAACGAAAGAATGACGACTGTCTGGGGCATTCAGTTAATCGCTAACCCACTCATATTGATTTGTATTTGCAAGCGTCAAGTTGTCATTACCCGTCGCAAACTATGAACGTGCTTAACTAATTCGTACATAGAGCTCACACAGTCTCAGATGCAGACAGTTTGTCAAATGAGCTCTGACATCTAAATAATGTGTCCAGGAGAAATGGATATTCCATCCAGAAAATTAACAGGGCGTTGCCAGTTAAAACCAGGAATCAGGAAGTAGACAAAGAGGAGAACGCGCCGGCAGAATCTGTACATTTTCTCCCCTTCGTGGGCAACATTTGGTTTAAAACAGCAAGACTTCTCTGTAAATCTCAGATCAACGCGTTTTTCCATCCACCATCTAAGATTTCAGACCTTTTGCGATCAGTAATGGACGACTTGTTATCTTGACTTGTAAATTATAGACTGCAGCGACGAGTCGTCCTTTTTAAATTTTGCTGTGCAGAACTAGATTTCGCCTAGAAGCTAGCCATTCTCAATGCGTGTAATGCCTGTTGGTCGGGCTTCATCCACAGTTCGTTGAATACTACAACTTTGTAGAGCATGTTGGGTTACAACGGTGGTATTTGGGCCAGAAGTATCCCGTCGAAACACCCCTTGGAACGCCGATCGTGAATGGCAGCACAACAACTCGAACCATCAGATTGACGTACAAATTTGCAGTCAGCAGAACCACTAACGTGGTTGTCTCACGCACCCTGTCATCGCACCCCAGACCATAACTCCAGGTGTGGGACCGGTGTGTCCAGAACACAGGCAGGCTGGTTGAGGGCCCTCAACTGGCCTCCCCTTCCCTGACATGGAGGCAGGACCAGCTCTCACCAGAAAACACAACAGACCTCCGTCCTGGTCTCCAGTGACCTGTCGCTTGACACCACTGAAGTAGCAAATGGCGGTGGACTGGCGGCAGCGGAATGCACGCTACATGGGGTCTGACTCGGGGCTGTCCTTGAAGTAGCCCGTCTGCCACTGCGGTGCCACCGGCTGCTCAGACTGCTGCTGCAGAAGCAGTGGGATGCGCCAGAGTCGTACGCTGACTACGATGGTCTTCTCATTCGGTACTGTCGCGTGGGCTCTGGAGCCTAGCCTTCTTACGACCGTACATTCCCGTAACCACCGATGCCGGCAATCGTGTACAGTGGCTACATTCCAGCCAAGTCTTTCTGCAGTATCGGATAAGGAAAAACCGGCTTCTCGTAGCCGTTTTACACGACCTCGTTCAAACTCGGTGAGGTGTTGATAATGACACCCTTGTCACCTTGAAAGCGTTCTTGTCTAACATTAACCCACTACGTCCAATCTCAAGGGAGGTGACGCACACTGCCGTTGGAGCTTTTATGTAAAGCAAAGCTGAATCGCAACCTCATAGAGGCGCTGCTAGAGCCACCCTTACGCGGCTGGTGCGAAATTTGAATGGACATCACCTTTCAAATGTAGAAACAACTTTCATCTCTGTCGCACACCTCCTTGGTGAACTATTTTTCTTTCCATCAGTGTATTTCAAGTCTTGCTCTACTCGATGCTTTGTAATTCATGTCAATGTGACTGAAACTGCATTTGACTGCATTCTCATAAATGGTTTTATTTGAATATATTTGCTTGTTTTAACATATATCGACAAAGATTCGTGTGAAGTCATTCTAGGAGCGCTCTCAACATACAACCTTGAGCAATTGGTTAGAAAACCAACTTGAGACGGGAACATATTAGCAGCGTACAGTTTTCTTGTTTGGAAAAGCAAATAAAAGTGTCATCAATGATGAATATCTTCATAGTCAGCTCCAAGTATTCACCGCGGGACACAAAGATATTGAGCATCTTTGGTCGGAATTTAAAGGTATTGTCCATCATGTGATAGAGAAGTATATGCCTAGCAAAAGTATAGGGGAGGGAAAGGATCCACCTTGGTACAACAAACATATTAGGAAGTGCTGAGAAAGCAGAGAATTTTGCACAGTCGTTTTAAACGTAGTCACTGCCCCGCTGACAAACAGAAATTATGCGAAATGAAAGTAGCTGTCAGAAGGACAATGAGAGACTATTTTTAACGAATTTGAAAGCAATATTTTATCTGCAGATTCTAAGAATAACCCCAAAAAATTTTGGTCGTACGTAAGATCTATGAACGCTACAGATAATTCAATTCCTTCTCTTGTTGACAGTGGAGGTAATGTAGCTGATGATGATAAACAGAAGGCCAAAATTCTAAACCTAGCTTTCAAAAACTCGTTTACGATAGAGGACTGCAGCACCATTCCCCCTTTCAATTATCGAACAAACGTAAGGATGGCTGACATAGTGTTTAGTGTATTTGGGATTGTAAAACAGTTAACATCCTTAGACGCCATAAAGGCATCTGGCCCAGACGGTATCCCCGTAAGATTTTATGTTGACTATGCTACAAATATAGCACCATAGCACCATTCTTATCCGTCATCTATCAGAGATCATTGGAACGGCGGGAAGTTCCACGGGACTGGAAGAAGGCTCAGATCATAGCAATCTATAAAAAGGGTAGAAAATCGGATGCACATAATTACCAGGAAGGGCTCTCAACAAGGAAAGTGTCCAGGTGTCTCGGAGTGAACCAAAGCGATCTTGTTCGGAACAGAGACACAGGAACTGTCGGTGACATGTCTCGCTCACTCCGCCCAAGGATGGATGACCGCTACCTACGGACTATGGCTCGGATGAACCTGACAGCAACGCCATAATGTTGAATAACGCTTTTCGTGCAGCCAGCCACAGGACGTCGTGTTACGACTCAAACTGTGCGCAATAGGTTGCATGACGCGCAACTTCACTCACGACGTCCATGGCGACGAATGGCGATTTGCAACCACGACACCATGCAGCGCGGTACAGATGGACCCAACAACATGCCATATGGACTGCTCAGGATTGGCATCACGTACTCTTCACCGATGAGTATCGCATGTGCCTTCAACCAGACAATTGTCGGAGTCGTGTTTTGTGGCAACCCGGTCAGGCTGAACGCCTTAGACGCAGTGTCCAGCTAGTGCAGCAAGGTGGAGGTTCCCTGTTGTTTTGGGGTAGCATTATATGAGGCCCACGTACGCCGCTGGTTGTCATGGAAGGCGCCGTAAGGGCTGTACGATACAGGAAGGCTTCCAGCGACCAATAGTGCAACTGTATCGGCAGCATATTGGCGAGGCATTCGTCTTCATGGACGACAATTCGCGCCCCCATCTTGTACATCTTGTGAATGGCTTCCTTCAGGATAACGACATCGCTCGACTAGACTGGCCAGCATGTTTCCAGACATGAACCCTATGGAACACGCCTGCGATAGATTGAAAAGGGCTGTTTATGGACAACGTGACCCACCAACCACTCTGAGTGATCCACGTCGAATCATCATTGAGGAGTGGGACAATCCGGACCAACAGTGCCTTGATGAACTTGTGGTCAGTATGCCACAACGAATACAGGCATGTATCAATGCAAGAGAACGTGCTACTGGGTATTAGAGGTACCGGTATGTACAGCAATCTGGACCACCACCTCTGAAGGTCTCGCTGTATGGTGGTAAAGCATACAATGTGTGGTTTTCATGAGCAATAAAAAGGACGGAAATGATGATGTTTAAGTTGATCTCTACTCCAATTTTCTGTACAGGTTCCGGAACTCTCGGAACTGAGGTGATTCAAAATTTTTTGATGTGTGTAGAAGGAAAAAGCAAACTGTGTTTTGATAACCAATGTGTTTCAGGAACGTAGGAAGCTTTTGATGACCGAAGTGGCCAAACGTAGACCCCACCCTTGCCTTTGTGCAGAAGCTGTTGGCGAACACATCAAATATGAAGGAATGCAGGTGGTCAGAACTAACGTTCAAATATACAACAGCTGTTACTGTGCCTTCGAATACTGCCATAGGTGACACAGTCCAGGTGAACATCCATAAAGTATAACACTGACCATATTGGCCTGTGTCCGCGCTGCGGTGCGTGTTTCGAGCAGCTGCTCACCTGGACACAACCGTCGACCTGACGTAACAAGAAACTCGATTCATCCGACCTTGCTACACGGTTACGTTGATCCACCGTCGAACCTCGATGACCTAAAGCCTACTAACGATGTCCTTAGGTCAAGATGGGAAGTCATGGGGGTCGTCTACTGTGGAGTCTCGCGTTCAGCAATGCACTCTGAACGGTGTGCTCCGAAATACTTTTGCACTGTACGGTGCAGCATAATGACTGCTACCAGTCACAACAGACGGTGATTTTATTTGACACACGATCTGTTTCGAGCTTGTGCATACCTTCAGGAGATCACTATTTAAATCAAAAACAAATGATGTGATGATCATTAAATAGACACAAATCGAATATCTGCAAGTAGCTAAATGACGTGTGTTGCATAATATAGTAACACTTACAGAAAACTAGTGTATCCATATTGCAACAGTGGTGTTCGAATACTTTTCAGTACTAACAATAAGCTAAAGGAGCGCATGATTCACTGCAACCAGACACACACCCAGTTTCACAGCAAATCACGTATTTACTAACTTTTATGAGACAATTGCCTACAATTCTACAAAGGCCAGATAGGAAGGAGTTTCACTATAAGGTACTGGGAAAACATAGATGCCTTCTGGCTAAATAATTTTTATAAATCCACTTTTGCAACAAATCTGAAAGAATATGACCACTCAGCCACAGCCATTAAAGACATGCTGTCAGCAAAGGAAAGAAAATGAATCTCCTTGAGGAGATCGAAATTTACATCCATAACTCCAAATCATCACACATAATTCTCAGTGAACAGACAGACTTTGCGAACAACTCATTTCTACACATCTGTAACGAAATATTTCAAAAACCAAAAACTGTAATACATGATCCTCTCACAACTAACAATGTATTGGAAAAAAAGGAACTTTGTCTATTTAACCTTATAAAATTTACCGAGAATCTTTTACATTTTAGAAATGATAGTGTGCTTTCACAATCATTTAACAATTTAGTGAACAGTTTTTGATGTTGCTGAGCAAAAGTCATACAGCAATTTTTAAAATAATTTTCAAGTGAAAATGGATAAAAGGCCGAAACCTGGGTTGTAATTAAACAACAATACACTCAAATGGCCGCGTGTTCATTTAAAAAATATAACAATTTCATTTTCATAATTTGTAATATCTTTTATGTATCTGTATGTGTAATATCTCCGTACTTGATTTAATCTCTTTGACCATAATGTCTGTTTTCAAATGTAAATGCATTGGATGTTGTGAGTGTCTGTGCGTCTGAAGTTACCAACATGTAAAGTGCCACTACTTTTTCAAAGACATAATACGGAAGCACCTATAGTTCTTTGCTTTCCATATTTTGGGAAGTGGTAGTACGGACCAAAACAAGAGAAAAAAAGTCCAGTAAACATGTGCTCTAAAATGCATTCCTTAGGAGCTATGAGCACTAGTTCATCTTTGCTACATTGAAACACAACTCTGCTAATGACCAAGTGCTCGTAGCTTTTAAGGTATGTGTTTTAGAGCACATGTTTTCTCGACATTTTTTTTCTTATTTTGGTGCAGACTACCACTTCCCAAAATATGGAAAGCAAAGAACTTGCAGTAGAAGAGATTTGTTTCACAGATTCGAAGATTAAAAATTGAACGTAGCTCTAAGATATGCGTTTTCGACCCTATGTGTACTGAGTCTTTTTTCCTTCTGTTATCGTGTACTTTCAACTGTATGCGTTTACGCCATTATTATGATACATCCCGTATATTTCGGTGTGCATACACATTATTCAACATTTAAAAGTCACTAAAGATATTCGGACTTGGATTACGACATGTTCGATGTGTCTGCCATCAGTGGTGATGATATGTCGCAGACGAATAGCGAAATGCTGCGTGACCCGCTGAAGTGTCGGAATATCGATGCTGTCGATGACCTCTTGAATGGCTGTTTTCAGCTCAGATATGGTTTTGGGGTTATTGCTGTGCACCATATCTTTAATATAGCTCCAATAAAAACGAGTCGCATAAGTTCAGATCCGGATAATATGGCGGCCAAAGTGCTCCTCTAGGACGTCAAACACTCTTCTTCTTCGATGGGGTCGAGTTCCTTTTTGCATGAACCACATCTTGTCATCTCCGAAGTGACCATGATTTTGACATCATTTTCCAAAACCTTCATGTACCGTTCGGTAGTCATCGTGACATCAAGGAATATCGCACCGATTATTCCGTGACTGGACATTTCTCCCTCGACAAGTGACTGCGTGGTGTGCAGAGGCTTCTCGATCGCGAAATGCGGATTCTGAGTCCCCCAAGTGCGACAATACTGCTTATTGACGAACTCATCCAAATTGAAGTGGGCATTGTTGCTAAACCAAACCATATTCGCATGAAAGTCCTATTCGTCAATTCTGTGGACAACAGTGTTGGCGAAACACAACCGCTGTGTCATGGCCCTGGGGCTTGATGGCTGATGGGTTTGGATTTTGTATGAGAGCAGATACACGTCACCATGAATAATTTGTCCCAGTATCTCCCGGTTGGCTCCCACCTGCTGTGCAGCTCGTCTGATCGATTTCCTGGGCTGGTTTGAAACACAGCTCGTGTCTTATCGATGTTGTCTGGCGTTTTCGCCCTTTTTGTACGACCTACATTGCCAACACTGTCATCATAAACAGTATCCGTTCTCAAACTTGCAAATCAAATTCTCGATTGTTAGCGCACTTGGACCGGCCATCTTCAGCTTGAATTCGGCCTGAAACTTCCTTTGAGCCGCAGCTGAGCTGTTATTGCTTGCATAGTAGGCCTTCAGGAGCTCAACACACTCTATCACACTGCACCGTGACATCTTCACATGCAAGTGAGCGACAAGAAGGCGCGTGCGCATTCACATACTAATTCCCACCATGCCCTGTGGCCAAACGTGCGGTTTGAACGTCCTAACGCATCCGTTCAGAAGTTATGACGATATTATTTCATACAGTTCAATAATTATCACCCTGTCATGGCAACACGGTGATGCTTCCCTATCTCATTTAATATTAAAGTAACAATCTGTAAATCATCGAAAAGCAAAGTGTCATAACGAATTTTTTTTTTCCAGTGCCAAAAGGCGGTCAGTGTGTATGGTACAACTAATACCAACTAAATAAAGTTTTTGACAGCAGCTGAAACTATAACTCTATAAATATGTCTTTCATGAAGTGCTCATAATGTTTTGGTTCATCAGTGGTTATCTACACCTACATCTGCAGGATTACCCTGCAGTTCACAAGTAGGTGCCTGGCGGAGGGTTCCTCGCACAACTTTCAGGCTACCTGTACCGTTCTAGTCTCGGACAGCCTGCGCGGTAAACGAACAACTAAATCTTTCTGTGAGAGCTCTCATTTATCTTATTTTATTACGATGATCATTTCTCCCTATGTATATGGGTGCCAACGAAACATGGTCGCACTCTGAGAAGAAAGCTGGTAACTGCGCAGGATCTTTTCGTGAAGTGTCAAAGAGAAACGCGGTTTTTCTAATGATTGCCACCCCACATCATGTATGATATCCGTGTCGCTCTCTCCCCTTTTTCGCGATAGTTCAAAACAAGCTGCCCTTCTTCGAACTTTCTCGATGTCCTTCGTCGATCCTATATCGTGCGGATCCACAATGCACAGGATTACTCCAAAGGAGAACGTACAAGTGTGGTGTAGGCAGCTTCTTTAGTAGGTGTGTTGCATTTTCTCAGTATTCTGCCAATAAATCGTAGTGGATGGTTTGCTTTCTTCTGTGTGATCCCTCCAGATTAAGTTATTCATAACTGGAATCCCCAAGCATTTAGGTGAGTTTACAGCCTTTCGATTTGTGTATTTTATCCTATAACCGAAAGTTATTTGATTCGTTTTGGTATTCGTGTGGTTGTCTTTACACTTTTCATTAAAGAGTCAAATGACACTTTTCGCACCACACTGATAAACGACTGGCCATTAAAATTGCTACACCAAGAAGAAATGCAGATGATAAACGGGTATTCATTGGACAAGTATATTATACTAGAACTGACATTTTCACGCAATTTGGGTGCATAGATCCTGAGAAATCAGCACCCAGAACAACCACCTCTGGCCGTAATAACGGCCTAGATTCGCCTGGAAATTGAGTCAAACAGAGCTTGGATGGCGTGTACAGGTACAGCTGCCCATGCAGTTTCAACACGATACCACAGTTCATCAAGAGTGGTGACTGGCGTATTGTAACGAGCCAGTTGCTCGGCCATCATTGACCAGACGTTTTCAGTTGGTGAGAGACCTGGAGAATGTGCTGGCCAGGGCAGCAGTCGAACATTTTCTGTATCCAGGACCTGCAACATGTGATCGTCCATTATCCTGCTGAAATGTAGGGTTTCGCAGGGATCGAATGAAGGGTAGAGCCACGGGTCGTAACACATCTGAAATGTAACGTCCACTGTTCAAAGTGCCATCAATGCGAACAAGAGGTGACCGAGACGTGTAACCAGTGGCACCCTATACCATCACGCCGGGTGATGCGCAGTATGGCGATGACGAAATACACGCTTCCAAACACGGATGCGACCATCATGATGCTGTAAACAGAACCTGGATTCATCCGAAAAAATGACGTTTTGCCATTCGTGCACCCAGGTTCGTCGTTGAGTACACCATCGCTGGGAATCCTATCTGTGATGGAGCGTCAAGGATTACCGCAGCCATGGTCTCCGAGCTAATAGTCCATGCAGCTGCAAACGTCGTTGAACTGTTCGTGCAGATGGTTGTTGTCTTGCAAACGTCCCCATCTGTTGACTCAGGGATCGAGACGTGGCTGCACGATCCGTTACAGCCATGCGGATAAGATGCCTGTCATCTCGACTGCTAGTGATACGAGGCCGTTGGGATCCAGAATGGCGTTCCGTATTACCACCGATTCCATATTCTGCTAACAGTCATTGAATCTCTACCAACACGAGTAGCAATGTCGCGATACGATAAACCGCAATCGCGATAGGCTACAATCCGACCTTCATAAAAGTCGGAAACGTGATGATACGCATTTCTTCTCCTTACACGAGGCATCACAATAACATTTCACCAGGCAACGCCGGGCAACTGCTGTTTGTGTATGAGAAATCGGTTGGAAACATTTCCTCATGTCAGCACGTTGTAGGTGTCGCCACCGGCGACAACCTTGTGTGAATGCTGTGAAAAGCTAATCATTTGCACATCACAGCACCTTGTTCCTGTCGGTTAAATTTCGCGTCTGTAGCACGTCATCTGCGTAGTGTAGCAATTTTAATGACCAGTAGTGTATCTTGTCTACATCATTTCGAAATTTGTTTTGATCATCTTATGACTTTATAATACGGTAAATGGCACTAACACCTACCACAATGTAAAAGTTCTATTTACATTGTCTCCTAAGTCGTTTATGTATATCAGGAACAGCAGAAGACCTACAACACTGCCTTGGGGATCGCAATATATTACTTCTGTGTTATTCAATGAGTTTCCGTCAATTACAACGGACTGTGACCTTCCTGACAGGAAATAACGAATCCAGTGGCACAAATTAGATGATAGTCCATAGGCACGCAACATGATCAGAAGTCGCTTGTGAGGTACAGTGTCAAAAGCTGTCTGGAAATCTAAAAATGTGGAATCAGTTTGATATTCCCTTTCAATAACACTCATTACTCACTGGGAATAAAGAGCTAGTTGTGTTTCACAAGAACGATATTTTGTGGATCGGTATTGGCTGTTGGTCAATACATCGTTTTCTTCGAGATACATCATAATGTACGGATACAGGATATGTTCCAAAATTCTACTACATATCGACGTCAGCGATAAGGATGCGTGATTCAGCGGATTACCGTTATTTCCTTTTTTTGGTATTGGTGTGCCATGTGCAACTTTCCAGTCATTTTGTCAGTCTTCATTCCGTTTTTGTAATGTGTGGCAGGAGTCAGCCCAAACAGCTAACTGCGCATCACCTCTTTCATGCGACGCCCATTGCCAACGAAAAGCGTTAGTTTGTTTCCCATTACAAAGTAAATTATTTTGAAAGCGAAATTTTACGCGCCCATTCGATGGAGTGGTCCTGTATTAGCCAAATGCGATATTCTTTTTCTCGATATTTATTAACAGTGGCTGTAGAGCACAAAAAGTAACAGGCACTGCAGCACCTCTCCTTGCCCAGCCTCCCTGCCTCACGCTGTCTGCAACTGCAATGCAGAAACCCTACTTCGTTCCTGCTGCAGTACTGCTTATTCTTCGTCTTTTACTGTCGCTGTTAATAAATATCAGTGAAACGAATATAGCATGAGACCAATTTGGGGTCACTTTATCGAATGTGCACGTAAAATTAGACATTAAACGTCATTTTGTTTGTAACGGGGCAAAAAACTGATTTTTTTGTTGACACCGATCGCAGATGAAACGTATGATGAGAAATGTTTGTTTGACGTGATCCCGTCTATAGGTGGCAAAAACAAAATTGCAGATATCTGAGAAACACCAAACAAAATGGGCCTGACGACTCTTAGGAGAGACGCTGCTGATCCACAGAAGTGTAGAACCCAAAGATGTGGTCAGATGTCAACGTAACTTCACACACATACAAGCCATCGGTGGGTACGTAAATGATTAGCATTCAAATCCATCAGATTGGATTAATGTTGCTTGTGTTCAGTGTTGTTACCAGGGCTGGTAGGGTAGATTAGAGACGTGAACAGCGTCAGATGCTGCGCAACCACTGTGAACGACACAGAGATGAGGTGCACTCATGTGAGATAGCAGTATCGTTGCCTGACAGAGTTCCAAAGGAGCCTCACCGTGTGTCTTCGTTTGACGGGCTATTCGAACAGAATAGTATCAAGATTTGTAGGGTGTTCTGATGTAACAGTGGTCTGACGTTGCACTGCGTGCGAATATGGGGACAGGAATACCCATCGTCAATGTTTCGTTGGACTGCGCCTGACCATCAAAAGGAAGGATCGTCGTGATGTGACCATGCACTTCGAAACCTCGTTACACCTGTGCCTGCCGTCCGAGATTAAGTAATGGACTCGATGCAAAATTCTGTATCATTCCACACAACTGGTTGGAGACTATCAGCAACCAGGTGAGTGTATGCTGCCGTTAATAACACAACACAAGCGGCTGAATTTGGTGTGTTGCCGTGACGGGGATGCGCGGGCTGCCGATGATTATCGTCGCGTTGTGTTCAACTGTAAATCACAGTTGTGCACTGCTCCTCATGACCATCATTATCAAGCATGGCGGCAACCTAAGGAAAGATACTACTCTTCCAATGTTCTGCAGTAGCTCAGCGGTGTTACTCCTGACATCATGGTCTGGGGAGCCATCTCGTATGACATCAGGTCAGGGGTGACGGTGCTTGAAGTAACTAACAGACCGTTTGGCACGTCACTGACAGCCAGCACACTCATGTGTTACTTCTCATGTGACAGTGTCACGATGCCATTTTCAACAGGATAACACTCGTCCATTCATGGCACATGTCTGCTAATTATGTGGTACCCCAGTGGTCGGCACGGCAAGATCTATCAGCAAGATCCCTGGATCTGTCTCGGCAACACGTGAGTGGGACCAGCCCGGACATCAACTGCATCTCAGCGACGGTATACAGTATGTCGAGGACCAATTAAAACGATTGTGGGCCAGTTTGCCCCAAGAGAGGATAACAAGATTTCACGACAGCCTTCTCAACCGAAACAGTGCATACATCCAGGTCAGAGGGGGTGCAACCCCATTGTAATAACTGGGCTTGTACTGCTCTTTCTTCATTTGACTCTGTTTTGTGATAATTGAAATAACATCATATACCGTCTCGATCCCTGAAATTTCATTTTGTTTCCCATTTTACAAGACAGTACATATTCAGGGTGTACCAGATCTCCCTCGACAAATTTTCGCAGGATGTTCACGGATACCTTCAGAGTACTACTTGGTGCATCAGCATGGCAGTAGCAGTCAGCAGGTGCCGGAGCGGTGTTGCCGCTGCAGTAGTACTGTTTATTCTTAGTGTTTTGCTGTCCCTGTCAATACACGTCAATAAAAGGAATACCGCACGAGGCTGATTTTGGAGCACTCTGTGGAATGAGCACGTAAAATACCTCTTTAAAAATACTTTTGTTTGTAACGGGAAAGAAGCCGACGCTTTCCATGGATACTGTGTGTTCATGAAAGATGTGACGAGCATTGTTTGTTTGGGCTGGCTCTGGCTACACGTTGTAAAAATGAAATTGCACGTATCTGCCGAAACACTAGAGAAAATCCGTCTGGTGCTCTATGAGAGACACACTGTACATAGAGGATGTAACGGTTATAACTACACATGCTTTTAAATGTGGTACCTTAAAATGGACACACGCAAATGTGTTGGTTGCTTTTTCTCTGCTTCGAATAGTCTCCCTACAAACAGGTCTCATAATTTAGTACCTGATGTTTTCTCCACGGTCGTAACTGCACCACTATGTGGACTACGTCTGTCAATATAGATTAATAGTTTGACAGCAATACATCTATACTTCGACAACTGCCATGCTGCCCAGGGGAAAATAAGCATTAATGGCTTTCTCTTACCACATTTACTTGGAGGTACTAACCAACATAAAAATATGCTGCTCATAACAGTTCTAATTATTAGTCTGCAAATGACATAAATACTGTTGTTCAGTGCTTCATCCTCAGTCACCAATAGATGTATCTCCTCTTACACCCATTAACCCTACATTTCCAATACTACACATTACAAAAATGCCCATAAGTAAAAACTGTGATTATTCTCTCTCTGTTTTGTCTCTCTGACTATATAGGTGGAGCAATTGCACCCCCCCTCCCCTACCCCCCTAAATCCGCCCTTGTGCTTGCCATCGGCATAGGAACTGCTCAGCATGTTATCGTCATGCCACTATTCCATTGCATTCAGTGAACGCATACGTGAAATGTATAGAAGCCAACATTCCGTCAGAAAACCTATCCATAGTGCTGCAGTGTAAGACTGTTAACACTCAGTCAACACCGCCGTTCAACAAAACCCTACACAGAACCTAGTACTGCTGAATATGAACTTGAGGGCAACGAAGTAAGGTGGGCATCGGAGTTGACAACAGCGAGTAAAGTGAGTGAATGGAGAAAAGACACACAGCGCATACTGTCGGCATTTGTAGTACCATGCACGAATTTCAGGGCAATATAAATAAAAAGCTAAGTGGGACATGAAACCAAACGAAATACGAGGGTTGCCCAGAAAGTAATGCACCGCTTTTTTCTTCTTCAACAGTTATTTATTGAACATAATGTGAATTACATACATGAAAGAATGGTGTTTTATCTAAACCTCCTGTTTTTCCGCGTGATCTCCATCCCGTTCTACGGCCTTCCTCCAGTGTGAAACAAGGGCGTGTATGCCCTGTCAGTACCAATCCTTGTCCTGGTGATGGAGCCTGTCCGTGAATCACTTCCTCGTCGTCCTCAAAATGCCATCCACGAATGGCATCCTTTAAGGGCGAATGACAACATCAGCTCGTTGCAACACATCCAGTCTGACAGCCACGGATGGTCTCCCCAACTGCTGCAAATCGTAGAGCTGCACTGAACTGCCTTCCGATGACCTCACCTTCCACGACCAGCGACTAACTGTACTTCTGTTGTCAGCAGATGCTCCACAGACTTTGCACAAGCGTTTCTGAATATTCCCCGCAGTTTCTTTCTCTGCAGTGAGAAATTCAATGACGGCATGTTGCTTGTAACGTACATCACCTATAGACGCCTTTTTGAAACTGTTCTGCAGCTACGCTATTTGTTGAGAGTGACGGAAACTTGGCGCGCTCACTCACGGGATTTCAAATAATACATGAGTTACGTTTCGCATTCGTAGCATTGTTTTCGGCTGAGAAAAAAAAATGCAGTGCATTACTCTATGGGCCACTCTCGTGCGTTAATTCTGCAACGGACCACCAGAGACTCGGTCCGTTATGTCAAAATATTCTGAAGGTGTCCCTCAACAACCTCTGAAACTTTGTCTGCGGATTTCTGGTTCAACTTCTATATCAGTATACGCACAAACTATAATCAACTATTACATCTAAGTTAATCTATGAGGCTTACAGTGAATGAATATTTCATATACTCAGTACTCAATAAGCACTCTTACTGTGGCTGAAGGTTAGATGAGATTTCGCCCTAACTAGCTCGAACTTAGGTACTTCAAATCATCATTACCTAACTTCAACTCGTCTGAACCAGCAGTTCTGACAACTGCAAGAAAATGTCTCAACGCAACATCTCTTTCACTAGGCTGGAGAGAGGAGAGGCAGAGGAAGAGGGAAGATATATAGTGTAACAAGCCACGTGAGCGTTCACACTGCTGCATTTCTCCTATAAGCAATTACAGGTGAGTAGACTTAATAATACTTCATTTTTAGGTAGAAGGATCTTACACCGAATTCGACTCACTTCTATATGGAACGCTGGCTCGATGTTCTTTCGGTGTCTTTTCCAGGTTTCGCCGTTGATGGTGAGCAGCCCGTCTCCCATAAATGTACGCAGTACGTGCGCAACGTAGGCATCGCGTTGTCGCGGTTTGCTGCCCAAAAGCAGGCACTGCACGTCTTCTGGCTGTGTTAGCACGATCACCAGCTTCGGGCCCACGTAGAGTCTGAAACATGGTGTTTTGTAAACAATGAATCAGAGTGAATTAGCAAACTGTAATGCATCGTTGTAAACCTCAGCGAACAGAGATAAATAACGACTTGGAAATGTTAATTGCCGCCCGTGACCTGATTTCTAGCGTTCATTTCCGCGGCAGAACTGTACAGGGCAGCAGAAAGCTTACAGACAACGTATCTGTAGGTGAACACTTCATCACTTACACAAATAATTTGACTAATGAAACACTGAACCTGTTACGTTTTTTCATGTATATCATGAAGCTCTTCTAGAATTTAATGTCTGCGTGAGAGTAGTTCTGATTGTCGTATCTTTAAATCGTCTATTTGGGGATTTAGGGCAATAGGTAAATGTAAAACCCGGAATTTTTAGATGCTGATGTTAGAAAATAGTGTTTCTCTTGTACCAGTGACAGGTATTATGCCTCGTTCATTGTGCAGAATTTTACACACGCGCACAAAATCACTCGTTTTGATTCCTTACGTAAAATCATAATATGGTACAGAGCTATTGCGAAAGAATTGTTTCCCAAAGAGTCAGATGTGTTCCGTTTCAGCGGATAAAATTCTTATTATTATTATACGCTGTTATTATTTGTGTCCGTAATTACATTGTTCTCAATTAATGACTTAGATGTACATGATTCAACGAGAAGTATGAATAAAAATAGAGAGCTTTCTATAAAATTTATTGCTGCGTGTTTCTTATGGTCCGATGCAAGTCACTCTTATTAGACAGTAAATAAAATGAATAAGTAAACTATTTGCGTTCAACTATCACTTGCAACTGCTATTAATAACAACAATGGCTATTCGCATTAACAATTTTGCTTTGAATTCTATTTCTGTACTATCTGCAAACAGAGAGAGAAATGAATGAAGGGAACAACATTTTATGCATTTATGGTTGTTATTATACACAAGAGAAAGTTCTAAAGAATTTAAACGGTACACTGCTATATTCTGGGTGGTTGTAGGTAAAGTGCAACTACTCACGGTGGGCTGTAATTATCGCACGGCAGTGAAACTTTGTACATATTCTAATGCATTAATGCGAAACCAATTTAAACTGTCTAAAAGTTAGTTCCAATTTTGACCACCGAGTGCAGATTTGGAGCTGTCAGTGCAAGAAACACTTACAGAAATGTTTCGGTATGTAATGGGTTAGGAGCAGAACATGAGCAGAAAAGTTCAAAGAAATGAGAGAGGCATAAGGTTATTTTACTATTAACTGCTATTTACACAGAGTGTGCAATACGAACACCGAACACATCGACGAGATATTGTACAGCGCCAGGTTTGTACCCGGTGACTGTGGTGTCACCGCCAGACACCACACTTGCTAGGTGGTAGCCTTTAAATCGGCCGCGGTCCGGTAGTATACGTCGGACCCGCGTGTCGCCACTATCAGTGATTGCAGACCGAGCGCCGCCACACGGCAGGTCTAGTCTAGAGAGACTCCCTAGCACTCTCCCGAGTTGTACAGCCGACTTTGCTAGCGATGGTTCACTGTCTGCATACGCTCTCATTTGCAGAAACGACAGTTTAGCATAGCCTTCAGCTACGTCATTTGCTACTACCTAGCAAGGCGCCATATTCAGTTACTATAATTACTACAAGATATTCTGAACAGATAATATTGTAAATCACGTACCGTCAAGAGCGACGTTCATCATTAATGGATCAAAGTTAAGTATCAAACTAATTACGTCCGCTTTCTGAATTCTAATTCCTTGTCATGTTCCAGACCTCACGTCAGTATAGTTCTTCCCTCCTCACGCCTGCCTGCGTGAGCTAAAACGCGTGAATTTCGGCCTCAACTAGTAACACGGTGTTGGCTCTTCTGCCAACACAACAGTGACAAAATTAGAACTATTATTTTTAGCGGAAATAGGTTCCACATTAACACTTCAACATATGTACCCCCGTGAGTGGCAGTGTTTGAATTACAAACACCACGTAAATCGCCAGTGAGAACTTTTTTTCCTAATTTTTTGTGGTGTACAGTAATTTCCAGATCCTCCTTTATCATCGTAAGTGACTTCTGGAAGGAATGGTATAGCCTAAGATCTTCTATTGCCACAGCTGCAGGCGTTGGAAAAACATCGAATATGATGAATGAAATGAAAAAGATACCAATATTTACCTGCTCTTGAATGGCCTCTTTTATCGTTTATCCCATAATGCGAGGTCCGCTGTTTTCACGACTACGCAAATTTACTTTCTTTGGTTGTGTGTTTGGATACCCTTCCTGTCACCATCGCCGTCTGTTAACTTAATGGGGGGAATTCGTGCGCCCCCTGTCTGTGAGCCGTGTAAGATTTGTTCCGAGTGTCATCGTACAGTGAGGAGCCAAAGGAACTGGTACTCCTGTCTAATATCTTCTGAACAGCCCGTTGAAAGGCACCCCACACATCCTCAATAATGGTCATGTCTGGGGATATTAGTGGCGAGCGGAAGCGTTTAAACTGAGAAGAGTGTTCCTGGAACCACTCTATCAATTCTGAACGTGTGGGGTGTCGCATTGTCCTGCTGGTATTGCCCAATACCGTCGAAATGCACAATGGACACCAGTGGATGCAGGTGATTAGAGAGGATTCTAAGGTACGTGCATCTGTCAGAGTCGTATGTAGACGTATCGGGGGTCCCATATCACACCAACTGCACACGCCCCACACCATTACAGAGCCTCCACCAGCTTGAACAGCCCCTGCTGACATGCAGGGGCCATGGATTCGTGAGGTTGTCTCCATATCCGTACGCGCCCATTCGCTCGATACAATCTGAAACGAGACTCGTCCGACCAGGAAACATGTTTCCAGTAATCAACAGTCCAGTGTTGACGTTCACGGGCCCAGGCGAGGCATAAAGCTTTGTGTCGTGCAGTCATCAAGGGTTCACGAGTGGGCCCTCGGCTCCGAGAGATGTTTCGTTGAATGGTTCACACGCTGACACTTGTTGATGGCCCAGCATTGAAATCTGTAGCAACTGTTGCATTTCTGTCGCGTTGAACGATTATATTCAGTCATCTTTGCTCCCGTTCTTACAGGACCTTTTTCCGGCCTCAGAGATGTCGGAGATTTGATGTTTTACCATATTCCTGATATGGATAGTGCACTTGTGAAATAGTCGTATGGGAAAATCCCCACTTCATCGCTACTTCGGAGACGCTGAGTCCCAGCGCTCGTGAGCTGACTATAACACCACGTTCAAACTCACTTAAATCTTGATAACCTACCATTTTAGCAGCAGTAACCGATCTAACAAGTGCGCCAGACATTTGTTTTATATATGTGTTGCCGACCGCAGCGCCGTATTCTGCCTGTCTACGTATCTCTGTATTTGCATAAACATGCCTACACCAGTTTCTTTGGCGCTTCAGTGGATCTGAACTGTTAGCACATCGTATTTTCTAAGGCACAGGTTGGGTACCTCCTGACAAAGTGCGAAATGTGGTAACCCATTTTTGATAAAATGTTGCAAGGGCGATCCATATTCAGAGTAAAGTGACGGATGTTTCGCCTGCTTGCTAGAAACTCCCTAGGTTTTGAGAAAATCGAGGTCAAAGTTTGTGATGGAAGATCGTATTTTCAGTGCCATATATCGAAATATTGTCTAAAAAGAAACGTCGTTTATTAATACAATATGAGGTCCAAAGCTAATACTGATGGACTTAACGTTTTTGTGTTTCCGTGTTTCCAGTTGGACGAGGTCGGCGACCGAGCAGTCGGGCTTCAGAAGCCGAGCGGTGTGGACGCGCGCCGTGTCTCTGCCAGCGACGGGCAAAGCTTCCCCTGTTTACTTTGTGGACTTCGCTTGATAGCGAGCAGGAACATGGCCAGCCGCTTTAGGAAAGCAACACTTCGATCCACCTTTAATAATGAATACACACGACCTAAAGCGCTGAAGTGGAACGCTTTCTCTGTTATGAGGCGAGGATACCGCCATCAGACGTACTGGGCGTAGACCTCTCCATTTTTAGTAGTGTCGCATACCTCAAGGTCGTTGACAATGGGGCGTGCAACAGGATCTCGAAATCTGCTCAGCATGATCTCTGGCTTTGTCACACAGACGGAAACGTCGGTGCGGTCACCATAGTGTATGCTGGCCTTTGCGTTCGTACCATACACTTACAACAATTGGCTTTGGAGCTACCGGCAGAACAAGTCATAATGGTCTTCGGACCCTACGGCGTGGTTGACAGTTGCATTGCAGAATGCTGGATGCAGTTCAGTACATACCCCATTTTAAACGGAGTGCGTCCTATCGAGACTGATCTTCGTTGACACTTGCGATCCTACGTAAACATCAATGGGTGGTTTGCGGTCATATATGTCGGCGAACGCAAGACCTGTTCTAGCTGTAGCAAGGAGGCTCACCTCCGTTCGGAATGCCTACAACGGCGCATAAATCGACTGCCGCTCGCTGAGATGCCGAGAGAGACTCCATCGATGGCACTGCCGGTCACTTAGGCGGCGGCCGTCTCTGAGCCTACCGGTAGGCAACCGAAAGAGCCTCTGACGCAAGTGACACGCCTACCTGCGGAGCCTGACACAGTGCAGGCGGCTGCATCCCTCTCTCTTCCTACCACATCGACGCCATGACGGACGCTTCGATGGAACTTTCTTTCTTACGACGACTTTTGTGCCACAAGGCCGCGAATGACTCCCGTCTTCCGACACTGAAGGTCAGATGTGGAAACAGCGGTCACTCTAGAAGTGCAAGTGGCAGTACCGAGCAGCCTCTGACTGGGATGCTTCGCCTCCTACCTGGGATTCTGTAACCGATCGCCCTTGTGATACCTGAGTGATTTTGAGCCGTGGTGAAAATTGCTGTTTTGAAGGGAGCGCCGCAGCGCGTAGTGTGAAGCAGTCGCCCTCCTTTTCTGGCGGTGGCGCTACTGTGGCAATCGCAGCTTTGGTGTCTCCCTCTGGTAGGAAAGGGGAAAGGCAGCCTGTTCACGCGCATTTACGGGGCTCTATGAGATCGCCAGTCAGTCAGTCTGGGGTCAGTCAGGGTCAGTCTCTCGTCCCCAGCTTGCTAGTCTGTCTCCCGTCCGCATTTGGTGAGGCAGTTAGTGTGTCTGTCTGTCTGTAGGAGTTCTAGTATGTCTGTCGTTCGGATCAACCTTTAGAGCTGGGAAATGAGAGTCTTTCCACTCCGCCAGTAAGAGAACTCAGCGAGTGGTCGCCCGGTCGGGGCTTAGTTCCTGCATCTGAGTCTGCGCGTTAGGCCGCCAGTCTGCTCGAGTTTGCTCAGGCAATGGTCATTGGCGGTTGGATCGATGGGATGGTCAGTCGCGCACTGAGATACAAGATGACTTGTCCGCCTTGAGCGTCGGTGCATGTGAGTCCAGTGGGCCGCGCTGTATGGTGAGGGGTAGTGACTTCGCGGTCGACACGAGAGCAACAGAAGTCAACCCACGACATCGATCTGGCCGGTGTTAGCTGCGACGCCGTGAGACGGGAGATCGGCTCGCCTTCCTGCGTCCGTTGAAGCAGCTGGCAGCGGACGGTTCGGGAGAGCGATTTGGGGGTGCTGCGCCAGGTCTTCTCGAGAAAACGCAGTTTATTGGAAGTGATTGGTGATAGAATTTAACAAGAGTAAATCAAACAACCTACTTGTTTTCTTGGTGAGGTCACCAGCTGTTTTGCTTTGGGGTCGTTCCACCATTCTTCTCCGTTTGCCCACCCGCGGAAGGCGGTTATTTATGAATTGAGTGGTCCGATTTTTTCCTTGTGGAGTAGGGGCGGGTTAGAGCAACCTGCGGTTGGGGTTGTTCGGTAATCTCCCTATCAATCTGCCGTACGTTAGTAGCTGCCTCTGTCATGTTTGTGGGAGTCGGTTTGTTAACGAATTTATTGCTTGGAGTGTAACGGCCTAATTCCTGAAATATGTTTTGATCTTGCCTGTCATCTTGAGAGGCGGTATATGTGTACTGTAGAGCATGTTAACTTGTTTGGCCAACCTTGCATAATTTTATATAAGATTGCATTTCATGGGCTTTTATTTAAATGGTCATTTTAGTATATAAAGTTGCCACTCTTCCACAGTAAGAGTTTTCTTCGAAGTTAAAATCAAGTTGCACCTTCGGTGGCATGTTAATTTTTTAATTTTAGTGTTTTGTACCATTTCCATCCCTCCTACGGGTCGTATAGTTTGTGTGAATTGTTAAAATTTTAAACTAAATGTACACTGGTGCAAATATGCAACACACCAGATTAGTCTTTCAGAGGTTGTTGTGAGCGGTCGTGACTATGGCCGTGTCAAAAGGGAGCGGCAAGGTTCTCGGCCCGAAAGGTCAAACACTCTTTCTGCCTATGAATAAATTGTAACTTGATATTTAGAGGGTGCTTTCTGCTTATAATTTTAAATCTGTTTCTTAAAAAAAAAAGCTTTTAGGAATAAAATTCCCATTTGTTAAAAGCAAGTACTTCCACGTTCACATAGTATGATTATTTTATTTACTGGATATTCATCAAGAACATTAACACATTTAAATTCTTAAGTATATTCTTTGAAAATAAATTCACGGTTGAGATTTCTCAAGACGAAGAGGGTCTCAACGTTACTTTGGTCTGGGAACCAGCTGTGGCAGTGCGATGCCTGCACAAACCGGCGACCTAGAGCAACTTCTCCCCACTAGCGACTTGGCTGTTCTGCCGCCGCCGTCGGCAGTGCTTGCTGTGGATCGTCTGGATGCAGCAGAGGCGCCGACGCGAGCGGCGCGGAGCGACGGCGTCGAGGCGTGCCGGACCACGTGCAGTGCAGGGGCCCGTGGCGCCCGCGGCACAGCAATGGCAGCGGTGGACTGCCGTGGTAGCCGGCGTGCGGCGCTGCTGGCTGCCTCCCTCCTGCCACCTGCCACCTGCCACCTCCATTTCCATACCGTAGCCTTAGAAGTACCTCGTGACTACGATTACCATCGACAACATCAGTATCCGGGAGAAACTTCAGCTCCGGTGGAAAATGATTTGGGCTTCCGACGCTGATGACACACTGCCCCAGGAGGTGCACTTGTCCGCCTTGCAGGATGTGGCCAGTAACGCCTCTTACATCTCTCCTGGTGACGACCTCGGACATGAAGTGGCCACGTATCTCCACGAGAGCATATCTGTTGAGAATGTCATTAACCTGCCATCTGTGACAGGTCTGGTGCTCACCATAATGTGCGCCCGCATTCTAAATGTGTATGCCCATCTGGTCCTGACCGTAGAATGCTCAGAGCACCATTTTACTCCGAAGAGATCATTTCCCTCTTTCTCGGCCACTACGAACACTGCTGGGAGGTGCGAGGGCGACTTTGCAAGCAGTCGATTGCTTTATCATAAATATATGTCCAAGAGATGCTAAATGTCATTGTCTTTTCATAAACAAAAACATTATCTTCTCAGTAACCTTCAAATCGTGAACTGCACCATTAATTTTTTATCTGCGCTCACTTTCAGAACTCAAATTAATCATCAAATTAACTAATTCACTACGAGTGCATTCTGAATTGCTGGTGTATCCATGTATCTCCACAATGAAATGAAAACAGTGAATGGCTAGGGGAACAATGGCGTATTTAAGTTTACAAAAATAAAGACAAATTTTTATTCATCCTTTTATAACTACAATCGTGCTCATAAATCTTAAAAAAAGAATGGCAAACAGAGATTAGGAGAGCAATGATGCTTGACTGGCAAAGCATACATTGGGGTGGAAACTATGGAAGTTCTCCCCTGCATTATTCCCTTTTACAACGGTTTCAGACTTCATTTACATGAATCCACTGTGAGACCAAATTCTATTCAAACGAATCAACTACGACCAGTTGCACCACAAACTAGGGTTCACGAAGAACAGGCAGCTGTTGAAACTTCATTGTTTTTACTTCAACTGCTGAGTGAAACTTCTTAATAAATATTTTACTTAAACTGCCGAATGCTCACGCAATGTTCTTAAGCTGCTGAGTGAAATTGACTATACTGTCTCTTTACTATTCTTTATCGACACTGACCCACAGAATTTGCCTTGACAAACAGAACTCAAACTCTTCCTATTCATTAATTACCCACAATATTCAAGGATAACGCGATCTGACTGCAGTAAAATTGATAACCTGACTTCAAATAATTAATCCAAAAGAACGGCCCTGAATTAGAAGAAATCCTTACAATAACCTATACATTACATAAGTCACTTACCTCGCAAAAAT
This sequence comes from Schistocerca serialis cubense, assembly GCF_023864345.2. Lineage (NCBI taxonomy): Eukaryota > Metazoa > Arthropoda > Insecta > Orthoptera > Acrididae > Schistocerca > Schistocerca serialis. Next base: position 50,565,278 of record NC_064645.1, read on the forward strand.
CTCCATTACACGAACTATTGCAATACAGCAAGCCCCAATACTGCCAGCTAAATAAAAGATTCAAACGACTGAAGGCTCTAACTACTGATAGACATGTGGTTCGCAAAAGAAAGATTTTGCTGCAGAGCAAACAATGTATTTACCTTAATATTGTGACAACCTGTACAAAAATTATATAACCGTACATGACATCCAGATCCAAAAATTATATAATCATTGACAAATCACATTTCCGTGGAGGACACACGTCCAGATCGTCTGCTCGCGCTAACACTTCATACCTCTAACCTCCATCAATGCTAACTACTCACATCTAACTTCCGTCACTGCTGGCTGCTCACCTCCAAATTCCATACCGACCAGCCACAGAGTCTCTTACAGGGTGCGCACAGCGCTGTCAGAGGTATTAATGCAGAGCGCTACACAGCGCTGCCAACATACAAACACATAAACAGCCTACTTACGCTGTGAATATCATTGAAGAATTCTTCGCTGGTGCAGCAACACTTTACCCTTTCACCTTGATTCAGGTGGCAGCAGAAACCGGCACGCTAAGGTGAGGGGGTCACGACAGATTTCAGTGCGAGGTCCACCTGTTCACTGATATGGCCAACCAGTGTGTCTCACAGGCATGGCAGTGCGTGCTGGAAATGACAAACGTGAGGCGAACAATTCAGAACAAGTAAGTTGAGCCTCTTGACACATGATACCTCCGAGATTATATGCAGTTCCACTGTTGGCACAGTTGGAAATTGCCCCTGGCTCTTAGTCCACCACAAGTTGCATACCCCAAGTCTCACCCACTGGGGAAAGACCTGAAGTTCTCCACAAGAAGAAGAATAAGAAGGCAAAGAATCACAATTATCTTTCATCGAGCCTCATACAGGAGCGAATTAGCAGGAAAAAAGCACTCCTCCACGTTGTACAAACCAAGCAAACTATCCTCCACCACTGAATCTTCCCTCTTTGCTGTTTTGCTGGCCTGGTAGCCAATCCAGAAACAGCACCGGAGTTACCACTCTGGGGGCAGCGAGGTTCTGCTTTGCGTATCCTGAGAGGAAACAATCAGCGATTCAAAATCTGACTTTCTAAAAAAAGAAGATTTTAGACTAGGGAGGCATCATTCACACGGTAAGCATGGCCATGTTTTGGCAAAAAACGTCCACCTAGGTGGGACCACAGTCTCTCATTTATGATGAGATCTAATCTTTCAGGACGACCATTTCCAATTTCTGAAATAAGGCTGTTAAGCTGCCCAGACAGTCGTACCTGTGAAATGTAATTTTTTTTTCCGCTCGCTGAAAGAATCTGACGGCTTCCTGGCATCAAGGGACTTACAGTCTTGCCTCCACTTATCACGTGCACCAGCCTCTCGGATTGTATCGTCCCAGCTTCTAGCATGAGAATGCTTATAGTTTTATGACCAGCCTGCCATTTGCACAAAAGTTCAGATTATATCAGTGTTTCGTAAATGACTTCCTGCACCCACTTTTCGCCATCTGGCCACCTTCACGATGGATTGTCGCGTGGCCCAGGGAAAATGTTTTGCGAGCCGGCGCCCTCCTGCTCTGAAGAGAGTAGGAAGAGAGGAGCGCCACGGCCCAAGGTCCCTCTTCAGGTGCAATTCACAGAGTTCTGTTTCCCCAAATCAATCGCACAACCAGGTCGCTAGACACAACATTTATGGCCCACAATCCAGTTTTCTACCCCTCTCTGTCGCCTCCACTATGGCCCTTCAGGTACAAATTCTCTACAGGCTATACATGCAGTTACAAGAACGTTCTGCTCACAATTTCCTCATGAAAACAAATAGTTATAAGCCATACATACCAAATGTAGTATCGTAGAACATAGAGATCATCACCTAAAATATGAATATAGAGTAGTTAAAGTGAGAGGGTGGCTTGCCACCTTCCACTTCCTCCCTCTTATTGAATAATTTCTGCATGGGGAGTGTCATACTTCAATAAACAGGTTAGTGTGACATGGAGCAGAAGAAATTACGACAGTCTAACTGGGTCTTTGAGATTAACATGCTGGACCATGACAGCTCTGACAACCAAAAACAAAGAAAAGAAAACCACACCCTGTCTAGTCCTCATTCAACCAAGGGTCGTACATACAATCAGTGCTGCAGGTTTGAAATAATTTTATTCCTGTGGACTATCAGGTATTTGACACACACACCTTACCATAAACACAATGATTGAATCGGTAAAACATCACCCAGGCATTTAACTAATCCATTCACACCGAAGCTGAGATCAGATATGACTGGTTTCCCTAACCAAAATACAGTATCATTGAGCACTGCATTCTCTGCCTCAGAGATTTTTTTGTGCCTACCCAAGCATTGACAATGACTCAGTCTTCCATAGAGAATACAACATGACAAATTATATCGAAGCATCCAGCAAAACTAGTTGTTTTATTACATCAGAGTAAACGGTGTTAACACAAAATAAATGACATGTGCCATACAGTGATACATCACACAAATGACAAAGACAAAATAAATACATGAATCAATTTGAAAAGGTGGTTTGAATATTAGCGGATTTTTGTGTGTGATCTTTTGTCAATCTTAGATTTTAGATGAGATTGACCTTGTACCCCAGCACACATCTAAAAATTGTGTTGTCCCATAAAAGATGCCTTTAATATAATAAAATAAATACAGCAAGACACAAAAAAAATAAGAATTTAAAAACAGAAACATTTTTAAGTCTCCCACTGCTCCCTTCTCAAGGGTCTTAAGGAAGTCCAAAAATTAATTTTAACATTAGACAGACACATAAACACAGCACTACATTCGACAGGTGCGTAACAGGTTGGATGTGGCAGGTGTAGCAGGTGAGCTGGTGCTAAGAGCAGGGTTACCCCTTTACTTAACATCATCAGTGGTGACAGTGGCGCCAGGGCAGGACCTGTCTCCAGTCTATGGCAGCAACACGTAGGCATCTGGACTACTGACAGACCAGAGGTGGGGTAGCAGATGACGAACAGCTGCTCTTGTTGAAGACACTCCTCCAGCAGCAGTTGCCAGTGTACTGGGAAGTGCCTGGAGGCGTCAGTCGCGTCTTCTGGTGTCTCCGGACTCTCCTTCCTGGTTGGCAGTGGTGTTACATTTAGGTCACGTCCCTTGAGACCATTGCGTCAGATTGTGGAGGTCCCAGGTGGTTGCTAACATCAGGGGCGAGCCTGCTGGCTGCAGTCGAGGCATTGCTGTGGCAACATCAAGTCAGCTGGTCTCTCGTCATGGGGTGTCGCTCGTGCTGTGATGTCACGCTGGCAGCCATGCCCAAGGTCATTCTGTGACACCCGAACCCTGCCTGTCGCACTGTGGTATGGATGCCCGCTTTGTGCCAAGCCGTGTTCAGCCACAGTCTTCTGTTTGGTCACTGTTTGGCATGCCATAGTCCTCTGCACAATACTTAGCACATGTTTTAGTGCCGAGTTTTTACAATAAATGTTTACAAAACAAATCCATAGAAAATCATAACAAATATATGAACTGGTGGTCATTAAACTTTAAAATATTATTAATAGAGAAGAAAAGTGCCCTGTTGCTGTCTTTCATTAAAATAAATAACAACAAAAAATTAATCTCTTATCTCAAAAGACACCTAAAAATGAATTTCTAGTCGTGAAGCCGCTGCTGTTGTGTACGGCAATGCCATGTTAGTTTCCCCCCACCCGTCAATGCATCCTGACACAGCCTGCATGTACATACTTCATGCACTCTCACACCATGCATCACTTACTTCTAATTATTGTACCCATCACCAAGTTTAGCTACCTGTAGCCCTTTCTACTTTACGCTGCTCTGGATTTTCATACTTCTCCTGATTTCAACCTATTGGATTGCGACACTGATGTGGATATCTGGGGCAGAATCTGGGTCGAATATTGCTCACTCTCTGTTGTCAGCTTGGATCAGACATTGGCACAAATTCACCTTTCCCTCTAAAACTGGCCAACAACTGTCAGAAATCGACAAACAAATATGCTGCAATGATATGAATATACTAGGTCTTATTAATAATTTTTTGTTTCAGAGTGAACAGTATCTTTCGTTTTCATCCGGTACCATTCACCATTTCCTTGCTATGCATCTAAAAATGAACTATCATGACTCCCACTCCAAGTCTTCACGCCACATAATACAAATCTTTACCGATGACGCACCTCTGACGCTGGCGATCAACAATCTAAAGACCTCAAGACGAACATCATCGCACTCTTGGCGATAATCCATAAGCTATAAACACAGACGAAATAGTACCTCCAGCGAAAAACATCGCACCGTAGGCGATTATCCATAAGTGCAACCACACAAGAAAACAACCAACGAGAACACATCGCTCCACTGGCGATAATCCTAATCGAATCACACCGAGAAAAATAACCATACTGGAGCGTCAACACGCCTCTGGCGTGGACAACCCATGCCCATCTCGCAAGATACCCCCACCGGTATGATCCAAATCACGCCAAGATCACCTGTCGGATCACAGATCAGCTGCCTGTGGCGCCACCATCGCCTCCTCACTCCGAATGGTGGAATGGACCGTGCATATGCCGCACTGGCAGTGCCCACAATATCAACGGAAGGAACCAAACCAATACTGTATTCCAAGATTAATTCTGAAAATTGTATTTCCAAGCCTTGTGCAACTATGCCCGAACCAAAGAATGCAATTTTCACGTTGTCCCAACATATACCTTTGCTGTGACTTCACACGCTAGTAATACAGAAATGTTCAAGTGTTGAACCTACCAGTTTTGTCATAAATCCGAGATGTTTCCTTCGAGAAATCGGCACATTCCTATCCATGAAATAAATTTTTATCTGAGAAACAGGAGAGGATACCAGTACGACACATATCGGTAAATTATCAAAGTGAAAATGCTGGACAGAAAACTACGATCGCCAAACTCATTAATCAGATGTCACAGGAAAAGATCTTATCCACTAATTACAATAATAAATCGTCCAAAAAATGTAAATACATACAAATAAAGAATAATACACTAAGTGGCTACTTAAATGAATTGGAAACAAATGATACTTAGCAATAAATGATATAATGAGGCCGCAGCGGCCGATTGTTAATTCCTACGCGGTTTCTGTCTGTTTGGGGGGGGGGGGGGGGGGCAGGTGCTCTGATTTCCACTGCTTCATTCTGGTGATCACGTTGCGGACTTTGCCTACCATCACCTCCATTATTCCTTGTTTGTCCTGAGTTCCAGACTGACTCGAGGAAGCGGTTAGAATTTTACATTCCTCCTTACTGCTGCTATTTCCGTTTCCGTGAAAGTTACCGACATACGTCCCCCGTCTGCTTCTATTAATCCCCTACGGCTCATTATTAAATCTCTGGTCTTGTTGGCCTGTTTTTATTTGTATTTTGCCCGTCGTTATTTCCTACAGACCTACAGATACACCTTGCGAATTTCGTTCCTTACGTTTCATTCGGTCGCTCACGTTTTGTGTTTCCTTGACAAAGTCTGACTCTCGTAGAGCGCCCTTGAATGACTGTGTTGCGTCGTTACATTTGCCAATGGGCAGTTCCTGGTACCTCAATGGCAGTTTCGTGTGGCAGTGTCTCATTATCTCTTTATCACTATGTGGTTGGTCCAGGTAACGTTTCTTGTTGACGATCGTCTCGAAAACTTTACCAGACTGCGGCACCCCGATGCTTCGTAATCCTTACCTAACATAATCTCCTGTGTAATCCTTTCTTGGGTCTCCTGTGACCAGTAGGTATTTAGGAAAGCCCCTTTGAATTCGCGGCAGTTTGCGCAGCGCTACGCATGTGCCTTGCTACTGAATCTTCCAGGTATCCACAGACAAATTCCAATCCGTATACTAGTGGCCATGACTCGGGTAGTACCCTATCATATTGAGCAGTCCCTGACTTGGGGTGTAATGAATTGTGGTTCCCTTATGCAGTTATAAGAACATTCTTCTCACAATTTCCTCATCTAAAAAAAGGTCATAAGTCACACATACCAAATGTAGTATTGGGGAACACGGAGATCTTGATCTAAAATATGAATATTAATCTGACTGACAGAGAAGTTAGAATATTAATCTGACTGACAGAGTAGTTAAAGCGAGAGAGTGGCTTTCGACCTTTCAACTTGAGTTGCGTTTTACACTGAATGGACTAACAACTACACTTCAGCCGCTGCCAGGAACTGTGTTTTGTCGTCCGCGACTTTTCCTTCTGTGATATGTGGGAGATTCGACATGGCGATGTGCAGGGCTATACATATCACACGGGCCATTCTGCGAGTCGCATGGAGAGAATTTAAGTCTCAATGCTATCCAAGATGCAGGACGCTGGCCCTTGGCGTTCTTGGACCACTGTGCCTACGTCAGCACCGACCTCCTCCCACAGCAGTCAGTTTCGCTGTCACGTACCGTGGAAATGAAACACTGCACACCTTAGCAGCCTTAATGGTTGACAGCGTTTAGTGGTAGTTTGGACGGGGTACAGACGTCAATGCATGGCATACACGGTGATGATGGCTTGGTGGCAGGACTCCGCCAAACTTGCGATATGACAAGTCTTGATGCAATTGAACAGGGAAATGTCTCCACGTAATTGCCATACAACAGACTTCTCTTTCAGTGTGCTCCAAGAAGAATGGAAAAGGAGGAACGGTCAGCAGGCTGACGTCTAGACGAGGAGGACTTAAAGGACATACTCTCACAACCTGAAATAGTTGAAAGTGCAGTAATACAACGTGTGAGAGCACCCAACGGCTTGTAATAGTGAAGTGTGATAGCACGCAGAAGCTGATAGAGGAAGAGTATGAGATCATAGAACCTACAGATGGTAATGGGAATTACGAAGAGGACACAAATAGTGATGGACATGACATTAAAAATGAAGAAGTTTGTGTCCATACCTGCGGCCTGTTTATGAAACGTGTGAAAATGCAGTGAGACTGAATTAGAGAATATGCATGCGTTAACCACAGCGGTACGACACATAGTTAGGTACACTCATAAAAAAAACTGTACTATCAATTTTCCTGTCATGGTGGAAGTTGAACAGACTCAACTCGGTGTCAACAACTTGCCTACAAATACGAAGGAAGGAACTGCAGACTCTACCTTACGTCATCTTTAAGAGGAGACAGAAAACACTTAATATTGAGCTTCTGTACAGGCAATTAGTGATGACACATAGCCGAACTCTATATGATTACAGGTTACACTGGTCCGTGGCTGTGTGCTCACTAGGTTCCCGTCGCATTCACGTACAATCGAATCTCACCCCAACGGCAATGGAACAGAGACAAATGATTAAAATCGGCAGCTAAATGCGATGCGCAGTGTCATGGTAATGCAAGAACTCTGGAAAATGTTGCAGTAGTTGGAGCTACACATAATATGTGTACGGGAGCTATGTTCCAGAAAAGGAGCAGTACTCCACATGCCAGTTGCAGCACAGATCAAAACATCAGAACATCACCCACTTGCAGCGACTGTGGTGCCAGGTAAAGACATTACAGTGGGAAAGATGCGTCAACTCAGCGACGAACGTCCAGTGACACTAGAAATAATGACTGTCTTAGGAAAATTTTACATAACTTATCAATATTTTCGAAACAGTCAGAAGATACAACCACACGTAGAAAAATTAAAGACAGCAGCAATATTGGGTCCACACGATGGACACATTTTCGTAATGGACACAAAAGCAAAATCAACATTCTGGACTGAGCGAGGCGGCGCAGTGGTCAGCACACTGGACTCGCATTCGGGAGAATGACGGTTCAGTCCCGCGTCCGGCCATCCTGATTTAGGTTTTCCTTGATTGCGGTATATCGCTCCAGGCAAATGCCGGGATGGTTCAAAAATGGCTCTGAGCACTATGGGACTCAACTGCTGTGGTCATAAGTCCCCTAGAACTTAGAACTACTTAAACCTAACTAACCTAAGGACATCACACACATCCATGCCCGAGGCAGGATTCGAACCTGCGACCGTAGCGGTCGTGCGGTTCCAGACTGTAGCGCCTTTAACCGCTCGGCCACTCCGGCAGCCCGGGATGGTTCCTTTGAAGGAACACGCAAGACTTCATTCCCCATCCTTCCCTAATACGATTAGACCGATGACCTCGCTGTTTGGTCTCTTCCCCCAAACAACCCAACCCCCTCAACATTCTGGCATAGCGGGGTAACGGGAGAAAGTGTGCTGTGCCTGCAGGACATCATACAAGAGCGTGATCTGCATATCATCAACAGGCCACTCAACCCACCTTCTTCCCAAAATAGCGCTGTTTCGGCAACAAATATTGATTTTTACCTCGGCAAATTCGAAAGTCAGTGGCCACATTACAACTGGAAGGTCCGTTATGAACTTAGAAGTGACCGTAATCTCATTTACTTCACAATTACAAGCGCAGATAATGACTTAGACACTAGAATCCAGCCCGAGAGAATATACATTCTACGCAGAGCGAATTGAGAACTTTTAGAGGAGGAATTCAAGACACAACAACTGCAAGGAAGCCGATTTGATGTTGACTTCAAAGCAGAGAAATTGGTGCGAACGCTACAGATGGCCCAAGACAAGCTGATCCCAATATTTTTTTAGGAAATCAAAGGGGATTTGTGTGGTGTCACCGCCAGACACCACACTTGCTAGGTGGTAGCTTAAATCGGCCGCGGTCCATTTAGTACATGTCGGACCCGCGTGTCGCCACTGTGTAATCGCAGACCTAGCGCCACCACCATGGCAGGTCTCGTGATACGAGAGAGCACTCGCCCCAGTTGTACGAGAACCTAGCTACCGACCAGACGAAGCCTTTCTCTCTCATTAGCCGAGAGACAGAATAGCCATCAGCTAAGTTAATGGCTACGAACTAGCAAGGCGCCATTAGCCATACAGTGATTGTACTTAAAGTCTCCTGTGTATCGTCAAGATCGATGTACCACAAGGAATGAGTAAAGTTAAGTATTAAACCTGCTCCGTACTTTTCTTCCTAACATTAATTACGTATCCTGTTCCAGTACTTCACGCCCGTCTGCGTTAGTCTAGCTTGCCTTTTCAGCCATCTCAACTTCACGGTGTCGGCCCAGATACCGACACAACAATTTGAATCCTGCCTTCAGTCATTACGATATAGAGCAAAGCAGACGAGGAGATACTACCAGAGATCTTTAGGAGAAACAGAATGACAAAGGAGGCTGACTTTCTATCGAACAGCCAAAAAACAATATAAAGAACACACTACACCAGAGAAGAGGACAAAAATGGAAGGCGTACATCAAGGATCAAATTGTAACAGATGTTTGGAGCTTTCCTCGCAAACTTGCAATAAATAATGTTCGAGCACCCTCTATAGTATCGACCCTGAGAAGACCCGACGGCACGATGACGACTGCGAAACATCATGCAGTAACTACTCAGAACTTTGTTCCCGACAGATAAAACGATGGAAGACACAGGGTTCCATCGGTATCTTTGCTCTGAAGTACTAGAGCAGCATGTGAATAAGAGTGTTCTGATTCCATTTGCTCAGGCGGAAGTGAGACTGGCAATAATGAAGTTAGAGAAGAAGAAAGCATCAGGACGTGATAGAATACTGGCAGAAGTGTTGCTTCAGCTAGTTGACCAAATTGTGCCATATATAAGATGAACATCAACAAAAGCAAAACGAGGATAATGGAATGTAGTCGAATGAAGTCGGTTGATGCTGAGGGAATTAGATTAGACACTTAAAGTAGTAAACGAGTTTTGCTATTTGGGGAGCAAAATAACTGATGATAGTCTAAGTAGAGAGGATATAAAATGTAGACTGGCAATGGCAAGGAAAGCGTTTCTGAAGAAAAGAAATTTGTTAAAATCGAGTTTAAATTTAAGTGCCAGGAAGTCGTTTATGGAAGTATTTGTATGGAGTGTAGTCATGTATGAAAGTGAAACGTGGACTATTAATAGTTTAGACAAGAAAAGAAGCTTTCGAAATGTGGTGCTACACAAGAATCCTGAAGACTAGATGGGTAGATCACACAACTAACGAGGAGGTATTGAATGGAACTGGAGAGAAGAGAAATTTGTGGCACAACTTGACTAGAAGAAGGGATCGGTTGGTAGGGCATATTCTGAGGCATCAAGGGGTTTAGTATTGGAGGGCAGCGTGGAGGGTAAAAATCGTAGAGGGAGACCAAGAGATGAATACACTACACATATTCAGAAGGATCTAGGTTGCATTAGGTACTGGGAGATGAAGAACCTTGCACAGGATAGAGTAGCATGGAGAGCTGCATCAAACCAGTCTCTGGACTGAAAACCACAACAGCAACAACTTAGGGGATAGGCAAAATAATGTGAACAGTGGTAGTAATGGGATGGTTGTGTTTGGTAGTTGACAATGCTGGTAAGCCACGTGTCGCGCTGGAGCGTGCGTGTTCAGTACGGACCAGGCATCAGTGCAGGTTGTTTACGAGTAGTGTATGATTCGTATTTGCACTCAGAGGCCGAGATCGCGATGCAATGAAAGACCTAACAGAGTTCCAGAGAGGGTAGATTATGAGGAACCTGTTAGCTGGACTTTCACTAATGAAGACAGCCAACGTACTGAGTGTTTAAGGAAAAAAAATCAAATGGCTCCAAGCGCTATGGAACTTAACATCTCAGGTCATCAGTCCCCTAGACTTAGAACTACTTAAACCGAACTAACACAAAGACATCACACACATACATCCCCGAGGCAGGATTCGAACCTGCGATCGTAGCAGCAGCGTGGTTCCGGACTGAGGCGCCTAGAACAGCTCGGTCACAGTGGCCGGCCAGTGTTTCAAAAGCAACTGTTTCAACAGTCATGACAGCCTTCATAAAACATGGAAAGACATAATCGTGTAAACGTAATAGTGGGCGCCAATCAGAACTAAATGACAGAGATGGTACTACGCTAACACGTATCGTGTCAAAACGACATGAAAGTACGGCGGCTAAAGTGACTGCAGAGCTCAATAGCCATCTGCGAGGCCCCGTATCTATCGACACTGTCCGCCGAGAACTCCATAAAGCGAACGTTCATGGACGAACTGCTATACTGAAACCATTAGTGACGACAACCAACGCAAAGAAGCGTAAAACATGGTATCAGGAACATAAATCGTGGACGCCTGTTCAGTGGAAACACCTCGTCTGTTCCTACGAATCAGGTTGAAACCTGCACCACGCAAGTAACGAGCAGCCCTTAGTGGCTCGCCATCACAGTTTTCTTTATCTTTAATATTTTTGTGACTAATGCCCTTTTGGCATATTTATTATTTTATAAATGACATATAAGTACTGCCAGTCTTTCACGACGATTCCGTACTTATACTCTATCATACGTTTTTAGTTATAATTCTGTGACCATGTTATACAATATAGACGATTCTGAGGAAGACACTCCTAGCAGTGTCGAAACCAGGTTAATTTGTTAAAAATAGTGTCCGAGTGCTGATTTCCTTCACTTGTGTCCAAGGTATCTCTATAACAGTCTACGAGATAACTGCGCAGACAGGTAGGTGCATTTAGAATGTCCTGGAAAGAAAACTGTGAAAGATAACACCAAAGGCAGCCGACAGAGATCTGTTTGTGGTCCAGAGTTCTGGGAAGTTGCCATAGAGCCATTACTTAATCAGCTTTAGAGTATAACAAACACCAGAGGATGCATCGCCTACGCAGACGATCTGCTAATGATAGTATCTGCTAGCACGAGGTCTAAATTAGACGAAAGCAGTTTGGTAGTTGTTGACACACTAAGAAAATAGTGGGTAGAAAACGAACTAACGATAGCAGGGCACAAAAATGTCTATATGTTACTACAAGGAACATGATCAAGAACGAGAAATCCCACAATCAGAATAAATGACCAGACTATGAAATCAAAAGAGGTATATAGGTACCTTGGATTAACATCGACAAAAAGCAAAACTACCATCCACATATACAAATCGTTCGCCAGAGAGGCATTAAAATCCTAAATAAAATAGTAACAGCTGGTGAAAGAAGCTTTCGGGTGTCAGTAAGTGCAGTATGAACGTACGACAACGCAATATTACTCGCTATTGTGAGTTACGGGTCGAGTGTTTGGACTCATTGTGCCTCTGCTATCCTTACCTTTCTGGCTCTGATTAGTGTACTGCGAGTGACACACGCGTATAGAACAACACCGACTGAGGCATTGCTGGTGATATTAGGCTTGCTACGTCTAGACGTAGCAGTAAGAAATAGAGGTGCACAATATTGACTCAGAAAGCGCGAATATGATAAGGTAAAGGAGTAGTGGGTGCAAGAGCCGATTCGAATAAGGAAATAAAAGCATGTGATGGTAGAGAATGACAAAAAATTTGGGACAGGGAGGGGAACCTACCATTTCCTTTCTAACATAAAAGAAAGAACAAGAATGACGTACTTCCTTCTGACCAAGGTAGCTACATATATCCTGTCGGGACATGGACCGTATGCCATCTACTTCCTAAAAGTAGGATAATGCACCACAGACTCTTTTGTAGTTAATACTACTTTTTGTTTTAATGTAGTTATTCTTTGTAGATCCTTCACCCCCCCCCCCCAATAGCATATCTTTTAGTTATTCCTAACAGATGTGAAATCATATTAAAATATTAAGTGTTTTATTCATGTCAAGTCATATGCAACATCCGTTCTGTTTTTATACAGATAACAGACTAAAAGAAACTAGCAATTAAATAAATAAATAACTACTTCTGGTGGGTCTTGCCCACTCGTCTCGTGTTGTTGTTGTGGTCTTCAGTCCTGAGACTGGTTTGATGCAGCTCTCCATGCTACTCTATCCTGTGCAAGCTTTTTCATCTCCCAGTACCTACTGCAACCTACATCCCTTCGAATCTGCTTAGTGTATTCATCTCTTGGTCTCCCTCTATGATTTTTACCCTCCACGCTGCCCTCCAATATTTTATTAGTGATCCCTTGATGCCTCAGAACATGTCCTACCAACCGATCCCCTCTTCTGGTCAAGTTGTGCCACAAACTTCTCTTCTCCCCAATCCTATTCAATACCTCCTCATTAGTTATGTGATCTACCCATCTAATCTTCAGCATTCACTTTCACGAATGTAAAATTAGAGAGATTAGAGCGCGCACGGAGGCTTTCAGACAGTCGTTCTTCCCGCGAACCATACGCGACTGGAACAGGAAAGGGAGGTAATGACAGTGGCACGTAAAGTGCCCTCCGCCACACACCGTTGGGTGGCTTGCGGAGTATCAATGTAGATGTAGATGTAGATGTAGATTCTTATCTAGCACCACATTTCGAAAGCTTCTATTCTCTTCTTGTCCAAACTATTTATCGTCCATGTTTCACTTCCATACATGGCTACACTCCATACAAATACTTTCAGAAACGACTACCTGACACTTAAATCTATACTCGATGTTAACAAATTCCTCTTCTTCAGAAACGCTTTCCTTGCCATTGCCAGTCTACATTTTACATCCTCTCTACTTCAACCATCATCAGTTATTTTGCTCCCCAAATAGCAAAACTCCTTTACTACTTTAAGTTTCTCATTTCCTAATCTAAATCGGCCGCGGTGGTCTAGCGGTTCTGGCGCTCAGTCCGGAGCCGCGCGACTGCTACGGTCACAGGTTCGAATCCTGCATCGGGCATGGATGTGTGTGATGTCCTTAGGCTAGTTAGGTTTAAGTAGTTCTAAGTTCTAGGGGACTGATGACCATAGATGTTATGTCCCATAGTACTCAGAGCCTAATCTAATTCCCTCAGCATCACCCGACGTAATTCGACTACATTCCATTATCCTCGTTTTGCTTTTGTTGATGTTCATCTTATATCTTCCTTTCAAGACACTGTCCATTCCGTTCAACTGCTCTTCCAAGTCCTTTGCTGTCTCTGACGGAATTACAATGTCATCGGCATACCTCAAAGTTTTTATTTCTTCGCCATGGATTTTAATACCTACTCCGAATTTTTCTTTTGTTTCCTTCACTGCTTGCTAAATATACAGATTGAATAACATCGGGGAAAGGCTACAACCCTGTCTCACTCCCTTCCCAACCACTGATTCCCTTTCATGCCCCTCGACTCTTATAACTGCCATTTGGTTTCTGTACGAATTGTAAATAGCCTTTCACTCCCTGTATTTTACCCCTGCCACCTTCAAAATTTGAAAGAGAGTATTCCAGTCAACATTGTCAAAATCTTTCTCTAAATCTACAAATTCCTTAATCTAGCTTCCAAGATAAGTCGGAGGGTCAGTATTGCCTCACGTGTTCCAACATTTCTACGGAATCCAAACTGATCTTCCCCGAGGTCGGCTACTACCAGTTTTTCCATTCGTCTGTAAAGAATTCGGGTTAGTATTTTCCAGCTGTGACTTATTAAACTGATAGTTCAGTAATTTTCACATCTGTCAACACCTGCTTTCTTTGGGATTGGAATTATTATATTCTTCTTGAAGTCTGTGGGTATTTCGCCTGTCTCACACATCTTGCTCGCCAGGTGGTAGAGTTTTGTCAGGACTGGCTCTCCCAAGGCTGTCAGTAGTTCTAATGGAATGTTGTCTACTCCCGGGGCCTTGTTTCGACTCAGGTCTTTCAGTGCTCTGTCAAACTCTTCACGCAGTATCATATCTCCCATTTCATCCTCATCTACATTCTCTTCTATTTCCATAATATTGTCTTCAAGTACACCGCCCTTGTATAGACCCTCTATATACTCCTTCCACCTATCTGCTTTCCCTCCTTTGCTTAGAACTGGGTTTCCATCTGAGCTCTTGACAAGTGTCTCTCTTTTCTCCAAAGGTCTCTTTAATTTTCCTGTAGGCAGTACCTATCTTACCCCTAGTGAGATAAGCCTCTACATCCTTACATTTGTCCTCTAGCCATCCCTGCTTAGCCATTTTGCACTTTCTGTCGATCTCATTTTTGAGACGTTTATATTCCTTTTTGCCTGCTTCATTTACTGCATTTTTATATTTTCTCCTTTCATCAATTAAATTCAATATTTCTTCTGTTACCCAAGGAGTTCTACTAGCCCTCGTCTTTTTACGTACTTGATCCTCTGCTGCCTTCACTACTTCATCCCTCAAAGCTACCCATTCTTCTTGTTGTGGATTGGCAGGAGAGCCAACCCACGGAGTTTGGAGGAAGCCGAAAAGCACGCGTTTTAGCTCACGCAGGTTGGCGAGAGGTCTGGAACAGGACAAGGAATTCAGACTTCAGAAAAAAGGTGGTACTTGGTGGAATACTTAACTTTAATCCATCAATGTTGAATGTAGCTCTTGTCTGTACATTCTTCACAATATCGATAGCAACTGATAATGGCGCCTTGCTTGGTCGTAGCAAATGACGTAGCTGAAGGCTATGCCAACTATCGTCTCGGCAAATGAGAGCGTATTTTGTCACTGAACCATCGCTAGCAAAGTCGGTTGTACAACTGGGACGAGTGCTAGGAAGTCTCTAGACCTGGCGTGTGGCGGCGCTCGGTCTGCAATCACTGATAGTGGCGACACGCGGGTCCGACGTATACTGACGGACCGCGGCCGATTTAAAGGCTACCACCTAGCAAGTGTGGTGTCTGGCGGTGACACCACACTTCTTCTACTGTGTTTCTTTCCCCCATTCCTGTCAATTGTTCCCTTATGCTCTACCTAAAACTCTGTACAACCTCTGGTTCTTTCAGTTTATCCAGGTTCCATCTCCTTAAATTCCCACCTTTTTGCAGTTTCTTGTTTTAATCTACATTTCATAGCCAATAGATTGTGGTGAGAGTCCACATCTGCCCCTGGAAATGTCTTATAATTTACAACCTGGTTCCTATATCTCTGTCTTATCATTATACATAATCTGTCTGAAACTTGTCAGTATCTCCAGGCTTCTTCCATGTATACAACCGTCTTTCATGATTCTTTAACCAAGTGTTAGCTATGATTAAGTTGTGCTCTGTGCAAAATTCTACCAGGCGGCTTCGTCTTTCATTTCTTAGCCCAATCCATATTCACCTACTACGTTTCCATCTCTCCCTTTTCCTACTACCGAATTCCAGTCACCCATGACTATTAAATTTTCGTCTCCCTTCAGTATCTGAATAATTTCTTTGATTTCATCATACATTTCTTCAATTTCTTCATCTGCAGAGCTAGTTGGCATATAAATTTGTACTACTGTAGTAGGCGTGGGCTTCGTGTCTATCTTGGCCACATTAATGCGTTCACTATGCTGTTTGTAGTAGCTCAGTCTCACTCCTATTTTTTCATTCATTATTAAACCTACTCCTGCATTACCCCTATTTGATTTTGTATTTATAATCCTGTATTCGCCTGACCAAAAGTCTTGTTCCTCCTGCCACCGAACTTCACTAATTCCCACTATATCTAACTTTATCCTATCCATTTCCCTTTTTAAATTTTCTAACCTACCTGCCCGATTAAGGGATCTGACATTCCACGCGTCTCGTATAGCGTGCCTAAGAGACGCTGCGTTCTCAATATGCTATACAACAATTCAAGCAAATAACATTAGTAGTTTTATTTCAATGAAGCAAGTTGACAATACTTAACTTGAATGTACAATGGTGTCGCACGTGATGGGCGACGTGCAATATAAATCCGAGTTCTTGCTATACATAATGTTCAAACAGGCAATGGATATGGATCACAACAATCTGATATCGTAACACTCTCTGCTAGGTCGTGCTAATACTCTCCACTAATGTCCGTATACTGAGCCGATCTGAGCTCACTCACTCACTCAAAGCACGGATTGAACCTCGAGACAGATGGGGCAGGAGTCTAAGCAGCGAAGCTGGTGTTCCTCCGTGGCAGGCAATGGTGGTAAAACGATGGCCTCTGGTACAGATGGTCCTCAGGCTACTATAGAAGGTTTTAGGAGTAGGCGATGGCGGCAGCGTCCTCTGGGGCAGGTCGTCTTCTGCCGGAGCACCACTCCTCCTTGAGCCACTTCTCGGCGACCTGGTGGACGCGCCCCCAGTGGTCGGGGGTGGTGACGGGGAGGGCGTCGGTCGCTCGCAGCTCCCGCCGAAACTCCACCTCGTGCAGCAGGTGGAGGTCGCACGGGCAGAGTTGAGGGGGAGGCTCGGGTACGTCAGGCGGCGTAAATCGACATGGGTCGTTCACGAGAGGGTACGACCCGTCCTCGAGTGACGCCGCGATCTTCTCAAGGAAGGACGTGCCTTTTCAGTTCGGTGTAAAGAACATTTCCTGAGGAAAAACGGTTCGTGTGCCCCTAATTCTTCCTTTGGAGATCACCTGTTAATCACAGGACACTCTCCTAAAGGGGTTGAGAAGATGGAAATTTTGCATATTGAGAAAAAAAAATAGGGCGTGAACTTGATATTTTGGAGGAGCTGGAAATTTTCAAGCATTTACTTTCGAATGACGCTCTTTTTCCCAGCGAGCAGGTGCAGTTGCGCAGAAGAAGTTATATCAGTGGTATAAAGCCGCTGCTTGACGAGGTCTAACACTTTGCTATACCAACAACTTCTTGCAGAGTCAGAGATACCTTTTCTTTCTACTTTTTACGGCTGATATACGTAAATTAAAAAAAAACCTTTTTTGGTTTTTATAACGTGTCTATTGTAGTAAGCAGTAATGTCATTTAATGGATTATTTCGTATATGTCTTCTTTATGCATTTATTGTGGAATTTTTGTACTACAGCCAGTCATTCATTAGTTGTATTTTGTATCATGCAGTATCCCGCAATTGTAATTACTTCATGTACACCGTTCAGGTGTTTGTTCACTTCCTTTCCTGCATTTACGAGAGATGTTTACAAAATAGCTTGTTTTACCAATTAGCCACCAGATGGCGGTCTTGCCTTGAAGTTGCCGTGGCGCACAAGTCACACGATGTTTCAGTTTTGTGTTGACTGTAGCGGAGGACACATGGCAGCCCCTAGTGGGTAGCACCTCTGTTGCATTTTATTTTAATTCTGACCATCTGACGCTGTTAGGTATGACCGCAGCTTTCGTACGTTACGATGTAACATTTAGTTTTAATTTTGTCCGAAGAAGGTGTCCCTTGTGACACCGAAACCTAGGTCACAAATTAATTGTGTTCGCTACTGAGGGCTGTGTTTTTCAAATTTTGTATTGTACAACAGTCGCCGATCGACAGCCATGTTAAAAGCTTTATTATTCTTAAGGAAGGGCTGCACAGTGCGTTCATCTGGGAGCAGCAGGCACAGGGGCAGCCCCCCCCCCCCCCCTCCTCGGAAGTCCCTGCCTCGACGTGGGAGGTGACTGGCGGCGACTCTTTCCTGGTTCGCGGGACCGCCGCCACAGTGGGAGGCAGTCTGGGTGAGTCGACGTCAATCCCCTCCCGCATTTCTGAAGGTGAAGACGTGGTGGGCGTCTGCGTGGCGGCGTCCGCACCCACCGGGCGCCCCGCGGTGGAGGCGGGCGCGAAAGTGGGCGCCACGCAGCCCCTGGAGCTGACGAGGGACACTTGCGAGCTCTTCCTTAAGTGCGGCCCGCTCGGCGGGGGGGGGGGGGGGGAGGGGGGGGGGAGGCGTCCTGGCACCAGACACCGCTGCACGGGTGTCGCGGCGAAACTCCTTAAAAGACAGCCGCAGCTACGCGAGTTGCCGGCGTGTGTTGGACCGCCGCAGTTCGCGCACCTGCTGGCCGCCCCTTGAGGCTCGGTGCAACTGCGGGTGCCGTGGGCTGCCGCGCACTTCGAGCACACGACGCCGTTCTCGCAAACGTTCGCAGTGCGCCCCAGGTGCTGGCACCTGTAGCACTGCACGCCCTCGCGTTTCCGCTGAGGGCGCTCAGGCTGTCGTCGGCGGCCGCTGTCGCTCCCCACCGCAGCGATGAGAAGCTCCAGTGCGGCTGCGAGCTGCTGTCCCTTGCGTTGGGCTGGTGACGTCGGAGTGCGCGAGCGACGGTAGCGAAGTGAGCCGCAGCAAGTCGGGCAGCGGCGTGCGTGATTGCGTGCGTGCGCGCGTGCGTGTGCTGATCTGAGCGGCCGGAGCGGCGCTTACATTCACTTCGGCCTGAGGACGTCCCTGTCGCGGTGCGGTCTTTTCCCGTGCACCACTGGCCGATGTCCTTTCACCGCCTTCTCTGGTCTCGCATTGCTCATCTCGGTTCCGGCGCTTGTGGTTGCGCCAGAACAACTCCAAAAAAGGACGTACAAGCGTACTGTAGCCAGTCTCTTCAGTAGTCCCGTTGGGTTTTCTCAGCGTTCCGCCAATAAATCGCAGTCTTTGGTTTGCTTTCCCGTAACATTATGTATGTCATCGTTCCGACTTAACATTTCCCTAACTGTAGTCTCTAAACGGCAACGGCCTTGCCGCGGTGGATACACCGGTTTCCGTGAGATCACCGAAGTTAAGCGCTGTCGGGCGTGGTCGGCACTCGGATGGGTGACCATCCAGGCCGCCATGCGCTGTTGCCATTTTTCGGGGTGCACTCAGCCTCGTGACGCCAATTGAGTAGCTACTCGACCGAATAGTAGCGGCTTCGGTCAAGAATACCATCATAATGACCGGGAGAGCGGTGTGCTGACCCCACGCCCCTCCTATCGACATCTTCGACTGAGGATGACACGGCGGTCGAATAGTCCCGGTAGGCCACTCGTGGCCTGAAGACGGAGTGTGAGTAATCTCTAAATACTTACTTGAATTTACAGCCTGTATATTTGTGTGATTTATCATGTAACAGAAATTTAGCGGTTTTCTTTTGGTATTCATGTTGATGACTTCACACTTTTCATTATTTAAGACTCCATTGCCACTATTTGCATCATACAGATATCTTGTCTGAAGCGTTTTGCAATTTGTTTTGATCGTTTAGTGACTTTATAAGACGGTGAATGACACCATCATCTGAAAACATTGTAAAAGTGCTACTAAGATTGCTTCCTAAATCGTTTATGTAGATCAGGAACAGCAGAGGACCTACAACACTTCCTTGGCAAACGAAAGATATTACTTCTTGTTTATTTGATGTCTTTCCTTTAGTCACTACGAACTACGATCTTTCTGACAGGAAATGACGAATCCAATCGCACAACTGAGACAATAGTTTATTAGAGATAACTTGTCAGGTATGGTGTCAAAAGCCTTCTGGAAAGCTAAAAATCTGGAATCAGTTTGACATCCCTTGTCAACAGCACTCATTACTTCGTGAGAATAAATATCTAGTTATGTTTCACAAATTCTCTGAATCCGTGTTGGCTGTCTGTCAATATATCGTTCACTTCGAGATAATTCATAATGTTGGAACACAGTGTATGTTCCAAAATCCTACCTCAAATCTATGTTAGCGATGTGGCTCTGTAGTTCAGCGGATTACTGTTATTTCTTTCTGGATATTGGTGCGGCCTATACAGCTTTCCGGTTTTAAGTAAGAATGTCTCAACGAGCGATCAGTTGTATATGATAGCCACATATGAAGCTATTGCATCAGCATACTCCGAAAGGAACCTGAGCGGTATAAACTCAGGTCTGGAGGCCTTACCTGTATTAAATGATTTAGGCTGCTCTGTTACACCCAGAATATCTATTTCTGAGTTAGTCGTGTTGTCAGTTGTTCTTGGTCGAAATCTGGATTATTTTCTTCGTCCCGCATGGTGAAGGAATTTCGAAAAATCTAACTTAGTAACTCACCTTTGGTGGCACTGCCATTAGCAGCATGACCATTGTTATCGCGCAATGGAGATATTGATTGAGTCTTTCCATTGATGTACAGTCATGCTCAAAACTATCCGAACGACCTGAACTGCATTTCGCCTGATTCGCATGCAACCGGCATAACGCGGCTGTCTAGCAGGTCCTCTAATCGCTTCTTGGTACAGTCGTTTGGCTATTGAAAATGGTTCCAGCAAGTCACCACTAGAAAACACTGCTCTGTATCGCAGTAACTCGTGATGTAAAGTAATACCACTATGCTACAAATATCAAGGAACACCTTATCACAGATAAGAGTGTCGTTAAGGCTTGTAATCTCACATTTCTTACAATAAATTACATACTTGAAATGTTGCCACTCTCATTACTATGTCAGATAGGTAATGCACGTTGTGAGTTCGTCGTATTTATGATTTTATCGTCAAAGTATCATACAGTACTTATTATTTAACACAAAATTATATTAAAAATTTAAGTTATCCACGAGCAGCTAGTTGAGAATATGTATGAACTTCAAATGACACGACGAACCGTCTCGTTCTGCGTATGGATTCAAACCTAGGCAATGCAAAATAAGCAAAGATTTCGTGACTGACGCAAACTAACAGTCATTCCTGATTAGGCATACAGAGAGTGATATACCTCGATTTTAGACAGTATGAGTTAGCAAATATCAACTTTAAATTACATAACACAAACATTTTTAACGGACGCGAATTCCTCCCCAGCATCTCTTGTCCCTGTTAACGAACTACGAGAGATGTTAAATATTGCTTCTTCACAAGTAACTTCACAAGTAACTT
This sequence comes from Schistocerca serialis cubense, assembly GCF_023864345.2. NCBI lineage: Eukaryota > Metazoa > Arthropoda > Insecta > Orthoptera > Acrididae > Schistocerca > Schistocerca serialis. The sequence continues at coordinate 50,586,751 of NC_064645.1, forward strand.
ACTTGAAATGCCGTGAGGTAAAGCTTTGTGTTGGACGGGGATTCGAACCCAGAATCTAATTGGATTGATATCGAAGCATAACCAACTGTGACATATCGGATTTTCTCGGCAGTAGCTAGATGTTTTAACTGAAATGACGAGAAGAAACATTAATTTTTTCCTTCCCAGGACTCCAACCCGGCACCTATCGTTGTTATATTCTAGAGAAAACGAACGTTAAATATGGGTTTGTTGCACCAGCAGCGACATGTGAGCATGTTTGAACTATAAATAATATGACGAAGAGTTCAGTGCTCACTGGGAATAGAGCCCCACACATATCGTTGTTGACTACACACAAAGAGACGTCAGCTACCGAATTTTTCTCCACCAGCAGCTCGGAATAACATCTTGAACTTACAGTGATCTCGCAAATAGTTCTGTGTCCCACTGGGAGTTAAAAACGTTAGATATCGTTAGTGTTGACAACGAATGAAAAAACATTAAAAATCAAAATTATTATCCACCAGCAGATAGGTGTTCTCATGCTAGAGCTTGATAATACATAATGAAATCTTTAGTGCCGGCCAGGATTCGAACCCATTCACACGTAATATGTGGAGATGTTGAGGAATCGGCAGTTTTGAACAAACAACAAATTGTAGCCGAGCTGTGTTGCCACGAAGAGATCAAATTCCGCGTTAAGAGCGGTCTGAGTCGCATTCTCAGTTCAGAACCAATTTTATCGACATACAGAAACTCAGATAAAAGATGGAATAAGTGTCCTGTGACTCTACATAGCGTTTGCTTCGACACTAGGAATAAATAACTAGTATAAGAAAGGTTACTGGTGATAGAGTTTCTACATGTTGCCACTCCAGACTTTATTGTGGTTCAACATAACGCCTACTTGGCAGATAAGGAATGCCATCATATATGTGAATTTCAGACCACACTGCCATTATATCTTCTTCACTTGGTGTAGTCAGAAGAGAATGGAATCTTTCTCCTCCTATCTAAAATCATTCATAGAAGTGGGAATTGAACCCAGACCATAGGTATAAGAACCTAACATCAGTCGAACATACCACCAAACCCTCTTTTCTATGACTCATTTTTCTATCGTTGCGCCACACTGGATGAGAATTCTGACACACAGGCTCCCTGTAGTAAATTGCAGCGTGTTCAGTAAATTCGTTTACTTGGTTGACCGAATCACCATGAACTAGCTGCCTCGGCTACCCAGTGCATACATTCGACTCTATTTTGTAATCACCGAAATAAAATCACGTAACTGCCACCTACACAGAACTGCCAACAGTGTAGGATGCAGACATTTAAATAGGAAGCGTTCCTTTCCACTTGAGCTATTCTATTGCGCTATCTGTTTGTAAAAAACGTCGTGCAGCGCAAAAGAAAAGCTCTAACTGTTTCTCTCAGAAGTCTAGACCCGGCCATTTGCATTATCTGGCAGCGCTGTGGTATGCAGAAGTTCTGGAGGAATTATTGTTCAGCTCTGGAGCGGTTGTAGCTATGTGTCAGCTGGTAGCGTAATGGTAAGTGTCGTGCACCGTAGATAAGATGTCGCGAGTTCGGATACATTTACTACTAAATTTTTTTAAAACGCAATTCTGCTGTCTACTGAAGTTACCAATCTAATGGAACTTCGAACATAATTCCCTTCACTTCTCAACCCAAAATAGTCGCATGAGGAAAAAGGGCTAACTTCTGTGACATTTTGTTCTTTTCAGTTTTAATAGACAGCCAGGTAGCAGATGCATCTCGAAGCTTTTGTATTATGCATGGGGAGAGGGCATCGTGCCCAAATAGTCAGAAAAGTATTTTCTACATTATCTGTAGTGTGGTAGTGTCATTTTATTCTTCTTCAAACATTGTTTGACAGCTTTAACTCAGAACAAGGTGTCTACATGCATGTAATCAATAAACTGCATGTGCATCGTCAGACTGTTATAGATAACAACAGAGAATTAGCATATATCGTTGATGATTAATTTCGCTCTCATGTTTACTAATGTTTCAACAACACTAAAGGAAACCTTACGAAAACTGTGCACTGTATTATAAGAAATGAAATAAAACTACCCACAATAACCTTACGACGAAAGTCTGTTTTAATAAAACTGAGTATCGACCATATCACATGGAAGAACTGACAGCGACGTATATCGGAAGGCAGTAAGATCTCTTGCCTTTTGGTATGGCAGTATTCGACAGCCATTTCTATGCGCAAGTAAATCAAGAAAGGCAGCGCGTTTTTGTTATCAAGTAGCGCCTTCATCTGTTACTTTAGTTTTAATGTAATCTACGAGTAACTGCTGATGTTTGATATTAACATGAAAAGGATTCCGTTGACAAGGAAAGAACCTGTTCTTGGGAAACTACTTCTATATTGACCAAAAGGCATTAAATGATCTTCAAGCACGAGTGTTCCAGTAGCGGTATGAATAAAATGATAGTAATAATCGAATTATCCGGTAACTTCACACTTCACAGTGGAGGACGTTGAAAAATTTGGTGCTGGACTGTGATTCGAATTCGTATCTCCTCTTTCGAGTATCTGAATCTCTCAGAACAGTATACTTCAATCATTTCGTTCCTTTTCCCAAGACTGCAATCTTCTCTAGGTCTCCTCCAAAGGATCCAGTACAAAAATATTCGTAATTTCATTTCAAGTCCTACCAAGTGCACACCCACCTGCGAGTGAAAATTAACATGCATTTTTAATGTCTGTTCACGTGTTGCCAACAATCGCTATAGGTGTCGTTATTTCTGGTCAAACACGCACACATCTTAGTGTTGGTGAGTAAGCAACTGATACTTAAGCTATATTTGTGGATGCACCGTAGGTGTGCAGTTCGATTGTCGCTTGGGCACAAAACTTTGTATTCTTACTTTAGATTCAAACACCTAGCAGGTCGTAAGAAAAACCGATAAGTAACATTTGATTTTTCTTAGTTAACAATCCGATTACGTGTTGGGTTCGTATCTCCGTCACAGAACTTCACATCTTGCACTTCATCTTTAAATGCATGCACACTTAGTTACTTCAGAATGGAGGTATATCAGACATCTTTCGTGGTTAGCTAACAGGGACGAAAGGGTCTTGATAGGGGTCCCGGTTTATTACAAAAATTATCGTCTTTTATTTTCAAGTTTAGATTTGGTTGCTGGTATTGGCAAATATTTCGGTAATTCATGACTCTTCATGGCTAGTCATCAGTATGATTAGATTAGATTAGATTAATTCTTGTTCCATAGATCATGAATACGACATTTCGTAATGATGTGGAACATGTCATTTTAAATGAAAGATTTCTTTACATACCATGATTCTATTTCTTTACAACAATTTTTTACACACACTCTCTCTCTGTGTGTGTCACACACACACACACACACACATTATTTTTTTTATTTGTTTGTTGTGCTCGACTATCTGCGAGGCACAAAAACGCCTGTGAATGAGTTTCTTAGTTTTGAGTACACTTGCGAAAGGAATATAAAAACAACTATGAGAGTTACTGATTTATGATGCTTAGCTTGCAGTCAATTCTGAGTATTTTTAGTAACTACACTCCAGTCCCTAAACCTAGTTACAGAAAAGCGAATCAGTCGCATTACGTATTCCAGGCCGTAGCAGCTGCGACTTGGAGACACCAGCTATGGTCACTTCCCAGCCCGCTGTAGGATCACATCGGTTCGTCTTCTTCCTGCTGACACTGTAACTGAGATTTGGCAACAAGGCAACGTACGTTTGGGAACTCTGTGATCGACGAGTTACTTCCTTGTGTGCACGGAATTCAGCCTTAAAGTTCACTTGATTTTACTTGTCATTTCCATTGAATAATCTCAGTTATTATCGCTTGAGGTGTGACAAAAGATTGTAAACTTACGGTTTTCAGCCCAGGAAAGTCGTTGCAGGTGGAAATCGTAACTAATCTCGTCCTTTAAATAGCGGTTTATGAGTTCTAGCCACTATTGGCCTCGTAAGAGGAAGCTCACACACATACCTGTTCGCCAGCTCTGCGGTAACGTGCTGACCTGTGAAAAAGCGTCTGTTATGTTTCGCAGTTCCAGTCTCAGTGACTCCAACGTTCTTCCCCTTCTGTGAAAGAGCTACAAGCAGTCAGATCAAACATCAATAAGGAAATCGCAAGAAAATACTTTCGACTCTCGTCCTTTAAATAGCGGTTTATGAGTTCTAGCCACTATTGGCCTCGTAAGAGGAAGCTCACACACATACCTGTTCGCCAGCTCTGCGGTAACGTGCTGACCTGTGAAAAAGCGTCTGTTATGTTTCGCAGTTCCAGTCTCAGTGACTCCAACGTTCTTCCCCTTCTGTGAAAGAGCTACAAGCAGTCAGATCAAACATCAATAAGGAAATCGCAAGAAAATACTTTCGACTCATAGTGCAATGGTGAAAAACTTACAATGCTGCACAACAGGTAACGCCTCTTTCCGCTGCTGACAAGCAAATTTTGGATTTCTATAACTACATTTATCAAATGCCACATTTGCATACCTCTTGAGTATGACACAGCATACCAATTAAACACAGACCCAATCAAAATGTAAGTCAGTAGTATGTTACTAATTCGTGTCGGTAGAGGCATGCTTGTGTACAGATACTCAGTTTTATTAAAACAGACTTTCGTCGTAAGGTTATTGTGGGTAGTTTTATTTCATTTCTTATAACACAGTGCACAGTTTTCGTAAGGTTTCCTTTAGTGTTGTTGAAACAATAGTAAACATGAGAGCGAAATTAATCATCAACGATATATGCTAATTCTCTGTTGTTATCTATAACAGTCTGACGATGCACATGCAGTTTATTGATTACATGCATGTAGACACCTTGTTCTGAGTTAAAGCTGTCAAACAATGTTTGAAGAAGAATAAAATGCCACTACCACACGACAGATAATGTAGAAAATACTTTTCTGACTATTTGGGCACGATGCCCACTCCCCATACATAATACAAAAGCTTCGAGATGCATCTGCTACCTGGCTGTCTATTAAAACTGAAAAGAACAAAATGTCACAGAAGTTAGCCCTTTTTCCTCATGCGACTATTTTGGGTTGAGAAGTGAAGGGAATTATGTTCGAAGTTCCATTAGATTGGTAACTTCAGTAGACAGCAGAATTGCGTTTTAAAAAAATTTAGTAGTAAATGTATCCGAACTCGCGACGTCTTATCTACGGTGCACGACACTTACCATTACGCTACTAGCTAACACATAGCTACAGCCGCTCCAGAGCTGAACAACAATTCCTCCAGAACTTCTGCATACCACAGCGCTGCCACATAATGCAAATGGCCGGGTCTAGACTTCTGAGAGAAACAGTTAGAGCTTTTCTTTTGCGCTGCACGACGTTTTTTACAAACAGATAGCGCAATAGAATAGCTCAAGTGGAAAGGAACACTTCCTATTTAAATGTCTGCATCCTACACTGTTGGCAGTTCTGTGTAGGTGGCAGTTACGTGATTTTATTTCGGTGATTACAAAATAGAGTCGAATGTATGCACTGGGTAGCCGAGGCAGCTAGTTCATGGTGATTCGGTCAACCAAGTAAACGAATTTATTGAACACACTGCAATTTACTACAGGGAGCCTGTGTGTCAGAATTCTCATCCAGTGTGGCGCAACGATAGAAAAATGAGTCATAGAAAAGAGGGTTTGGTGGTATGTTCGACTGATGTTAGGTTCTTATATCTATGGTCTGGGTTCGATTCCCACTTCTATCAATGATTTTAGATAGGAAGAGAAAGATTCCATTCTCTTCTGACTACACCAAGTGAAGAAGATATAATGGCAGTGTGGTCTGAAATTCACATTTAAGATGGCATTCCTTCTCTGCCAAGTAGGCTTTATGTTGAACCACAATAAAGTCTGGAGTGGCGACATGTAGAAACTTGCATGGGGGCTTATTTATATAATGAATGCAAATAATTTTTAATTTTAGTAGCTGACTGTCCGGTTACGCAGTCTCGTAAACGGTTGGCCCTGACTGGTATTAGTATGCAATCTGACTGCATAGAATAACAACAAAGAATGAAAGAAAACTTCCGTTAACACAATTAATTAATTAAGTCCCCAAGCAACTGTAAAACCTAGGAAACAACAAAACACAAGTGTAGCTGTTCTGTGTGTGGAAGGGTGATTCAACGTACACATCTGGCACGGTTCTTCCTCAATAAGACCAGATATTTTAAACACCATTTGTGCTGAAGTAACTAAAAAAAAACCAGAAATACTATAATTGCACATAGAAACCAGAGATGCAGTCTAATATAAGAACACGAGCCAGATGCTTTGTTGACTGAACCTGTGACCAAGAGGCATTATTGTTTAAGACATTGAAATAATGAAAAAAAAACCGGAATTTTTTACCTTCATATATATTGACGAAAAGCACACTCTGATCATTACAGCATCCCCAATCCAATAACATCTAGTGTCTAGCCCATCAAAACAATACTACAAATTCTGAACAAGCACTCACTACCGCAACTTCTCAACTACGACTCGCTACTGCAACATCTCAATAGTACTCTCCACCATGACTTCTCGACAAGAACTGCCTACTGCTACTTCTCAATAAGCACTGCCAGTGGAGGCGGCTGAATAATACTCTTTGGCTCAATCTCTGGCGCTGTGACTCAGTGTAGCCACCTTTCATATGCCCCTCCTCCACGGGCCAGAATTTGATGGTATTTTTGCCAGCATTGGTGGTGAAAATACCACCAAATTCGTCCAAAAAATACAGACAAAAATTAAAAAGTAATATCAATAACTAAATATCACATAACTAAATAAATTTTGGCTTTGCACTGACCCTTCAATAACCTAATATATAAAATACAGTAAGGAATACAAAAACTTGCATACATGTGATTTTACATAATAGTCTACATAAGTATCATGTGGTTAAACAATTCAATCAATAGCGTCAGCCATGACGAATAGGTTCAGATAAGAGTCTCATAACATCTTATAAACAGTAAACACACAAAAAATCAGTTCTTACAAATATTCACATAAAACCCTTTCAATATTTTAATAAACAAGTAGTTGACAGTTCCAGCAGTAGTAACCAGCAATGGTCAACAGGTGCAAACAGCAAGAAGTAACATCATTTGAGTAGAAGCAGTTCCAACAGTGGCACCCAGTAATGTTGAACAGGTGCAGACACCGACAAGTGACATTATTTCAGTAGAAGTAGTTCCATCAGTGACACCCAGTAATGTTGAGCAGGTGCAGACACCAAGTGACATCATTTCAGTATAAGCAGTTCCATCAGTGGCACCCAGCAATGTTGAACCGGTGCAGACACCAACAAGTGACATCATTTCAGTAGAAGCAGTCCATCAGTGGCACCCAGTAATGTTGACAGGTGTAGACACCAACAAGTGACATTATGTCAGTAGAAGCAGTCCATTAATGGCACCCAGTAATGTTGAACAGGTGCGGACACCAACAAGTGACATAATTTCAGCAGAAGCAGTCCATCAGTGGCACCCAGTAATGTTGAGTAGGTGCAGACAGCAACAAGTGACATTATTTCAGTAGAGGCAGTTCCATCAGTGGCACCTAGCAATGTTGAACAGGTGCAGACACCAACAAGTGACATTATGTCAGTAGAAGCAGTTCCATCAGTGGCACCCAGCAATGTTGAACAGGTGCAGACAGCAACAAGTGACATCTCATCACTGGTTGAGCAGTTCCAACAGTGGCACCCAGTAATGTTGAACAGGTGCAAGCACGAACAACAGTTTGAATGCACACACAATTGCTTTTACAAAATTATCATCAATGCTCTTACACTAAACATACAGATTATAATAAACACACAAATGATATCAGATAATTGTCATATTAAATATTACAAATACACAAATATCAGTAAACCTATAATATTTATGGGTGTCAGTGCAGGCCACAACAAACAAGAAAAATAATATTTAGGATATAGGTCGGTACCAATTATTTGGGATTAGGAAAGGAAAACACACAAAACACACTCACTCACCTTTCATCCACTTTAAGTACTACTGTGTAATTGAATAGTGTTAACTGTGTAAATGCAATTCTGTCAAAGATTTGATGTTCGACATGTGTATCAAGTAGTAGTGGCAGCAATATATAACAGTCAATAATAGTTAGTCAACATCATAATCATCATGTCAAGACCAATGTTTGCCAAGCCAAATCAAAATGTACGGTTGCTGAACAACTGTCAGTGTGCCAAGATATGCAATTACTTCCTCTCTTCAAAAAAAGTATATACTGCTTATTGATTTAACAAAGTGTGTGTGTAGACAATCTTCCTTCTACTTTAGTGTTCTAGTCTGCCATTTTCATCCTCCTTGTTCCATATAAACCAACAAAAAAAAAAAAAATGCTCCTCACTTACTTCACCTCTTATCCACTAAAACTCCAATAATCATCAGCATCACATAATCTTAATACTTCAATAATACCTCTTACGTCGATACATATAAACCTTATCATCAATATCATTTACCTTACCTCTTGTCCACCAAAACTGCAATAATCGTCAACTTCACACAATCTCAATACCTCAATAATACCTCATACGTCGATGCATATAAACCTTATCATCAATATCATTTCACTTCCATAACAACTCTTTCCTCTAGTCAGTCTCCTCGAACAAGTACAGACAAAATCCTAGTGGAAACTTCAATTCATCATCCCATACAATCCGAAGACACAATGTCCACACACAACCTCTGTGTAATCCATCTGACGCAAATCTTCTACTCATTATGAATTATAAAATACATTTTGGTTACCTTGTCCATCATAAAATAAAAGAAATGCATACACGACCTCTAACAGCCTTTAGTTTGAATAACTTTCAGTAAGTAAGTACGAGTACAGAGTGTGAATGATAGTAATAATTCACAGTGTGTACACCACCTTAAGAGTCATGGCAAAACAGAAGCAAACATGTGGAGTATTTCTTGTGTCGAGTGTCACTTACTAATTCAATTGCTCACGAAGAATGCAGTGTAATAACTGTCAATGGTCTAAACCTAGTGTTGGTATTTCATGTCGTTAGCTTCTTTTCTACTAGCATAAATTTATACAGCTTCCATAAAAGCTCCAGCTCATGGCAGTTCATTTTCTTATCTTAAAATATAAAGCACTGAGCGTAAGCAAAACATGCAATAGCGAGACAATATACCAGTAGAGAACATAATGTCAACAAGTGGATGCAGCACAATTCCTACCACGAGGCTCTGCCAAGCAAACAATCTATAATTAATACCATAGCGTGACCTAAACTCTATGTTCGTGCACAGTATATCAGCATTTCTATATACCAAATTAAAGAGTAGTCATGACAACAAAACAGAAATGTGTAAATATGCAATCCATACGCAAAGCAGCAAATATGTTATCTTACATAATAAACAGGTCATTAGCATCATATCAGCATAAGCAAATAAATGTTCATATGTAATCTTAATAAGTAAACATGAAGGCGCAAGCAGATAAATCACAAAGTGTAACCTACATACATAACCACATCAGCACATTTAATCAGGTGACAATTATAATTTAAATAAATAAGCACAGCAGGCACATAATAAAAAAAATGTGACATCAGTGAAAAAGCATAGCAGCCAAGCGATGCATAATATACACAAGTAACAACCCTGTTCATTAATCAATCATTGTCAAAATCAGTTAACACAAAGTATAAATCACGTAATCGCGAACAGCAAATTACGTCTAAAGTACGTACATAAGGGAAAATATGTTACCTGAAAAATAAACTTAATTAATAGTTACCTTTTTAGTTTATTACTTTCTTCTTCGAAATTACATTCTTCCTGAAATTTTCTCGATAGCAAGTCCTCTTAACATTCGACACACACAGAATTTACCTGAAGTTCTTAAATATTTTATACAACCGTATCCTGAAAAATACTGAACGTTAATAACATAATTTATCAAGTCACTATAGCTTTATACTGAATTTAATCGGAGAAATTAAACTGTGTATTTGTTTACGGCTGTCAGTGCATTCGCACTGAGCGCTCGATCAGCTGTAGGTACGCGTGACGTAGGAAGAAATTGTTTACGGTCAGTGACTGCCTTGTGCGGCGCGCAGACTTGACTGTTGCTTTGAGTATGTGCCGCCGCCGGAACACGGCGCGGTATCCTTATATTCTCTGCATGTTTACGTATAACTGTTGGTTTCTCGAAAGTATGTCATTCCACAAAAATTTTAACGTTCGATATATGATGTATTCCCTTAGAGCGCCGAGATTTAAGAGTTTCTACTTCGACAGTGTTATCATGAATAATTTTGCGAACTCTATACGGACCGTTATAAAGCAGAAAAAATTTGCGACACAAGCCTTTCCCTTTGTGAGAAAACGGTGAGACTTGATTAACACCTTTTGACCAACTGACAAAGTTTTTAAACGACCAGGACGTTTAGCTGATTTCTCTCTTCTAGCAGCTGCAGATGCAATATTTTGCAGAGCCAGTTTCACAACTTCAGAATGCCGCAGTTTCCGTGTAGGCGGAAAAGGAACGATTTCAGAAATGCGATTTGTCGGTGCTTTATTTTTTAATATCAATTTCGACGGTAAAGAAGTTGAATCATTAGGGAGTTCATTCAGAATGTTTTGAAAAATATGAAGATACTGATCCCAAGTTCTGTGATTCTGATGACAATAAAGTCGACACAATTTATTGATTTCCTTCATCCATCGCTCTGAAGCGTTAGATTGAGGGTGAAAAAGTGAAATGAAAATTGGTTTAATCTTACGACACCGTAGAGTACGAAGCCAAATTTTAGAGCGAAACTGAGATCCATTATCTGATATAACCTTATCAACATGACCCACTTCTTTAAGAAAATGTTTGATGAAAGCATCTGAAACTGAACGAGCTGTTGCTTTGCGTAAAGGTGTAAAACACACATATTTTGATGTCAATTCCACTGCTACCAAAATGTATGCAAAACCATTAGTAGAACGAACCACGGGACCGAACAAATCGACTGCAGCCATCTCCTTTAATTTCCCTGGAATGATAGGAAACAACGGTGCTCTGTGAGAAATAGTTGGCGGCTTAGCCTTTTGACATAATTTGCATTTGGCAAGAACAGATCGAATACGTTTTTCCATATTACTGAAGTAGCAATTTTCTCGTAATTTATGAAAGCATTTTCTGGGACCAAAGTGTGCATAACTGAAATGTGTGTACCAAATCAATTTATTGACCCACTCATCAGGAATACAAACTAACCAAACAGAGTTGTCGACCGATTTTCGTTTAAAAAGAATATCATTGCGAACTAAATAATACTGTCTGATCTCTACGCTTTCCTTTCTCCTCCACTTCTCCTTAATGTCCTTCCAGATTGGATCCTTATTTTGCTCCTTAGCGATGTCCTGGAGCGAAGACGAAATAAAATTCTCAAACGCAACACCTTGAATATACATCAAACAATAATTGTTTTCTTTGCAGTCCTCTTCAGCACTTTGTTTCAAACCCATAGGCGCACGTGATAAAGCATCAGCAATAATATTTGAAGAACCCTGTATGTAAACAATACTAAAATCAAATTCCTGTAGATACAGCGCTCATCGTGACAATCTTCCATGAGTTAATTTTGTTGACATAAGAAATTCCAGAGCTCGATGATCGGTGTAAACCTTAGTATGTCTGCCATACAAAAATATGCGAAATTTTGTGAAAGCCCATACAACAGCCAAGGCTTCAAGTTCCGTAATCGAATAATTCTTTTCTGATTTAGAGAGAACACGACATCCAAATGCAATAGTTTTCTGTACTACAATGCCGTCTTCTTTTCTCTCTTGAAATAAGTGTGCACCTAGGCCTTTGTATGATGAGTCCGTCGCCAAACAAAAATATTTAGATAAATCCGGATGTGAAAGAAGTGGAGCAGCAACTAAAGCATCACGAAGTTGTTCAAATTCTGACTGAGCTTCCTCATCCCAACACCAATTGGAATTCTTTCCGGATAGTTCACATAAACGAGGTGTGGCCAAATCGTCCAATCTAACAAAGCGTCTAAGAAAATTACAGACACCAAGGAAACTACGAACATCACGTTTTGTAGTAGGAACAGCATAATTACGAATAGCGTCTAGTTTCTCTGGATCAGGAAGAATACCTTCTGTAGAAATAATATGACCAAGGAATTTGACCTGAGAACGACCAAATTCAGATTTTTCCAAGTTCACTGTAATTCCAACTCTTGCAAAAATACGTAATAATGAATCCAAAATTTTGTTGTCCTCACTCCAAGAACGTTTAGCAATAAGAATATCGTCAACATATGAAGTAATATTGTCACGAAGATAAACAGGTAAAATTTCGTTTAAACTACGAATGAATGCTGCTGAAGATACGGTAAGTCCAAACGGTAATTTCCGAAACTGGTAACAGTTACCAAAGGCTAAAAAGGCAGTGTATTTCCTACAATCAGCGTGGAGTTCTAATTGCCAAAAACTTGCGCGCATAGCAATCGTGGATAAAAATTTAATTCCATGGAAATGTTGAAGAAGTTCATCTAAATTTTGTGGACGGTCAGTTTCAGGAATGATGATATTATTTATCTTTCTGGAATCCAGAACCAAACGAATTGACCCATTCTTTTTAAGAACGACGTGTAATGGGCTGGTATAAGGACTGACTGCTGGCTCAATAATGCCTTGATCTAACATGTATTGCAGTTCACTCTTAACCTTGTCTCTGTAAGCCAAAGGAATAGCGTACGTTTTCCCCCGAAATGGTGTGTGTTCTTTCACTTTAAATAAATATTGTAAGCCTTGTATAGTTCCTGTGTGATGACTAAGTACTGTAGCATGTGAAGTCAAAATTTGGTGCAGTTCTTCTCTTGCAACTTCATCTGGCACTTCAGCTTTCTTAACCTTTTCATTAATTAATTCTTCGCTGTTAATTATATCATCCATCGCGTCTCTGGATCTATTGTCGTTGTCATGAATGAACACATTGTCGTCTTAATGCTCAGCGAAAACATCAGAAGTAAGAAACCTTAAACATTTTGTATCTGATTCAGATCTTGTTAAAGACTCGAAAAATTTCAAACATTTCGGCATTCCGGCAACAGTCAAATTCACACTTCCTTCTTTAAAGTTCAAAATTGCCTTATGTGTGTTAAGAAACTCCATACCTAATATAATTTGTGTACTGAGTAACGGAACAATAATAAAATCAGCAGAAAATTCGTATCCTTGACAAATGAAATTTAGGTTGGTCTGTTGTTTGACTTCCACACTTTTTCCAGAAATAGCTCCTCGAATTGTAGTTTTAGAAACAGGTAACACAGGACAAGCAATAGTTCTTACACATATACGAAAAACTGATTCACTAATAACATTCATTGGGCTCCCAGAATCTAAAACCGCAGTGAACTTATTCTTACCCACACGTACTTCAATAACAGGATTTTAAAAATGCGTCTACATTATTTTCCTTTTCGTCTAGCAAAATGTCTCTCATGTCTTCCAGGCGTACGTAGTGTAAAGTCGTACTGTCATTACTTTCTGAACCGTCTATATTGCTGCCAGAAGCCGAAGCTACAAGTCATTGTCGATTGCCTGCGTCACGTCTTTGATTCTTCGCGTCATTTCGCGGATCAATTTCTACGATTTGCACTTGTCTCTCTGAAGTTCTGTCACGTGGAGGATGCCAATTAGGTCCTTCCTGTCTGTTGGATACAAATTCTTGGTTGTGTCTGTTATTAAAATTTCTATTTTCCTGTCTGTCTGCATAACTACTTCTTGTGTAATTTCGACTGTCATTTCTGAAATTACTGTTAGATCTACTACCCTGGTTATTTCTGTAGTAAGAATTTCTATTATTGTATGAATAATTTCTGTCTTGATGATACCGATTACTGTTTCCGTATGATTGATCATTCCGGTAGGAATTACCGTTGTTATAATTGTCTGTGTAATTTCTGTTAGAACGTCTGTTATTGTCATAAGGCTGGTATCTATTGTCCTGTCTGTTTCGTCTGTCATTCTGAAAATTACCCATATAACGTCCGTTCCGATCACTATCCCTTTTCTCTGAAAATCTATTGTAATTACTGTTACTGTAAAAATTACAAGAAGTCCCGTCGTCGTTGTCATACTCAAGTTCTTGTAGCAAAGTCTTAAAAGTCTCAATGTCGTCTATACATCTTCCGGCTAAAGCAATTTGTCTTATGGATTGTGGCAGCTTAGTTAAACAAATGCGAATTAATTCAGTCGGGCTATAAGGGCTGGAAAGGAACTGATTCTTTCGAATCATGTCTTCAAAGTATTCAGACTGTTTAAAATTACGCTGCATAATAAGACTATGTTTGACTCTGTCTTGCGTGTTTTCGGACCAATATGCCGATAGAAATGCATGATAAAAATCATTTAAATTATTACAATCTCTAATAAGTGCGCGCATCCGCGTCGCCGGTTCATTTTCAAAATATCCCCACGTAAATTCCAGTTTGTGACTTAGTGGCCAATTTGGTGGAAGTGCGTACATAAATTGATCTAACCATGAACATGGATGTATGTCGTTCTTAGAATTGCGAAAGATCTTAAATTTCCGAACAGTTAAGAAGTGTTTATAGTCAAAGTTTTCTCCTCGTGGCGACAAAGACCTACCGCGTCTGTCCCAGTCCCAATGTCGATTATTGTCAAGTTCGCGCGCCTGGCGCTCTCTTGTTGCTTCCCGTAAATGAAATAAATTACTTTCTTCAAACCCCTCTGCTATCTGTGATTCTAAATTTCTTCTGCTGTCTTTTCCTACAATTTCGCTTTCAATTTGTTTGACTTGCTTTCCTAATGCCTCAAATTCCCTTTTAATGCGTTCATTAAATTTTCCCTGATTTTCAACATGTTTATTTATGTTCTGGTACTCTTCTGTTTCTGCAAATGGCAATGGAGCTGTATCATCTGAATCTATGTCCCCATTTAAACTAAGACTTGTCAATTTATCTGAAATCTGCTCAACTCTTTCCGATAAGTCACCTATTTTTTCTTTCTGTTTATTTACGTCTTCCGTAAGTGTCGAGACTCGGGTTTCAGTATTGATACATTTAGTAGTTAACTGTTCATACTGTTGTGTTAGGTTATTTATTCTGTCATTTGGCACGGATTCCTCGATTCTTTCAAGTATTTCTTCCTTATCATGTGCACGTTGTAAATTTAACTCTGAAAACTTCTGTACTATCACGCGATCTCTTTCTTCCTGTTCTCTATCCTGTTCCTTTTGTCTGATTTCTATCGAAATTAATCTATTATTGTGAGCATTCAAAATCGGTTGTACTTCTTCTCTAATTTCTTTCTTTAATTCATCTTTCATATTTTTGAAACATGTCCCTATTCGCGAATCTAACCGTGTTTCCATTGTTTCCATCTCTGTTTCTAAACGTATTGCCACTGTTTTTAATTCAGATCGTAACCGTGTTTCCATTGTTCCCATATCTGTTTTAATTTCAGATTGTAACTGTGATCCCAGTGAGTCTAGCCGTATTTCCATTGTTCCCATCTGTGTTTTTAATTCAGATCTAAACTGTGGTTCCATTGTTCCCATCCGTGATCCCAAATTTAATATAGCACCCATCAATTGCTCCATATTAACTGGTCCAAAATTCTTTTCGCCCCTAACATTTCCCATAAAACTAACTTCCTTCGTCATAGCTGTGAAGCTATCTGTGTTCGATACTATTCCAGTATCTTCTGTCAATAATCTCGTATTCTGAAAATTCTTTAATTGTGAAAAGTTTTGAACTGGTTCTGGACTATTTTCCCGACTTATTAAATTGTTTTCAACTTCATTATTCATCATACTGTTCTCCTGTGTTGGCGAGTTCGCCATGTCAACAATTTCGTCATTCTGACTATCCATCATTTTTGCCTTTTTCATCGATCGCGTAATCATTTACAAAACATACAAAACTCGTCACTATATGAAAATTACGCACAATGACACTTTATCACCAACAATATCATTCACACGGAATGCTTCCCTCAAACACGATTAACGAACAATTGAAATCTTCATAATTGCACAAAATTATCAAACCCGTATACAAGACAACAAAAATTCTTCCTCAATAAAACCATATATTTTAAACACCATTTATACTGAAGTAACTAAAAAAACCAGAAATACTATAATTGCACATAGAAACCAGAGATGCAGTTTAATACAAGAACACGAGCCAGATGCTTTGTTGACTGAACCTGTGACCAAGAGGCATTATTGTTTAAGACATTGAAATAATGAAAAAAAAAACCGGAATTTTTTACCTTCATATATATTGACGAAAAGCACACTCTGATCATTACAGCATCCCCAATCCAATAACATCTGGTGTCTAGCCCATCAAAACAATACTACAAATTCTGAACAAGCACTCACTACCGCAACTTCTCAACTACGACTCGCTACTGCAACATCTCAATAGCACTCTCCACCATGACTTCTCGACAAGAACTGCCTACTGCTACTTCTCAATAAGCAGTGCCAGTGGAGGCGGCTGAATAATACTCTTTGGCTCAATCTCTGGCGCTGTGACTCAGTGTAGCCACCTTTCAAACTCTATCACCAGTAACCTTTCTTATGCTAGTTATTTATTCCTAGTGTCGAAACAAACGCTATGTAGAGTCACAGGACACTTATTCCATCTTTTATCTGAGTTTCTGTATGTCGATAAAATTGGTTCTGAACTGAGAATGCGACTCAGACCGCTCTTAACGCGGAATTTGATCTCTTCGTGGCAACACAGCTCGGCTACAATTTGTTGTTTGTTCAAAACTGCCGATTCCTCAACATCTCCACATATTACGTGTGAATGGGTTCGAATCCTGGCCGGCACTAAAGATTTCATTATGTATTATCAAGCTCTAGCATGAGAACACCTATCTGCTGGTGGATAATAATTTTGATTTTTAATGTTTTTTCATTCGTTGTCAACACTAACGATATCTAACGTTTTTGACTCCCAGTGGGACACAGAACTATTTGCGAGATCACTGTAAGTTCAAGATGTTATTCCGAGCTGCTGGTGGAGAAAAATTCGGTAGCTGACGTCTCTTTGTGTGTAGTCAACAACGATATGTGTGGGGCTCTATTCCCAGTGAGCACTGAACTCTTCGTCATATTATTTATAGTTCAAACATGCTCACATGTCGCTGCTGGTGCAACAAACCCATATTTAACGTTCGTTTTCTCTAGAATATAACAGCGATAGGTGCCGGGTTGGAGTCCTGGGAAGGAAAAAATTAATGTTTCTTCTCGTCATTTCAGTTAAAACATCTAGCTACTGCCGAGAAAATCCGATATGTC
This sequence comes from Schistocerca serialis cubense, assembly GCF_023864345.2. Classification (NCBI taxonomy): domain Eukaryota; kingdom Metazoa; phylum Arthropoda; class Insecta; order Orthoptera; family Acrididae; genus Schistocerca; species Schistocerca serialis. Next base: position 50,604,128 of record NC_064645.1, read on the forward strand.
ACAGTTGGTTATGCTTCGATATCAATCCAATTAGGTTCTGGGTTCGAATCCCTGTCCAACACAAAGCTTTACCTCACGGCATTTCAAGTAAGTTACTTGTGAAGTTACTTGTGAAGAAGCAATATTTAACTTCTCTCGTAGTTCGTTAACAGGGACAAGAGATGCTGGGGAGGAATTCGCGTCCGTTAAAAATGTTTGTGTTATGTAATTTAAAGTTGATATTTGCTAACTCATACTGTCTAAAATCGAGGTATATCACTCTCTGTATGCCTAATCAGGAATGACTGTTAGTTTGCGTCAGTCACGAAATCTTTGCTTATTTTGCATTACCTAGGTTTGAATCCATACGCAGAACGAGACGGTTCGTCGTGTCATTTGAAGTTCATACATATTCTCAACTAGCTGCTCGTGGATAACTTAAATTTTTAATATAATTTTGTGTTAAATAATAAGTACTGTATGATACTTTGACGATAAAATCATAAATACGACGAACTCACAACGTGCATTACCTATCTGACATAGTAATGAGAGTGGCAACATTTCAAGTATGTAATTTATTGTAAGAAATGTGAGATTACAAGCCTTAACGACACTCTTATCTGTGATAAGGTGTTCCTTGATATTTGTAGCATAGTGGTATTACTTTACATCACGAGTTACTGCGATACAGAGCAGTGTTTTCTAGTGGTGACTTGCTGGAACCATTTTCAATAGCCAAACGACTGTACCAAGAAGCGATTAGAGGACCTGCTAGACAGCCGCGTTATGCGAATCAGGCGAAATGCAGTTCAGGTCGTTCGGATACTTTTGAGGATGACTGTACGTCACATACGAGCAGAACCTCTTTGAATTTTCTGCAAATTTCGAGGCAGAGTTTCTCTGTGGGAAGTATTGAAAGTGTCTCGCATTGAAGTTCGCGCTATATTTCGAACTTCTGTAAAACTTCGCCAACCGCGAGTGTTTTACGTTATTTTAAATTGGGCGTGCTCTTTTTGTTGCTTCTGCAACAGCGTTATGACCTCTTTTGTATACTGTGGGACCAGTAGCATCTCGTATTAATTTCTCTGTTATATGTCTCTCAACAGCCATCGATACTATTTCTTTGAATTTAAACTGCATCTGGTCTACGTTTACATATTCAGATTGGGAAGAGTGGAGAGTGTCTCTTAGGGAAGCCTCAAATGAATTTTTATCCGCTTTTTTAAACTGATGTATTATTTTTGGTGGGTTTGGATGTTACGATATTCATTTCACAAAGAAATGCGATAATGGTCACAGTAAGTTCGACTCTTGGGAGAGTATATCGGAGGCGCTGCAAAATCTGAACTGGCGCACGAATGAATTTAGACGCCAACTATTGCACGAAAGCAAACTTAAAAGTTTTTGAGAACAAAAACTTTCTCAAACGTATCATTTCGTAGGGACCATGAAGCTAAGGTTAGACTAATTATAGCACTCAAAGGCACTTACATAGCCATTCTACCCGCGGTGCACTAGCGATACGTACACAAAGAATCCCAACACGTGGTACCATAGCAAGTACCCTCTGCCACGCTGGTTTGGAGTGTATGTGTGTGGATATAGTTGGTCTATCCTGCTGAGCTGCATCTTCTTGGTCACGGATTTGTCTGTTTTGGCCGCTGACGATATTTTGGCATCACTTAGTACGTAGCACTAACAAAGCATATGGAAAAGCCAAAACAACCTTCGGTAAAATTAAAAGCAAAGGTGGTAACATTAAGAGCGCAATGTGAATTCCACTGTTACATGCAAAGGAGAGAACGAATAATTGGAAAGAGTACATTGGAGATCTCTATGAGGGGGGAGACCTGACGAGTGAGGAGAAGAAACAGGAGTCGACATAGATAAGGCAGGGGATCCGGTATTAGAATCAGAATTTAAAAGAGCTTTGGAAGACTTAAGATCGAATAAAGCTGAAAGGATCGATAACATTTCTAAAATCGTTGGGGGAAGTGACAACAAAACGATTATTCACGTTGGGGTGTAGAGTGTATGAGTCTGGCGATATTCCATATGATTTTCGGAAAAGCATCATCCAAACAATTCCCGAGATTGCAAGAGATGTCAAGTGCTAGAATTATCGCACAATCAGCTTATTAGCTCGTCCATACATGTTGCTAACAATAATTATATACAGAAGAATGGAAAAAGAAAATTGAGGATGTGCTAGATGACTTTTAGTTTGGCTTTACAAAAGATAAAGGGACGAGAGAGGCAATTCTGACATTGCGGTTGATAGTAGAAGCAAGACTGAAGAGACACCAAGACACGTTCATAGGATTCGTTCAACCTGAAAAAAGCTTCCGGCAATGCCAAATAGTGCAAGCTGTTTGAAATTCTGAGAGAAATAGGGGTACGCTATACAGAAAGACGGATGATATACGTTATGTGCAAGAACGAAGTGCTCGGATTAAAAAGGGTGTAAGACAGGTATCTATTCTTTCACCCCTACTGTTCAATCATACACCGAAGAAGCAATGACGAAAATAAAAGACAGGCTCAGTAGTGGAATTAAAATTCAAGTTGAAATGATATAAATGATAAGATTCTCTGATGACATTCCTAGCCTCACTGAAAGTGAAGAGAAATTAGAACTGCTGAATGGATTGAACAGTATAACGAGTGTAGAATGCGCATTGAGAGTAAATCAAAGAAAAACGAAAGTAATGAGAAGTAGCGGAATTCATAACAGCGAAAAACTAGACGAAGTTAAGGAATGCTGTCGCCTAGACAGCAAAATGAGCCATGACGGACGGAGCAAGGAGGACATAAAAATATGACTACGACTATCGAAAAAGGTCATTCCTGGCCAAAGCAAGTCTACTTGTATAAAACATAGGCCTTAATCTGAGGAGGGAATTTCGGAGAACCTACGTTTGGAACACAATACTTGTGGTAGTGTTACATGGACTGTGGAAAAACTAGAAAGGAAGAGAACCAAAGCATTTCAGGTGTGGGGCTACAGACGAATGTTGAATATTTGGTGGACTGATAAAGTAAGGAATGAGGTTCTCCAGAGAAATGGCGAGGAAAGGAAAACACTGACAAGAAGAAGGGACAGGATAGTAGGACACGTCACGGAGTAACTTCCATGGTGCTAGAGGGAGCTGTAAAGAGTAGAAACTGTAAAAGAAAACAGAAATTGGAATACATTCAGCAAATAACTGAAGACGTGCGTTTCAAGTGCTACCCTGAGGTAAAGAGGTTGGCACAGGAGAGGAATTTGTGGCTGGCCTATCAAAGCAGTAAGAAGACTGATGGCACAAAAGAAATTAACATTTCCTTTGCATGTTTGAAGCTTCGCTTACGATCTGTGTGTTCCATGTTTTATTTTCACATATTTCCTGGTAGAAAAACTATGTTATGTTGCAGAATTGTATCACAATATTACATGCACTGAGCAGGAGCACAACAACACTGGGTGTAGTTTTATCACCTCTCCCTTCCGCCCCTACCCCAACACCCACTTTTCTTAAAAGAAGAGAAGGCTTCAACATTGTACAAGGCGTAGTTCGTATGACGATGAAAAAAAAGAAAAAAAACATCATGCCGAGCAAAACATGCTCCAAACGCGTAGCAAGATTTTCAATTGAAAACGAAGTGAATAATGTAACGGGTATTATAACAAAACAAATAACTTACACTACTGGCCATTAAAATTGCTACTCCACGAAGATGACATGCTACAGACGCGAAATTTAACCGACAGGAAGAAGATGCTGTGATATAAAAGTGATTAGCATTTCAGAGCATTCACACAAGGTTGGCGCTGGTGGCGAAACCTACAACGTGCTGACATGAGGAAATTTTCCAAGCGATTTCTCATACACAAACAGCAGTTGACCGGCGTTGCCTGGTGAAACGCTGTTGTGATGCCTCGTGTAAGGAGGAGAAATGCGTACCATCACGTTTCCGTCTTTGATAAAGGTCGGATTGTAACCTACGCGATTGTAGATTACCGTATCGCGACATTGCTGCTCGCGTTGGCCGAGATCCAATGACTGTTAGCAGAATATGGAATCGGTGCGTTCAGGAGGGTAATACGGAGCGCCGTGCAGGATCCCAACGGCCTCGTATCACTAGCAGTCGAGATGACAGCCATCTTATCCGTATGGCTGTAAAAATCCACTACGTGCAGCCACGTCTCGATCCCTGAGTCAACAGATGGGGACGTTTGCAAGACAACAACCATCTGCACGAACAGTTCGACGACGTTTGCAGCAGCATGGACTATCAGCTCGGAGACCGTGGCTGCGGTTACCCTTGACGCTGCATCACAGACAGGAGCGCCTGCGATGGTGTACTCGACGACGAACCTGGGTGCACGAATGGCAAAACGTCATTTTTTCGGATGAATCCAGGTTATGTTTACAGCATCATGATGGTCGTATCCGTGTTTGGCGACATCGCGGTGAACGCCCATTGGAAGCGTGTATTCGCCATCGCCAAACTGGCGTATCACCCGGCGTGATGGTATGGGGTGCCATTAGTTACACGTCTCGGTCACCTCTTGTTCGCATTGACGGCACTTTGAACAGTCGACGTTACATTTCAGATGTGTTAAGACCCGTGGCTCTACCCTTCATTCGATCCCTGCGAAACCCTACTTTTCAGCAGAATAATGCACGACCTCATGTTGCAGGTCCTGTACGGGCCTTTCTGGGTACAGAAAATCTGCGACTGCTGCCCTGGCCAGCACATTCTCCAGATCTCTCACCAATTGAAAACGTCTGGTCAATGGTGGCCGAGCAACTGGCTCGTCACAATACGCCAGTCACCACTCTTGATGAACTGTGGTATCGTGTTGAAGCTGCATCGGCAGCTGTACCTGTACACGCCATCCAAGCTCTGTTTGACTCAATTCCCAGGTGTATCAAGGCCGTTATTACGGCCAGAGGTGGTTGTTCTGGGTACTGATTTCTCAGGATCTATGTACCCAAATTGCGTGAAAATGTAATCACATGTCAGTTCTAGTATATCTGTCCAATGAATTCGCGTTTATCATCTGCATTTCTTCTTGGTGTAGGAATTTTAATGGCCAGTAGTGTTTTTATCACATAACACTGTAGGAACCACGCTGGCCGTAGCCAGTCAACGTTAAGACATAGTGAAAATATCTGAACTGCGTTCTGATGATTCTTGGATTCAACTGTGAACCGAACTTCACTTTCTAAATGCCGAACAGGGTCCGACAGACATTACAGCGGTGGTGATTCTTTCCGCGAACACTGCAGTGGACCGCAGTGTTGTGCCAGCGTACACGACGGTAACTCATCTGAAGATGTCTCCGTAGCACCTGTGCAGCTGCGTGAGGCGGTTCCACAACATGGGCATCTTGTTGAAGCTAAGCGCGGTCCCTAGCACCGGCAGTGTCGGGGTCGCGGGATCGACATCCGTCGTCGGCGGGTGGCCCACAGCCAGGCTGCAGCAGCCAGCAGGCAGTGAGATCAGGGCCATACAGGCGGCGAACACCACATAGACTGTGAATGTATGCTTTCCCGGCGTATACAGCTGGCGAAGACTTCTCGGGCGCACCCGCTTCCCCCTCCACCCTGCCCGTCGGCTCATCTGGATTAAGCCTCCCGCGGCCAGGTGGTGGGGGGCACGACGCAGGTATAAAGGGACCGGCATCCGCAAAGTCTCGGCACTTTGCCAGAAGATGACGAGTACGTCACTCGTCGAAACGTCGCAGTTCGAAGACACCGCTACCCGGCTGGAAGCCCGAGAACTTTTCGGCACCACATAGACTGTTCAGTGTCCAGGGAGCTGCGCCACGCGGCTCTCCTCTGTTTCTCCGTCCGCAACTCCCCACCAGCGATCTTTCCAGATATCACCGACAGTGGTTTGTTTGTCTGTGCGCACACGTGCACGATTCCGTTGCTTCTTTTGCGAATAGGTATTTAAGTTACATAGTTAACCCATGAACCATGGAGCTTACCGTTGGTGGAGAGGCTTGCGTGCCTCAACGATACAGATAGCCGTACCGTAGGTGCAACCACAACGGAGGGGTATCTGTTGAGAGGCCAGACAAACGTGTGGTTCCTGAAGAGGGGCAGCAGCCTTTTCAGCAGTTGCAGGGGCAACAGTCTGGATGATTGACTGATCTGGCCTTATAACACTAACCAAACTGGCCTTGCTGTTCTGGTACTGCGAACGGCTGAAAGCAAGGGGAAACTACAGCCGTAATTTTTCCCGAGGGCATGTAGTTTTACTGTATGATTAAATGATGATGGCGTCCTCTTGGATAAAATATTCCGGAGATAAAATAGTCCCCCATTCGGATCTCCGGGCGGGGACTACTCAAGAGGATGTCGTTATCAGGAGAAAGAAAACTGGCGTTCTACGGATCTGAGCGTGGAATGTCAGATCCCTTAATCAGGCAGGTAAGTTAGAAAATTTAAAAAGGGAAATGGATAGGTTAAAGTTAGATATAGTGGGAATTAGTGACGTTCGGTGGCAGGAGGAACAAGACTTTTGGTCAGGCGAATACAGGGTTATAAATACAAAATCAAATAGGGGTAATGCGGGAGTAGGTTTAATAATGAATAAAAAAATAGGAGTACGGGTAAGCTACTACAAACAGCATAGTTAACGCATTATTGTGGCCAAGATAGACACGAAGCCCACACCTACTACAGTAGTACAGGTTTATATGCCAACTAGCTCTGCAGCTGACGAAGAAATTGATGAAATGTATGATGAGATAAAAGAAATTATTCAGGTAGTGAAGGGAGACGAAAATTTAATAGTCATGGGTGACTGGAATTCGAGAGTAGGAAAAGGCAGAGATGGAAACATAGTAGGTGAATATGAATTGGGGCCAAGAAATGAAAGAGGAAGCCGCCTGATAGAATTTTGCGCAGAGCATAACTTAATCAAAGCTAACACTTGGTTAAAGAATCATGAAAGAAGGTTGTATACATGGAAGAACCCTGGAGATACTAAAAGGTATCAGATAGATTATATAATGGTAAGACAGAGATTTAGGAACCAGGTTTTAAATTGTAAGACATTTCCAGGGGCAGATGTGGACTCTGACCACAATCTATTGGTTATGACCTGTAGATTAATACTGAAGAAACTGCAAAAAGGTGGGAATTTAAGGAGATGGGACCTGGATAAACTGAAAGAACCAGAGGTTGTACAGGATTTCAGGGAGACCATAAGGGAACAATTGACAGGAATGAGGGAAAGAAATACAGTAGAAGAAGAATGGGTAGCTTTGAGGGATGAAGTAGTGAAGGCAGCAGAGGATCAAGTAGGTAAAAAGATGGGGGCTAGCAGAAACCCTTGGGTAACAGAAGAAATATTGAATTTAATTGATGAAAGGAGAAAATATAAAAATGCAGTAAATGAAGCAGGCAGAAAGGAATATAAACGTCTCAAAAATGAGATCGACAGGAAGTTCAAAATGGCTAAGCAGGGATGGGTAGAGGACAAATGTAAGAATGTAGAGGCTTATCTCACTAGGGGTAAGATAGATAATGCCTACAGGAAAATTAAAGAGACCTTTGGAGAAAAGAGAGACACTTGTCAAGAGAGCAGATGGAAACCCAGTTCTAAGCAAAGAAGGGAAAGCAGGAAGGTGGAAGGAGTATATAGAGGGTCTATACAAAGGCGATGTACTTGAAGACAATATTATGGAAATAGAAGAGAATGTAGATGATGATGAAATGGGAGATATGATACTGCGTGAAGAGTTTGACAGAGCACTGAAAGACCTGAGTCGAAACAAGGTCCCGGGAGTAGACAACATTCCATTAGAACTACTGACAGCCTTGGGAGAGCCAGTCCTGACAAAACTCTACCGTCTGGTGAGCAAGATGTATGAGACAGGCGAAATACCCACAGACTTCAAGAAGACTGTAACAATTCCAACTCCAAAGAAAGCAGGTGTTCACAGATGTGAAATTTACCGAACTATCAGTTTAATAAGCCACAGCTGCAAAATACTAACGCGAATTCTTTGCAGACGAATGGAAAAACTGGTAGAAGCCGACCTCGGGGACGATCAGTTTGGATTCCGTAGAAATGTTGGAACACGTGAGGCAATACTGACCCTACGACTTATCTTAGAAGAAAGATTAAGGAAAGGCAAACCTACGTTTCTAGCACTTGTAGACTTAGAGAAAGCTTTTGACAATGTTGATTGGAATACTCTCTTTCAAATTCTGAAGGTGGCAGGGGTAAAAGACAGGGAGCGAAAGGCTATTTACAATTTGTACAGAAACCAAATGGCAGTTATAAGAGTCGAGGGACATGAAAGGGAATCAGTGGTACGGAAGGGAGTGGAACAGGGTTGTAGCCTGTCCCTGATGTTATTCAATCTGTGTATTGAGCAAGCAGTGAAGGAAACAAAAGAAAAGTTCGGAGTAGGAATTATAATCCATGGAGAAGAAATAAAAACTTTGAGGTTCACCGATGACATTGTAATTCTGTCAGAGACAGCAAAGGACTTGGAAGAGATGTTGAACGAAATGGATAATGTCTTGAAAGGAGGATATAAGATGAACATCAACAAAAGCAAAACGAGGATAATGGAATGTAGTCGAATTAAGTCGGGTGATGCTGAGGGAATTAGATTAGGAAATGAGACACTTAAAGTAGTAAAGGAGTTTTGCTATTTGGGGAGCAAAATAACTGACGATGGTCGTAGTAGAGACGATATAAAATGTAGACTGGTAATGGCAAGGAAAGCATTTCTGAAGAAGAGAAATTTGTTAACATCGAGTATAGATATAAATGCCAGGAAGTCGTTTCTGAAAGTATTTGTATGGAGTGTAGCCATGTATGGAAGTGAAACGTGGACGATAAATAACTTAGACAAGAAGAGAATAGATGCTTTCGAGATGTGGTACTACACAAGAATGCTAAAGATTAGATGGGTAGATCACATAACTAATGAGGAGGTATTGAATAGAATTGGGGAGAAGAGGAGCTTGTGGCACAACTTGACTAGAAGAAGGGATCGGTTGGTAGGACATGTTCTGAGACATCGAGGGATTACCAGTTTAGTATTGGAGGGCAGCGTGGAGGGTAAAAATCGAAGAGGGAGACCAAGAGATGAAAACACTAAGCAGATTCAGAAGGATGCAGGCTGCAGTAGGTACTGGGAGATGATGAAGCTTGCACAGGATAGAGTAGCATGGAGAGCTGCATCAAACCAGTCTCAGGACTGAAGACCACAACAACAACAACAACAGAAACTCCTCTCAAGAAATACCCTCTGTCGTCCTTGAGAAGCGGTTCCGTTGTTCCTCGGTCAGCGACCCACATGTAGGAGACTCAGGTTCCAGCCCCTCCGCCTATGGCCCACAAATAGGAGACGCGACCAGTCAACGTGAGCGAATGCGTGTACCCCACCTACCTCGCCACCTACCGTACCTATAACAGCGAGCCACAGTCTAAAATAGTTCTGCAGAAATGTCATCAGTACTCGTTGCATTGTTTTTCCGTAGATCCGTAACATATTTCTCAAATCCTTCTTGCAGATGTAAAGGTAACTTCTGGAGAACCTCGAGGATCCATTGTAGGTCAGTTACTATTTACAATACTTATAAATGATCTAGTGGGTACTGTCGGAAGCCCAATGAGGCGGTTTGCAGATGATGCGGTTGCCTGTAAGATGGTAGCAACTCCATAAGACCGCAGCGAATTGCTAGAAGACCTCCAGAGGATGAATGATTGGTGCAGTGGTTAGCACCTGACACTGAACAAATACGTGTGACGTACTGCGCCTAAATAGGAGCAAAAATCCACTACTATTCAATTTACTGTTTGCGACATATCACTGAAAACAACAGGAAAACCAGATGCCAGGCTGAGATTCGTCGTAAGAATGCGCACCATCCAAGAAAGATGTGGCTTGTAAGTCACGTCTTCGACCGATTCTTGCGCATTGCGCGTCTGTCTGGGTACCATACGAGTATAGATTAATTTTTTTATTTTTTTGGTCATCAGTCTACTGACTGATTTGATGCGGCCCGCCACGAATTCCTTTCCTGTGCTAACCTCTTCATCTCAGAGTAGCACTTGCAACCTACGTCCTCAATTATTTGCTTGACGTATTCCAATCTCTGTCTTCCTCTACAGGTTTTGCCCTCTACATCTCCCTCTAGTACCATGGAAGTCATTCCCTCATGTCTTAGCAGATGTCCTATCATCCTGAACCCTTCTCCTTATCAGTGTTTTCCACATATTCCTTTCCTCTCCGATTCTGCGTAGAACCTCCTCATTCCTTACCTTATCGGTCCACCTAATTTTCAACATTCGTCTATAGCACCACATCTCAAATGCTTCGATTCTCTTCTGTTCCGGTTTTCCCACAGTCCATGTTTCACTACCATACAGTGCTGTACTCCAGACGTACATCCTCAGAAATTTCTTTCTCAAATTAAGGCCGGTATTTGATATTAGTAGACTTCTCTTGGCCAGAAATGCCTTTTTTGCCATAGCGAGTCTGCTTTTGATGTCCTCCTTGCTCCGTCCGTCATTGGTTATTTTACTGCCTAGGTAGCAGAATTCCTTAACTTCATTGACTTCGTGACCATCAATCCTGATGTTAAGTTTCTCGCTGTTCTCATTTCTACTACTTCTCATTACCTTCGTCTTTCTCCGATTTACTCTCAAACCATACTGTGTACTCATTAGATTGTTCATTCCGTTCAGCAGATCATTTAATTCTTCTTCACTTTCACTCAGGATAGCAATGGCATCAGCGAATCGTATCATTGATATCCTTTCACCTTGTATTTTAATTCCACTCCTGAACCTTTCTTTTATTTCCATCATTGCTTCCTCGATGTACAGATTGAAGAGTAGGGGTGAAAGGCTACAGCCTTTTCTTACATCCTTCTTAATACGAGCACTTCGTTCTTGATCGTCCACTCTTGGTTGTTGTACATATTGTATATGACCCGTCTCTCCCTATAGCGTACCCCTACTTTTTTCAGAATCTCGAACAGCTTGCACCATTTTATATTGTCGAACGCTTTTTCCAGGTCGACAAATCCTATGAAAGTGTCTTGATTTTTCTTTAGCCTTGCTTCCATTATCAGCCGTAACGCCAGAATTGCCTCTCTCGTCCCTTTACTTTTCCTAAAGCCAAACTGATCGTCACCTAGCGCATTCTCAATTTTCTTTTCCATTCTTCTGTATATTATTCTTGTAAGCAGCTTCGATGCATGAGCTGTTAAGCTGATTGTGCGGTAATTCTCGCACTTGTCAGCTCTTGCCGTTTTCGGAATTGTGTGGATGATGCTTTTCCGAAAGTCAGATGGTATGTCGCCAGACTCATATATTCTACACACCAACGTGAATAGTCGTTTTGTTGCCACTTCCTCCAATGATTTTAGAAATTCTGATGGAATGTTATCTATCCCTTCTGCCTTATTTGACCGTAAGTCCTCCAAAGCCCTTTTAAATTCCGATTCTAATACTGGATCCCCTATCTCTTCTAAATCGACTCCTGTTTCTTCTTCTATCACATCAGACAAATCTTCACCCTCATAGAGGCTTTCAATGTATTCTTTCCACCTAACTGCTCTCTCCTCTGCATTTAACAGTGGAATTCTCGTTGCACTCTTAATGTTACCACCGTTGCTTTTAATGTCACCAAAGGTTGTTCTGACTTTCCTGTATGCTGAGTCTGTCCTTCCGGCAATCATATCTTTTTCGATGTCTTCACATTTTTCCTGCAGCCATTTCGTCTTAGCTTCTCTGCACTTCCTATTTATTTCACTCCTCGGCGACTTGTATTTCTGTATTCGTGATTTTTCCGGAACATGTTTGTAGTTCCTCCTTTCATCAATCAACTGAAGTTTTTCTTCTGTTACCCATGGTTTCTTCGCAGCTACCTTCTTTGTACCTATGTTTTCCTTCCCAACTTCTGTGATGGCCCTTTTTAGAGATGTCCATTCCTCTTCAACTGTACTGCCTACTGCGCTATTCCTTATTGCTGTATCTATAGCGTTAGAGAACTTCAAACGTATCTCGTCATTCCTTAGTACTTCCGTATCCCACTTCTTTGCGTATTGATTCTTCCTGACTAATGTCTTGAACTTCAGCCTACTCTTCATCACTACTATATTGTGATCTGAGTCTGTATCTGCTCCTGGGTACGCCTTACAATCCAGTATCTGATTTCGGAATCTCTGTCTGACCATGATGTAATTTAATTGAAATCTTCCCGTATCTCCCGGCCTTTTCCAAGTATACCTCCTTCTCTTGTGATTCTTAAACAGGGTATTCGCTATTACTAGCTGAAACTTGTTACAGAACTCAATTAGTCTTTCTCCTCTTTCATTCCTTGTCCCAAGCCCATATTCTCCTGTAACCTTTTCTTCTACTCCTTCCCCTACAACTGCATTCCAGTAGCCCATGACTATTAGATTTTCGTCCCCCTTTACATACTGCATTATCATTTCCATATCCTCATACACTTTCTCTATCTGTTCATCTTCAGCTTGCGACGTCGGCATGTATACCTGAACTATCGTTGTCGGTGTTGGTCTGCTGTCGATTCTGATTAGAACAACCCGGTCACTGAACTGTTCACAGTAACACACCCTCTGCCCTACCTTCCTATTCATAACGAATCCTACACCTGTTATACCATTTTCTGCTGCTGTTGATATTACCCGATACTCATCTGACCAGAAATCCTTGTCTTCCTTCCACTTCACTTCACTTCACTGACCCCTACTATATCTAGATTGAGCCTTTGCATTTACCTTTTCAGATTTTCTAGTTTCCCTACCACGTTCAAGCTTCTGACATTCCACGCCCCGACTTGTAGAACGTTATCCTTTCGTTGATTATTCAATCTTTTTGTCATGGTAACCTCCCCCTTGGCAGTCCCCTCCCGGAGTTCCGAATGGGGGACTATTCCGGAATCTTTTGCCAATGGAGAGATCAACATGACACTTCTTCAATTACAGGCCACATGTCCTGTGGATACACGTTACGTGTCGTTAATGCAGTGGTTTCCATTGCCTTCTGCATCCTCATGTCGTTGATCATTGCTGATTCTTCCGCCTTTAGGGGCAATTTCCCACCCCTAGGACAAGAGAGTGCCCTGAATCTCTATCCGCTCCTCCGCCCTCTTTGACAAGGCCGATGGCAGAATGAGGCTGACTTCTTATGCCGGAAGTCTTCAGCCGCCAATGCTGATGATTAATAGAAGACGTGAAGAAGATCCAAAAAACAGCGGTGCCTTTCACGAAGGGATAGTTTACTCGGCGCGAGAGTGTTATAGCGATGGTCACCAAATTCCAGTGTGAGACGCTAATAGAGAGGCATGTTACGTCGCGGGGAAATTCACCTTCGAAATTGCGAGAGAATAAGTTTCGGATAGTGTCGGGCAAGACATTATTAGGTTGGCGTATCAGTTCGTAGCGTTTTTATTTTGTGTGTTGGTGTTCCGGTTGCTATGGGTTTATTTATCGGTTGTCATCTTTTTACTTGTAGTTCACTGTTCCTATTTGAGTTTACAAACTGTCATTTGGTCACTTGGAGATAATGAGTGGAGCTGTGGACGCTAAAAAATGGAGTGGGAAGTGGAGGAATCGGAGCATTTCCGACATTCTTCTGTTGGACTTAGCAGGGGAGAGACAGCCAGTGCGCCGCCTATGGGGATAATGCCATTGGACAGAGCACAGCTTTCTGGTTTTAGGACAGATCGTTTTGACATCACTGACTCTCCACGTTCAGGAAGATCTTACGGGTTCGATGACGATCGTTTGATCGCATTAATCCACACTGGTCCACGTCAGATGTGATGAACAGTGGTCATTCCATTACCGCGTGACATTTGCATGCAGCGTGCGCCCATCCACGAAAGATAACGTTACGTATGTGGAGGAAGAGCGACAGTGTGGTGTACTGCGAACTGCTTCCCCGAGGTGTAACCACCACTGCTGACATTCACTGTCAACAAGTGAGCCGTCTTGCAGACGCAGTCCAAGAACAACGACCAGCAAGAGTGTGTGAAGTGATGCTACGCCGTAATAATGCTAGACTGACTAGAGGTACTATGCAGGAGTTGACTTGGGAAGTCACAGCGCACCCACCTTCTTCACCTGGTCTTTCGCCCTCAGATTTTCATTTTTTCCACTCTCTCTTCAAACTACTCTGAGGAACTTCCTTTCCGGATGGAAATGAGGTCCCAACACGGCTCGACGAGTTCTTTCCTTCAAAACCACGTGATTTCTACAGTCGTGGAACCGAAAAGCTGCGACAGTGTTGGCAGATTATTGTAAATAGTAAAGGAGAGTATATTATACATACCTAAAACCTCTGTTATGTGTGTCTGTTGTGTTTATTAAACTTATAGAAAACGAACTAACAACATGAAAACAACATGAAAATGGTGGTGTTGAAACTCACTAGTTCTATCTATAATACAGAGATACCAACCGACTTCCAGAAATAAATGTTTCCAGTAATTACTGCAACCAGTTGCCTTTAGTAATTATGTAGTTTTTATTTACCATGACCTGTTTCCAAATGCCTAGCGATTTCCCATTAGATGGTACACATTTATTGCGTGTTTGGAGCATTTTGGGGGTCGCGTAGCTACGGCAAGATGTGAAAACGAAACTTGTGAGCACTAAATGTGGTGAGGATTGTTTACATTATGAGATCGACTTAAATGCATCACTTACTGTTACTAGTATCTGCTGTCTTGTTACTAGTGCAGACATTATTCTGGTAAACATAATACATGTTTTCCAGTAACGTACTTTCGAAGCACTTCACAAACTTTGTGACAGATAACACCTCCCGTAGGCTTAACAGAGAGTAAATAAATCAAAGAGCTTGACTAAAACTATGTTCAAAGAATTTGTGTCGGGGCAGAAACTTTCTTTCTTCAGGATTACCATTGCATGTTTGTGACAGTAAGTATGTATTGATTTATATTATCTTAATTATTACAATACGAACATGTCTTCATATTGCAGTACTGACATGTGCTATTTACAAAATCTATCAAACTAAGATTCAGAGTGATATTTGATCTGCAATTTTAGTAATTAAATTACGTTTGCCATGTTTCTTTTTGCTCAAACGTTCGTCACTGCTTATGAATTAAACATCAGAGCATTGCATATGGATCCTTTCAATGAAATGTTATGTAGGCATTTGGGAGGATAGTATACAAAGAAATGTGTGTGTATGTGTGTGTGTGTGTGTGTGTGTGTGTGTGTGAGTGCCACTAGGCGATTTGAAAATGATCATGCTAAATAAAAACTGAAGAATTACAAAAGGCGATTGCTCGCAGTAGTTTCTGGAAACCTTTTCTTTTTACAGTCGCAATATTCCTCAACGATTATGGATAAAAGTTTTTTTGACTTTCAGAAATACATGTTGTTGCCATATCAAAGAAGGCGGCAGCTTCATACTGTAAGCAGTACACACCTTAAGCCTAGTATCGCTTACATTAAAAATTCTCATTGAGGTAATTCCGAGGAGAACTGAAAAGAAGGTGGAGCATGTACTAAGTGAAGCCCAGTTTGGTTTCAGGAGAGGATTACGAACAAGAGAGGCGGTCCTGGAACAGGGGCTTTTCATCGAAAAGCAAATACAGAAAAATAAACCAGTAGTTACTGCTTCTGTAGACCTGGGAACGGCATTTGGTAATGTTACCTGGCAAGAGCTGATCAAAGTGCTGTAAAAGATAGGTCTGAAATCCAATGACATGGGGGGTTGATAGCATCTAAAAGAAGGAAATCGTTGACATTAGGAAATTTCATCAGGCACACGTAGTGAAAATTAAAAAAGTTGGGCATGGGACAACGATGTGCTCTCTGCCCTCTTATATTCAACGCTTGCGTACGGCAAGTTATAGACCAAGTTCGTGAAGATACTGTAGTGGGGATCAAAATTAACTGTGCAGAAGATTAGACGTGCTGCAGTACGCAGGTGGTATTCCTTTGGCTACAGAGACGAAAGTAGATCTAGAGAAGATCCTCAGCACAATGGAAAGGATTTTCTGCAATCAATATGACATAAGAATAAAAAGCAAAAGACTGAAGTTATGGTATACACTATACATGGGCGCTTAATTATTCTGCAATAATTTTAGTAGCTGTGTGTCCGGTTACGAAGTCTCGTAACCGGTTGGCTCTGACTAGTATTAGTACGCAATCTGACTGCATAAAATAACAATAAAGAATGAAAGGAAATTTCTGTTAACACAATTCATTAATTAAGTCCACTGCAACTATAAAAGCTACGAAACAACAAAGCACAAGTGTAACTGTTCTGTGTGTGGTAGTGTGATGCAACGTACATGTATCTGGCACTGTTCTTCCTCAATACGACAAGATATTTTAAACACCATTTACAATGAACTAATTGAAAAACCAGAAATACTATAATTGCACATAGAAACCAGAATTACAGGTCTAATACATGAACACGAGCCAGATGCTTTGTTGACTGAACCTGTGACCAAGAGGCATTGTCATTAAGGAAATGTGAAATAAATTTTTTTTTACCTCCATATATATTGACGAAAAATACACTGTGATCATTGCAACATCTTCCATCTATGCATTACACCAACCGAACAGCATCTACTCTCTCGCCCAACAGAACAACAACTGCACACGACATCCTCTGAACTAGTACTGCTCTCGACATCCTCTCAACAAGTACTGCCCACGGCAACCTCTGAACTGCTACTGCCCGGTGGAGGCGGCGGAATAATAATCTTTGGCGCAATCTTTGGATCTGTCACTCAGTGTAGCCACCTTTCAACTACTGAAGAAGAGTATGAACCTTTAAGAATAAGATTTAGAAGACAGGAGCAAAAAGTGATAGAGGTAGTGATGTACTTGAGAAGGAGGGTCACTAGAGATGGTAGAAACGGGGAAGAAATTATGAGCGGAATGTATCAGGCCAAAATTGCACTTAATTTTAGAAAGAACTTGTTCACCAGCAAGAATATCAGTTCAGAAATAAGGAAATGTAAGTAGGAAAGCAAGAGAGAAGACGGCTAGAAGCTCTGGAGATATGGTGCAGCAGAAGGATGGTGAAGATCAACTTCAGGAACAGAGTTACCAATGAAAAGGTGCCGAGAAGAGCACAGGAAACCACATCCCTGTGGAGGTACGTCCAAACAAGAAGACGCAAACTCGTAGGTCACATTTTAAGACACAACAGCATCACTGATAATATACCAGAAGGAGCTATTGAGGGAAAGTGTCGCCGGGGACAACCAAGGATGTCATAGATGCACCAGATTACGTATTGTGTGGATTGCACTATCGTGGGAACGAAGAGGAAGACAGACAGAAAAGATGAATGGCGTACTGCTGCAGACAGACCTCAGGGTTGAACACTAAAGAGAGAGGGAAAAGAGCCGCATGTTAAAATCTATCAGCAGGCATCTGCTGAATCCAACCGCAAATCTGGTCCTATACCGCGTAAGCTTGTATTCTGATCACTAAGTCATGGTGTACTATTGTATCAAATTCTTCCCAGAAGTCAAGGAATACAGCACTATCCCGAATGGTGAATCTCATGAACGAACAGAACGAGCTGAATTTTGTGGGCTCTCTGGTTGTGAAATCCATGTCGACTTTTGAGGAGGAGATCTTCGTTCTCCAAAAACATCGTAATATGCGAATGTAAAGCAGCTGTCATGATTGTACAACAGATTTTCGTCAAGGATATTGGCACATAATTATAAGCATCCGTGGTAACGACGATTCCTGAAAACTGAAATGATCATTTTTCGAATCGCTAGGTAAATTTGTAAGTAGGCTGTTTAGGTTTTTTTATTGGTAACGCCACCTCTGTATGAAAATCACTGGCTGTGCTGTGTGCAGTCTGTGGCTGCTTTGCATTGTTGTAATACTCGCCATTGTAGTGTTGGGCAGCGGCAGCTGGATGTGAACAGCACGTAGCGTTGCGCAGTTGGAGGTGAGCCGCCAGCAGTGGTGGATGTGGGGAGAGAGATGGCGGAGTTTTGAAATTTGTCATGAACTGCTATATTTATATATGATGATATCAAGGTAAATACATTATCTGTTCTCTATTAATATCTTTCATTTGCTAACTATCCCTATCAGTAGTTAGTGCCTTCCATAGTTTGAATCTTTTATTTAGCTGGCAGTAGTGGCGCTCGCTGTATTGCAGTAGCTTGAGCAGCGAAGATTTTTGTGAGGTAAGTGATTTGTGAAAGGTATAGTTTAATGTTAGTCAGGACCATTCTTTTGTAGGGAATTTTGAAAGTCAGATTGCGTTGCGCTAACAAAATATTCTGTGTCAGTTTAAGCACAGTCATGTATAATTGTTCAAAGGGGACGTTTCATATGTCGACCCTTAGCCTAGGATACCTCACTGGAATCTTCTGATTTTTTCTTGTAGTTTGTGTATTTAGTGTAGCTTTTGTTTATTGCTAGCGCGTAATTGTAGAGAGAATCTCCTTTGTAGTTGTAGCCTTTCATTGTTGTACAGTAAAACAGTTGTGGCATGCATATAGATTTGCACCAAGTATTTCGCAGCTACGCTTGCAATTAACTAGATATTATTTTCAGTGCTATGTTAATGTGTTCTCCTATTTTTGCACTTCAAATTGTGCTTTTCTGTGTTATCGTGTGAAATATTGTGACAATTATGGCGTGTGAAAAACGTAACACTAGGCTCCAAACTAAACTGAGGAATAATAGTGACGACGAGCGTAGCTTATCAGCGCCGCAGAGTAATGAATTTACTAATGTTCAAAGTAGTAATTTGGTAACTGTGCACAGGGAAATGGAGCGGGCTGCAAACAATGGTGTAGACAGTGAAACAGGTAGTGAACAGGGAAGCATTATCGATCGATCGGTCGGCAATAGCTCGCCTCAGGAAGCCGAAATGACACGACACGATCTCGCAAATACTGTAGATTCAGGTTTTGGATCCTCACCGTTTTCTCAAATAAGTCAAGACACATATTCTGCTTGTCAAAATGTGAATGTTTCCGGTGTAAATTCACTGCCGAAAAGCACTAAGGAACATGTTTCAGACACCAATGCATTGTTATTACAATTAATACAACAAATGGGACAAACACAGCAAAAGCTTCAAAAGTTAGACACAGTGGAACAAAATCTTAAAAAGTTAGACACAATGGAACAACACCAGAGACAAACACAGCAACAGTTAGACACAATGGAACAAAATCTTCAAAGGTTAGACACCACACTTGAACAAACACGTGAAGATTTAACTACTGAGTTACGTAACATTGAATCGAAATGTCAAAAAGTCTGTAATGACGTAAAAACACAAATTTGTGAGCATTTTCAACCTATTTTTTCGCGGCATGAAAATGCATTACAGAATCACGAAGCAGCCATAAAAGAACTGCAAACCATTGTTCATGAAAATCATGAGACCTTGTGGGCTAAAATTGACTCAGTTGCATCTACCGATTCGGTTAAGCAACTTGCAAAAACTCAGGAAAACTTAAAGGACACAGTAGATTCGATTTCAACACAAATGGACACTCTGAAACTTGGTTCAGAAAAACACACTGAGGAAATGTGTTCACTATCGGAGAAAGTAGCCGAACTTTCGGATCAGGTTACTAACTTATCTACAAAGGTAGATGATGATCTGAATGACACAAGACCTGTAGCCTTCACTGACACAGAAGAGTATGAACAAATTAGAAAATTCAAACAGAATCAAAATCAAATCAATACACAGTACAAAAGAGAAATCCGGGAAGTACAAGATCAGCTGACACAGGTAATACAAGAATTACGTATTTCAGAGGATACTCGCGCCCCAATACGGGAAGAGGGACACAGAAATACGGAACAGCCACAAAATAATAACACAGGGCATTTCGGAAGTTATGAAAGAAATTGGCAATGTGCACCGAATTTTGAGATGGAATGGCCGACACGACCTAACAATGACCGATATGCGACTCGCCGACATGATGATTTTGACTATAAGCTGTTCATTACTACATGTAAATTCAAAACATTTAAGAATTCTGGCAACGACATTCATCCACAAGCATGGCTCCATCAATTCTCGCATTGTTTTCCTCCCAACTGGTCGTTAGAACACAGATTAGAATTTATGTGTGGCTACTTGGAGAATGAACCAGCTGTAAGAATGCGATCGGTAATTCACGATTGCCACAGTGAAGGAGAGTTTTACCATGCCTTCCTCTCAGCATATTGGTCTCAAGCCACACAAGACCGAGTAAAACATAGCATCATAATGATGAAATGTTATGAACAATCTGAATTTTCCAGTCTTATGAAATATTTTGAAGACATGTTGCATAAGAATCAGTATCTTTCAAACCCATACAGCCCCTCAGAACTCATCTGCATTTGCTTAATCAAACTGCCTGAACATTTACGACATATTATTTTGGCAGGACGTTGCAAAGACGACATTGAAGCATTTCAGGGACTCTTACAAGAATTAGAAATTGACACTGACAATCGCGGAACGCGAAACCAGGAACACAACAATTACAGGTCACATCCGTCGCAATTCCGCGATGAAAGAAGTAATAACTTGACACGACAAGTCTATTCTCACAACACAAATCGTGACCAAAACAGACACCACCCGTATGACAACCGTTGGCAGAGTAGTAATAACTACAGGGAAAGATCACCTCTCCATGGTAATGACTATCACAGAGACAATAAGAGAAACAGACAATATGGGAACCAAAATAAATACTATCAAGGGAGACAGAATAACTTTAGACGCCACAGACCAGCGCGCAGTTACGATTCAAGGAGAAATTCTCCACCATGTGACCGACAAGAAAGAAACTACAGGAACTACCGACATGACGACAGACGATGTGATCGTAACGACAGACCTGAATTGCATCAGAACTGGCGGGATTCTAACAGAGCTGGGCCCTCTCGGCAAGGCGAATTTGTAGAAGTTAGGTCTCCTAATCCCAATAACAACGCGCGCCAACAAAGAGACAGACAATGACTCGCGCCGCAGGCACCCACGTGCGCCGGCTGGCTCAGAGAAAAATAACATTGACGCTAACCTTGTGAAAAATTTCAGTATTCTTTACCGACGTATACTGCATGATAATTGCGTTCAAGCTGAAATTCTGAGTACTTTGAAGAGTAAAAGATTGTACCACATTTCACATGTAAAACCGATTATTGAAAGATAATCTGCCTTTTAACTTTGTCTTTGCCATAAAACTTTTCACTTCACATTTCTAGTATGCTTTGTCAGATTTAGAATCTGTTAACATGTAACAATGTTTGAAGTGAAATATACAGTCAAGAACCAAGAGAACTTATTTAAACAGAAATTACGAATGCATTGTTATAATGAACAGACGACACAGTGTTGTTAGTTGTACATTCTTGCTTGTTAGTTGCACGATTACGTAACGACTATCAGGCTTACATACTTAGGACACATACTGGTACTGCTAATGAGATTTTAATGCAACATTTTGGTTTACTTGAAAATACGTTCTGGATTTAAAGTACTTTCTGTGGAATTAATGATGACTTAGCATTTGGTTTCTTTGACAGCTACACAATTATATCACGACGCTATTAATGTGTGACACAATTTACCTTGTTGCTTTTGCGGTGTATCTGTTTTATATCTGCACAGTTTTTCTGAATTCTTCTGGAAAGTAAAACATGTTTTAGTAGTAACTTTTGTGGTATAGCAACAATGAGACAGCCTTTTTCGTGGCATAACAATACGTTACTGTACAGTACTTTCTTCATCACGCCAATAAGCATAATAACTACGATATCTATACGCAAAGCATTTCACTTTTGTTTATCATGTGGTAAGTACATTGACTTCTGCAGAACTTAGCTTTCGGAGGACGATAACTACGACACTTCCACAGAGATTATGTTGCGACAAGATGCACAGTTTAGCGCTACAGTACACGCATTTGAGTGATTAATCTTATACTTAAAACACTTATTTTTAAATATTTTTTTAATTACAAAGAAAGTTTTCCGTGATACATTTCATTCCATTGCTGTAATTTGTAACACCTGGGAGTATAATTACATTTATCCTCAGGGGGGTACACGCTCACTTTGTGTACCATGTGTTTGGCAAGCACAAGGAGCCCTAGCTAATATGGTATTTGCTTATACAACTTTACACTTCGGTACCATATTTCTCTAACATACAATTACACAGATATCTGATTATTTGACAGAGAAACAAACATTTCTTTTTTTTTACTACATCAGTGACAGATGTTTACGCAATTACAGAGTTGGATAACTTCACACTTATGAAATTGTATTTTGTCTGTACTTTGTAAACTGTTCATATTTTTTTTGGAACCATTGTGATACTATGAGAGCTTTGAATGATGTATTTGGTATGGATTCATGATTTTTATAGTACGTTTGAGGCAGATGACACTTTTGACATGAGCAGAGAATTTTTTTAATTATTGGAGGAAGCTACGACGATTTTGAGATTTGACTGAGGTGTTATGATGTTATTTTTACGACGACGATGTGTATTATGCTGCTGAGGTATGTTTATGATTAATAGGCTGAGGCTATATGAGTTATTTGATTATGCTTCATATTTATAATGACGAAATATTGACGAGTGTCGATGGATACGTTTATGTGTAATAAGGTAAGGAGTAATGAATAGTGGGTAGGGACTCTTGACTTGTGAAACAGGATGTTGGAAACCAAGAATCGTACTTTAAGAGTTATGAAATGTGTGTAAATGCGTGACTGTATCACAATGCCGGCGAAAATTTTTTTGGATTTTTTTATAGGATTTTGTTTCTACAGATTTGCAACGCTAATTCTTGACCTGTGAAATATTTTTATGTGAGACTGTCACTGTAGTGGAAACTGCTGTCGTAAATATTTCCGTAAGAAAGTTAAGTGACCACCTGCACGTAATGCGTCGCGGGCACCCACCTGGGCGACAGCCGCCCGAAATTTATGATATTTACTGAAATGCCTAATAAAATGACAAGAAATATTTTTGCATCTGCACACCTGATTATGACAAGCGTCTTTCTATGAGAGTTGAGAGAATTTCTACTAACTTATGAAATGTCACATGACTACTGAATGATATTTTTATGCTTTGCTTTTCATAGTTGCTTATTTCATTTGATATCTGGTTTCCAGCTGTGTTGCAGCATTGCTTTTATAAAATTAAATGCATTTGCTGATGTGAACACTTTCTGTCAACAGATCTATTAAATAATTATTTTATGATCCACATTCTTTAAAAAAGGAGCACTTGGAAAGGAAAGAACAATAAGAAGGAACTAGTAACAGTAACTGGACACATAATTTTCTTTTCAAGTACATGGTAATATTTCTTTTTGCAATCAGTTGTTGTGGTGCACCACTTTAATTACATAGATATTAAGATGTGAATATACATTTCCCTTATCTGCATTGTTGTTTTTACTGTAATATTTTTTCTGCTTGAGCTATGTCATGTTTAGGTATAAGTTATTGCTGTTTGCCAGGCGTAGTGTTACTGAATTTGACTTTGTGTTACTCTGCTAAGCCAATTTTACTACTCATTTATTTTTCTTGTTGCTGCACATTGGCTCATATTAGTTGTAATGTTGCATTGCTTGGTAATTTAGATTTACTGTAGCTTGCTTTGCAATTTTCCATTTTTTGGTCATTGTTGTTTGTATTACTTATTTTATGCTGCTGCATTGCCTCGTTCCTTAGTTTAGCATCTGAGCTCAGTAGATTTAAGTTAGCTTAAGAGGGGGTAGCCTCTAAGAGAATGAGTTGCGATGAATTGGAAGAAATGCATTGAGAAGTTATACGAAAAAAAGTACAGAAAACAGGTTTAGGTAGGATTTTCTTGGAAATAAATGTTGAGGTAAGAAATGTGTGAACATATAAATACAGAAAGCATGCTTAGATAGAATTTTTTTTGGTGGAAACAAAGGATGAAATAAGAGGAAAGATATATGAAGTTTTGGGTTGGAATGCAGTACCACATGTTACACTGAAAACGAACCCTGTCCTTTCCTATTGGTGTTATCCCACTATGTGTTTGTGTACCCTTGTGTATTTGTTTTCTTCCTGTCTCTGTGTAATTTCATAGAATTTTTTTCTTCTTTTAATATTAAGCTACATTCACTATGATGAGGAATACTGTTATCCTCGAATATAATTGGCATTAATAATATGTTATTTACTTTGTAAAGATGTTAGATATTGTTAATTCTGTTCTGTTTAATGCTCATGTGTGAAGTTGATGTTTCGAAAGTTACTCTGATCTTTTATGTATGTACTCATGTCATAATTCCTGTAACACTGATGTATATGTTATTTCGATTCTTTTGTAAAGCCCATATTACTACAAATGTTATCTGTACTATTATGTTCTTTAATGATGTATTTGTACCTTTGTAATTGTATTCTTATGTTATTAAATTGTAATTGTCACCAGTTCATGATATTATTAACTTGTTAGTTACATTTCACTGCACACGTTTCTGTTGGTCATAGTATATGGACAATATGTGAGAAGTAGGGACTGTTAGTGTTTGCACGTGTGTTAATAATTCAGCAAGGGACTGGATAACAGCATTGCTGGTTCTAAGGACAATTTCAAAAACTTTGTGAGTGCACAAGTGGTGGTTTATGGACTTGCTATATTATCCACAAGACTCTTCAATGGTGATTGTGCACCTGCACAGTCACAACAGATGGCTGCTGGCTATCTCTACAAGGACTACAATGGGTCTACATCTTTGATGATCCATCAATACCATTATTTCTACAAGGACTGCAGTGGGTCTGCATCTTTGATGGCCCACCAATACCGTAATCTCTACCAGGACTACAGTGGGTCTGCTCTGTGATGACCTACCTACCAATACTCTTCAAAATTTCGACTGACTCTGCTGTGGGTTTGCTCTGTTGTGGCCCATTACCTGCCAGCATGTCAAGAGTCAGCACTGTCTTTCTGATGGAAGGACACTACTTCTTCAAGACTGCATGGAAATCCACTACTACCGTGTGCATTTTCTTCTACTGCTCAGACTTTGAGAAAAACACTACTACACTCCTGGAAATTGAAATAAGAACACCGTGAATTCATTGTCCCAGGAACGGGAAACTTTATTGACACATTCCTGGGGTCAGATACATCACATGATCACACTGACAGAGCCACAGGCACATAGACACAGGCAACAGAGCATGCACAATGTCGGCACTAGTACAGTGTATATCCACCTTTCGCAGCAATGCAGGCTGCTATTCTCCCATGGAGACGATCGTACAGATGCTGGATGTAGTCCTGTGGAACGGCTTGCCATGTCATTTCCACCTGGCGCCTCAGTTGGACCAGCGTTCGTGCTGGACGTGCAGACCGCGTGAGACGACGCTTCATCCAGTCCCAAACATGCTCAATGGGGGACAGATCCGGAGATCTTGCTGGCCAGGGTAGTTGACTTACACCTTCTAGAGCACGTTGGGTGGCACGGGATACATGCGGACGTGCATTGTCCTGTTGGAACAGCAAGTTCCCTTGCCGGTCTGGGAATGGCAGAACGATGGGTTCGATGACGGTTTGGATGTACCGTGCACTATTCAGTGTCCCCTCGACGATCACCAGTGGTGTACGGCCAGTGTAGGAGATCGCTCCCCACACCATGATGCCGGGTGTTGGCCCTGTGTGCCTCGGTCGTATGCAGTCCTGATTGTGGCGCTCACCTGCACGGCCCCAAACACGCATACGACCATCATTGACACCAAGGCAGAAGCGACTCTCATCGCTGAAGACGACACGTCTCCATTCGTCCCTCCATTCACGCCTGTCGCGACACCACTGGAGGCGGGCTGCACGATGTTGGGGCGTGAGCGGAAGACGGCCTAACGGTGTACGGGACCGTAGCCCAGCTTCATGGAGACGGTTGCGAATGGTCCTCGCCGATACCCCAGGAGCAACAGTGTCCCTAATTTGCTGGGAAGTGGCGGTGCGGTCCCCTACGGCACTGCGTAGGATCCTACGGTCTTGGCGTGCATCCGTGCGTCGCTGCGGTCCGGTCCCAGGTCGACGGGCACGTGCACCTTCCGCCGACCACTGGCGACAACATCGATGTACTGTGGAGACCTCACGCCCCACGTGTTCAGCAATTCGGCGGTACGTCCACCCGGCCTCCCGCATGCTCACTATACGCCCTCGCTCAAAGTCCGTCAACTGCACATACGGTTCACGTCCACGCTGTCGCGGCACGCTACCAGTGTTAAAGACTGCGATGGAGCTCCGTATGCCACGGCAAACTGGCTGACACTGACGGCGGCGGTGCACAAATGCTGCGCAGCTAGCGCCATTCGACGGCCAACACCGCGGTTCCTGGTGTGTCCGCTGTGCCGTGCGTGTGATCATTGCTTGTACAGCTCTCTCGCAGTGTCCGGAGCAAGTATGGTGGGTCTGACACACCGGTGTCAATGTGTTCTTTTTTCCATTTCCAGGAGTGTATTTTACCGCAATGAACGATCAGGACTGTCTTTATGGACTGTGAGAAAATTTCAGCTTTTGACCAACATTGTATCAATAAGTGTGTGCATTTGATTTCTTTGTTATTGTAATTATGAAAAATTTTTTTCAAATCTGTATTGGCCACTGCCCAATCCAATTTGTAAAATTTTTTGTGGGGTGCATGGGGGCTATGTAAGTAGGCTGTTTAGGTTTCTTTATTGGTAACGCCACCTCTGTATGAAAATCACTGGCTGTGCTGTGTGCAGTCTGTGGCTGCTTTGCATTGTTGTAATACTCGCCATTGTTGTGTTGGGCGGCAGCGGCAGCTGGATGTGAACAGCACGTAGCGTTGCGCAGTTGGAGGTGAGCCGCCAGCAGTGGTGGATGTGGGGAGAGAGATGGCGGAGTTTTGAAATTTGTCATGAACTGCTATATTTATATATGATGATATCAAGGTAAATACATTGTTTGTTCTCTATTAATATCTTTCATTTGCTAACTATCCCTATCAGTAGTTAGTGCCTTCCATAGTTTGAATCTTTTATTTAGCTGGCAGTAGTGGCGCTCGCTGTATTGCAGTAGCTTGAACAGCGAAGATTTTTGTGAGGTAAGTGATTTGTGAAAGGTATAGTTTAATGTTAGTCAGGGCCATTCTTTTGTAGGGAATTTTGAAAGTCAGATTGCGTTGCGCTAACAAAATATTGTGTGTCAGTTTAAGCACAGTCATGTATAATTGTTCAAAGGGGACGTTTCAAATTCTTTGCTCCGACCACAAACAGTTACCTATTTTTAGAAGTGGACTGAGTTTATTCCCATTATTTCTGTAGCATCTCACAGGCACTTCAGCTGGTCCAAATGCCTTTCCACTATTGAGCGATTTTAGTTCATTTCCGATTCCTTGACCACTTATCTCATTTTCTGCCCTTTAAGGGTTCTTACAAAGATGCAAAGGAGGAAATGTTACAGTCCCCGCGGTGAAACAGTTGTGGAAGACCAGATTCAGTGTTTTGGCGTTTTTCTGTCATCTTCCGTTTCGGTGCCAGTACGGACACTGTGCAGGTCAGTAGATGATTTCGATCATCTTACCGATTTTACGAAAGTCTGAAGTTTCTAGCACTTTGTACTCAGAGGAGTTGAAAAATTTCACTTTGAAATCCAATGGCCGCTTCTCGTAATTTTCTCCTTATGCTCGTTTTCATTTATTTTCACTTTTGTTTGTCGACCAGGCTTTGATTTTTGAGGGGACGATCAAAAAAATTTCCATCTGAGGGCATTGCTGCAACGTAGCACGACTCCGATGCGAGTACATAAGCACTGACGTGTAGTCAGGGGACCTGTGTGGAATTTCTGTCTTTCCGACGCGCATGCGCTAAATTCGGAAACGTGAACTATAGTGACATTATTCCCAAATGTGTCCAAACAGTACTAGCGTGCTGTTATTCTTTCCTTGGCTGCCGAAGTATAAAATCCGGTAGACATCAGTCGGAGAGCGAAGAATGTGTATGGTGCAGCACATCTGTCGTAAATCACAATTGTGGAGTGGTCGCGATAACACATGTCCTCATGTCGCAAAGGTCGTAACGCTGAAGCTATGCCAACTCCAGAGAGGGACACTCGGTCACCCACACTGCAGTCGGGACCTCACGCCATGTGATTGTCGAGCCTTCAGCACCTTAGAAAAGGCCTTGAAATGTCGACGATTCCTGTTGGACCAGGATGTGCCGTAGGCATTTATGGTCCTCTTCACCCAGCAGGAGACAGTCTTTTACAAAAAGGCCATGTTCAGACTGGTGCGTCGGTGGGACGATTGCCTCAATGCTCACAGCGATTTTGCCCGCTTCGTGTACCGATTCTGAACTGTACGGCCTCCTTCGAACAGGAACTTTTTGATCGCCCTTTATCGTTTACTTTTGTGATGAAGCTATCTTTTTATCGTGACAACTTTCTAAAACATCTGTTGAACCACAACAGATCATTCCCATCCTTCAAAACCTCGGCATATACTGATGTAAGGTGTATTGAACAATTACTTTGTTTTTATCCCCATAGAGGACAGCTCATTCTAAAAACAACGTTAAGAAAATATAACTGTAGTGTGAACTGCATGACAATAGATACCATTTCCCATTAAATGTCTTGATGCTGTTTATCTTTTAATCAGGATTACAGACTTCTGTCACTGAAATCACACTGATACAGAAACACACTGAGCGGGTGGAAGTCATAGGAAGCCTTTGCGATGCATTTGGCACTGCACAGTCCCGCTAGAAACGGGTTTCGTACTTAGACCCAAATGGAGGTCATTAGTGTTCAAATGGTATTTGCAGTAGGAGAAAACTGACGACAGATAATTTACGTACAATGGAGAGGGTATAGGATCTAATACCGGTCCCTGACGGACGCCTAATGCTGCCTGTCTCCATTGTGATTTCATTGTGCCGGACATGACGCATTGCTGGCGAGATGTCATGTACTAGGGAAACCATTGCATTACACATTTGCTGAGGAATTCAGGTTTCTAATTTTGGCAAGTAAAACGACGAAGCCGACTGTGTCACAGGATTTTTTGAAGTCTAAGAAGCACATGATAGTTGCCTCTTGTGCATCCATGACAAGCTTCAGGTCATTCGTTACCTTTATGGAAAAAGGAGAAGATGCAACATATGTAAAAGTTGGACACAAAATCAAAAAAATTGAAACATATATTTTTGTGTTGATCAGCACCTAGACGCCTGTGCTTGTTAGTTGTTACAGCGTAATACTTCTCTGATAAATGAAACAGTCTACAGATCCCCTCTAGGAAACTTATATTTATAAGAAATCTAGATACATTACTGAGCTACCTGTCAGGCAAGAAGAATCAGTTAGTAGTTTGTGTAAATTCAGTGTAAATTTCTTAAGAGATACGGACAGGAAAAATGAACTAGAATTATTATTTGGTTGTATCAGTCTAATTCCAGTAGTCAGTTTTCCAACTCTTGTGTAGCAAAATAGTAGGACACTAACTGATTAACATTGTGGCACCTTGCAGCCCACAGGCTGGTTCATACAAAGCAATGAGGCTTGTTAATGAGAACGAGATGCAGTGTTTTAAGAATAAGCTTAAAGGGGTGATATGTGATGCGGTATATGTAGAAAGAGATACTTATGTCGAATTCAATGCATTCCATAGCAAATTTGTGTCAATACTCGGAAGTTGATTTTCTAAAAAAATATCCAAAAGATTCATTAAAGAAACTAATCAGCTGTGAATAAGTAAGGGAATTAGAGGCTTACACAAGAGGAAGGGGGAAATTTTTGTAAAGGCCAGAGGAAGACAAGATCTGAAATTACTTGCACACTGCAAAAATACAGTAGTATTTTAAGGAAAGCCATTAAAATGTCCAGAATTATGCATGCTCTGACAGAAATACATAATGCAGATACTAAAATTACAACTATGTGGGACATTGTGAAGTGGGAGACTGAACAGCCAGTCAGTGTACAAGATTCCATAACAGTTGAACTTAATGCTAATGTTATGATTGATAATTCACAAGTTAGAAGTACACTACAGCCCAGTAAAATTGCTACACCAAGAAGAAATGCAGATGATAAACAGGTATTCATTGGACAAATATATTCTACTACAACTGACATGTGATCACATTTTCACGAAATTTGGGTGCATACATCCTGAGAAATCAGTACCCAGAACAACCACCTCTGGCCCTAATAACGGCCTTGATACGCCTGGGAATTGAGTCAAACAGAGCTGGCGTGTACAGGTACAGCTGCCCACGCAGCTTCAACACGATATCACAGTTCATCAAGAGTAGTGATTGGCGTCTTGTGACGAGCCAGTTGCTTGGCCACCATTGACCAGACGTTTTTAATTGGTGAGAGATCTGGAGAATGTGCTGGCCAGGGCAGCACTCGAACATTTTCTGTATCCAGAAAGGCCCGTACAGGACCTGCAACATGCGGTCGTGCATTATCCTGCTCAAATGTAGGGTTTCGCAGGGATCGAATAAAGGGTGGAGCCACGGGTGGTAACACATTTGAAATGTAACGTCCACTGTTCAAAGTGCCGTCAATGCGAACAAGAGGTGACCGAGACGTGTAACCAATGGCACCCCATACCATCACGCCGGGTGATACGCCAGTATGGCGATAACGAATATACGCTTCCAATTTGCGTTCACCGCGATGTCGCCAAACACGGATGCGACCATCATGATGATGTAAACAGAACCCCGTTTCATCCGAAAAAATGACGTTTTGCCATTCGTGCACCCAGGTTCGTCGTCGAATACACCATCGCAAGCGCTCCTGTCTGTGATGCAGCGTCAAGGGTAACCGCAGCCATGGTCTCCGAGGTGATAGTCCATGCTGCTGCAAACGTCGTCGAACTGTTCGTGCAGATGGTTGTTGTGTTGCAAACGTCCCCATCTGTTGACTCAGGGATCGAGACGTGGCTGCACGATCCGTTACAGCCATGCGGATAAGATGCCTGTCATCTCGACTGCTAGTGATACGAGGCCGTTGGGATCCAGCACGGCGTTCCGTATTACCCTCCTGAGCCCACCGATTCCATATTCTGTTAACACTCATTGGGTCTCGACCAACGCGAGCAGGAATGTCGCGATACGATAAACCACAATCGCGATAGGCTACAACCCGACCTTTATCAAAGTTGGAAACTTGATGGTACACATTTCCCTTCCTTACACGAGGCATCATAATAACGTTTCACCAGGCAACGCCGGTCAACTGCTGTTTGTGTATGAGAAATCGGTTGGAAAGTTTCCTCATGTCAGTACGTTGTAGGTGTCGCCACCGGCGTCAATCTTGTGTAAATGCTCTGAAAAACTAATCATTTACATATCATAGCATCTTCTTCCTGTCGGTTAAATTTCGCGTCTCTAGTACGTCATCTTTGTGGTGTAGCAATTTTAATGGCCAGTAGTGTACTTTTAATAATCACTTTCCAAACGTGACAACAAATATAAGATTAAATAGTTCAATTGAACAAACAAGAGAACACATTAAAACTGTCATTCCACAAAAACTAAGAGTAGCACTAATATCCTTCACGAAATGAAGACAATTACAAAAACTCCGAAAAACAAAGGTTGTTATGGGGTTGATGGTATTTCAAACAGAATTCTGGGAGCTTGTTCCTACCTAATAATCAATGTCCTTACTGATATATGCAATGTGTTAGTGTAATTTCTCCAAACAGGTTAAAATATTCAGTAATAAAGCTACTACATTAGAAAGATGACAAGACTGATTTAAGCAACTATCGTCAAGTTTCCTTACTAAATGTTCTAGAAAATTAGTGTACTCAAGAGTAGTCGCACACTTAGGTGGAAACAATTTACTTTGTATATTGCAGCTGGGATTCAAGAAAGGTTGCTCGACTCAGAATTCTATTTATACATTCATTCATCAAACAGTACAAGCCTTAAATAATAATATATCACCTGCTGGTATTTTTTGTGATCTCTCTAAGGCCTTTGACTGTGTAGATCATGATACTCTCTTAAAAAACTCAAGTTTTATGGAATCGATGGCTTTACACACAGATAGTTTGAACCATAGAGTGCCAAGGTTGTGCTGAATAGTCCAGACAACGTCAGAAGAGTAGAAAAGTTTGGTTACTGGGATAAAATCACAAAGTGTGTCCCACAGAGTTTAATTTTTGGTCTACTCTTGCTCTTTACATATGAGAATGATTTTACATTTAACATTTAAAAAGTAAAATTGGTACTTTTTGCAGACAAAACTTGTGTTATAATAAATCCCATTAGAGAGAAAGCAACAGAAGGGTTAGTAAATGATATTGTCCTAAGAATTATTCAGTGGTTCTTTGAAAATGGAGTCTCCCTAAATTCTGAGGAAACATACTACATTCAGTTCTGTGCAACAAATAGTCACGCCAACAATTGATGTAGAACATGAGCAGGAGACAGTAATTGGGGTGGAATGCTCCAAATTTATGGATGAATATGTTGATGAAAAATTTAACTGGAAGATGCATATTACTGTGCTTCTCAAACAGGTTATTTCTCCTACTTTTTCTCTTTGTATAATATTGCTAATCTTGGAAACAAACTTATCAACCACCTGACATATTTTGCATATCTACACTCTGTAATTCCGTGCGGAATATTCTGTATGCTAACTACTCACTTAGAAAGCAAGTATTAATTGCACAAAAGCGAGCAGTAACAGTAATATTGAGAGTAATGTGTGGTATTCATCCAAGGGACGTAATACAAGCACCTCTTCAGGGAGTTGGCATTTTAACTGCGCCGTCACAAAACATATTGTCAGTAATGAAATTCTTCATAAATAATTAATCACAATTTGAGAAGAACTGAGGGCAGAATGACCTTTGTTACCCATGGTTACACCTGTCAATGGCTCAGAGAGAAGTTCAGTACGCAGCAATGAAAATTTTTTTTATCATTTGCCGAATAACGTAAAATGCCTGACAAGTAGTGACGCAAGGTTTAAATCTAATTTAGAACCATTTCTCCAGGACAACTCCTTCTATTCTACTGACGAATTTCTAGTTAAGAATTGGCAGCTAGTTGTAAAGGATGAGCCAGACAATAGGGGATTTTACTTTATTATATGAGCCTCCAACCGGTAACTTCATTTTTCCATTACGGCCAAGCCACGGCCGGCAGTGTTAGCTGCCTGTAAATTCTTTCGTCCCACGGTTTAGTAACAGGAAGTCAGCACCGATGAAGGGCACCTTGTTCACGCGCCTCTCTCATGTGCTGATGAGGTAACTCCGCCCCAGGCGTCGCTTAGCAGGCAACGCTCTGGAAAGTTCCATGCCGCCCGCACGGTTTGCTCGGTCCTGACCAATCAGGGCGGAGGAAGCTGCGTGGTGTGTCGAACATACCCGGCCGCCCGTCGCCGGGCCCGCTCTCTTGTATTCTTGCTCTCCCGCGAGTCGGATGCGCGCCCTGTAGCATTGAACATCACCCGCT
Organism: Schistocerca serialis cubense; assembly: GCF_023864345.2. Lineage (NCBI taxonomy): Eukaryota > Metazoa > Arthropoda > Insecta > Orthoptera > Acrididae > Schistocerca > Schistocerca serialis. The sequence goes on from NC_064645.1 coordinate 50,637,622, forward strand.
TCTCCCGGTGCTGCGGCACTGTGGACTTAGTTTTGGCAGACAACAACTTTCGGTAGCTTCACGAACAATGTTCGCCAAATTGTAAGCTCTGGCTCACCCTCACCTCCCTAGGCCTATGTATCCCCTTTCAACATGCTTTAGCCAATAAATGGCCTTTCTCTAAAAATTACTCTATTATTCCATAACGCCCACCGCCTGCCCATACCCGCCATCCTGTACAATTGGTGTCAGAAGTGTGGATACGTTCCCGTAGTGACTTTGTCGCTACACAAAATTTTTCCCGGTGAGACGCCGTGAACTTCGCGCATGGAATGCGCCAACCGGCCGCCACGTTTGCTCCGCGTGGGCCGTGGCTGCTCCACTAAACACGCACAGGGCGCGCGCTGCAGCGAGGCAGCCCACGCTAGTCAGCCACGTGAGCCGGACGCCGCCGCGCTGCCCGCTGCCTGAGTTCGAGGGGCCTGGGCTACGCTGCGCGACCGGCCGGGCCGCCGTCAGCCGCCGCCGCCGCCGCCCGTCCCCGTCGCCGACGCGCCAGGGGCCTGCCGCCATCGCCGACCGGCCGAGCCAGCGCCGTCCGCCGCCAACACATCTGCCGCCGCCCGAGGGTCCGGACGCCGCCGCCCGCTGCCGCCCGCCGACCACCGCCCGCCGCAGCCACTGCACCACGCCGTCGCCGCCACCACTGCGTCGCACCGCCTCCATCGCCATGTAAGTCGTCGCGATGCTTACAACTATAGCTACGACGATCTTCCGCCGCTGGATTGAGAATCTTTGTGGCCGTCCTTTTTTTGTAACAATCATTACTTTTTTCCGGTCACTAGCGTCCCATAAAATTGTAAACATGCCGATGGGAACACGAGCGACGGAAGGGGATACCCCCGTAGAGGCACCTGTCTCGCAAGACCCGCTCGAGGCCATAAATGCGCAAATGCGCCAGTTATTCGCACAAAATCAGGAGCTACTTGAGCAAAACCGCGTCTTGAAACAGACGCTGGAAGCTAGTGCGCGAACTTCCATACCTGTGGCTAGCTCCACCCCTGTAACAAATGCTCAAACAGACGCAACTAACACTAATTCTGTCTCTAATACAAACGCCACAATTTCTGCTAATATGGCGACTGTAAGCAATTTTCCTGCTGCTGATTTCATTCCCACCTTTTCTGGGAAGTCCCACGAAAATGTGGCTATGTTCTTACAAAATATTCGTGATGTGGGTCGCACGTGTACCTGGCCGGATGATCTACTGGTCAATGTAGCCAGACTGAAGTTGACAGGAGAAGCCCGAATGTTTATAGAAACGGTGGACGAAATGCGTGACACGCACGAATTTGAAGTATTGGCCCACGGATTGACTACGCGTTATTCCGATACCAGAGGTACCGGATATTACAGAGATCAATTATCAACACTTAGGCAGAAGCCTAATGAGGATTTTGATGCCTTTGCAGTTCGCATACGAGCAGTATCTTGTCGTACCTATAAGCTAGGTGAAAATGCCAGTGAAAACAGAATTTTGCGTTCAGAAGCCGAAGCGCGTGCAATTGATGCATTTGTCCGCGGTATTGACCCCCGCATCGGAGGAGAAGTCAAAGCAGCCTCCCCCACTTCTCTGTTTGAAGCTGTTCGTTTGGCAATGTTACGCGAAGAGGTATTGCGTTTTTGCGCTGCCGCCCCGCGCCCATCGGACCCAGTACCGGTTCCAGCAAAAGAAGTATTTTGTCAGCGTTGTGGGAAGCCCAACCATACGGCAATGCGCTGTCGCGCGCCGTATTGCACTATTTGCCAGACAGCAGGTCATGCTAATAATGTTTGCTCCACAAAGTCACCGTTTTCTAATCAGATGCGTGGCCACCGCCGCAACGCGGGGTCGAATGAGGGAAACGCTTGGGGGGCAGGTTCCGCCACCCACCCGCGCCCCCGACAAAAATGGTACACCCGGTTAGGACTGGAAAATGTAAAGAGGTGGAACCCGTTAGTCTAGTTGGCGTACTCGGGAACAAATCAGTTAGAATTTTAGTTGATACTGGTGCTCAAGTTAGTGTACTGTTTGTGGAGAAAAATGACCGAAGGGCGTTACAGCCACCCCGGTACCATATCAGTGGCCTTGGAGAGGAAGTAATTGTCCCTGCGGGTTCGTGTGTAGTGAATCTGCAAATAAACGAGGGTAAATACAGTCAGAGGATGGAGGTAGTAAGGCTAAAGAAGGGTGAATTTGACATCATACTAGGGAATGACTTCCTGCACCGTTATCAGGGGATAGTGGATTATCGAACGCGAACTGTGCAGTTCGGCGAAGCAATTCACCGATTTGGCAGTGCGCACCCCCGTCAGACGCGAGGGAGCTGCTAAAGGCGCCGTTCACAGTCTCCCGTAAAACTGCAGATGTGGGCGATAAAAACCACTGACCCTGTGAGGATAAAAGGCGGAAGTGGAAAGATTCTCTGGATAGACGTCAAAAATCAAGAACAGCCTAAGACAGACATTCTGGTTGATCCGCTCACCCAGAATGATGTTTTAGATCGTCAGTCAGTACATATAAAGAGAAGTATCTGCCGACCGGAGAGGAGACAGAAGGGTTTTGCGATACCAGTAAGTGTAGATAATTTTGGTGTAGAAGATGTTGTGATACCGAAGGGTACTAATGTTGCTAGCGGACAGGAAATTTTTGAGGAAATAAGAGGAGCTGAGAAGCAGCGAGATAAAGATGAGAAAGGAAGGAGAGGAAAGAAATGTTCAGTTAGAGAAGTGCAATATGTCGCGTCGACGATAAGGAGTCAGTTAGCAGAGAAGTTAGGTCATTTAAACAGTGAGGAGAAAAGGATGTTGCAGCCAGTATTAGAGGAATTTTCGTGGTTGTTTGAAGAGAGGCAGTTTCTACCGGCTACGGATTTGGTTCAGCACGAAATTCCGACCGGAGAAGCTCGGCCCATTGCACAAAAACCTTACCGTATACCATATCATTTGCAGTCTGTAGTTGAAGATACGATTCAACAGCAATTAGCTGCAGGAATCATACAACCCTCCTCGAGTGCGTGGGCGTCTCCCGTGGTCGTTGTGCCAAAGAAATCAGTAAATGGGGAGTAAGCGTATCGCTTATGTGTCGATATGCGGGCAGTAAATCGGGTAACGACACCAGACACCTACCCGTTACCGCGCATTGATGAAACATTGGATCGATTGGGCAACTGTAAGTATTTTACCACCCTTGATTTGCGTTCTGGGTACCATCAAATCCCTCTTGCACCCCAGGACCGCCATAAAACTGCTTTTGTTGTACCTACAGGATTGTATGAATTTGTAAGGATGCCATTTGGATTGAGAAACGCCCCTGCCACTTTTCAAAGATTTGCAGACTTGCTGCTGCGTGGGTTGAAACCTACAACCTGCTTGGTGTATTTAGATGACATTATTATTTTTTCTAAAACGATAAAAGAACATGCAGAAAGACTGAGGGATGTTTTGCAAAGGTTAAAAGGAGCTCATTTGAGTGTAAAATTAGAAAAGTGTGCTTTCGCCCAGTCACAAGTACAATATTTAGGTCATATAATAAGTGGAGAAGGTGTCAAACCGGACCCCCGTTTGACCACCGCAGTAAAGGAATTTCCAACGCCGACAAATCTCAAAGAACTACAGTCATTTTTAGGCCTTGCAAACTACTACAGACGTTTCGTGAATAATTATGCCACTCTTGCTAAGCCCCTGACTAATTTATTGAAAAAAGGAGTTAGTTTTATTTGGACCAAAGAATGTGATAAAGCTATGCAACAAATTCAACATGTTTTAACTAGAGCCCCTGTACTAGCGTACCCGGATTTTGAAAAACCATTCATACTGTCAGTGGACGCCTCAGATTATGCTGTAGGAGCCATCCTGTCACAAGAGATAGATGGCGAAGAACGACCAATTGGTTATGCGTCTCGACAGCTTAATAAAGCAGAGTCAAATTACAGCACAACTGAGAAGGAACTTCTAGCACTCATGTTTGGTGTAACTTATTTCCGATGTTCTTTGTATGGGAGAAAATTCACTGTCATCACTGATAACGCCGCGTTACACTGGATGTTGAGCTTAAAAGACCCTAGTAGTAGGCTAACTCGTTGGGCTTTGAAATTGAGCGAATTTGAGTATGAGCTGAAACACAAACCGGGCAAGTTACATCAAAACGCCGACGCATTAAGCCGAAAAGTCAGAGTGATCGTAGCTAATGACGTTTCTATTGAAGAATTGAGGGAGGCGCAGCAAAGAGACGTCGAATGTCAGAAATATGTGGTTTTGTCTGAATTTTCCGTTGAAGATGGAATTTTGTATCGGAAGACCCACTTGGGTAAACAGGCAGTAATCCCGAAAGAATTACGTTCCAAGATTATCGCACAGTGTCACGATAGCCTGCAGGCATGTCATAACGGCCTTCGCGCCACAAATTGCCGAATAGCCGCCCGTTATTTCTGGAAGACGGAAAGACGTGCAAAAGTATATACAAAATTGTCTACCTTGTGTTAAGAGGTCATTACCACCTCGAACGAAAGAGCCTTTACAGCAGGTACCAGAAGCCACTTATCCCTGGGCAGTAGTAGCAGCAGATATTGTCGGTCCTTTCCCTGTGAGCCCCCAAAATAATCGGTATATTCTGTCCCTTATAGATCATTTCTCTAGGTTCTTGATTCTCATTCCTATACCACATATGTCCGCTGAAACAGTAGCGCGTGCTTTTGTCACCCATTTGGTGTTACCATACGGAAGCCCTGAAGCTGTACTCACAGACCAGGGTACGAATTTCATGTCTGCGGTATTTACCGAAGTTTGTCGGTTATTGCGAATTAAAAAGTGGCGAACGACGCCCTTCCACCCAAAAGCGAACGGTCGCCTGGAACGAGTCCACCGCACCGTTATGCGTATGCTATCTTACTATGTTAATAAACATCACTCTGACTGGGACAAGTATGTTCAATACGTTACGTCAGTATATAACAGCCGTGTCCATGAAGCTACAGGGTACTCACCTTATGAAGCAGTATACGGCCGCCCTATGAATTCGCCTTTTGAAATTGACAAACTGCCCCCTGGAATTAAATCCAAAGATGTGAAAGGTCTAGCTCGACGTCTAAAAGCCATTTGGATAAAGGTAAGAGGGAACAATGCCCGAGCCACCGCCCAACAGTTAAAGAGAAGTAATCAAAAAGCAAAAATGCCTGAGTACAAGGTAGGAGACCTAGTTCTGTTGAGCAATCCAGTAGTAAAAAAGGGAAGAACCAAAAAGTTTACACCTACTTGTGAAGGACCGTACCGTATCATCCGGCTTACTTCACCAGTAAATGCGGAAATTCAGTTAGCGGAACGCACAGTGATCGTTCATTTTGACAGATTGAAACTGTATAAAGGACCCGAGCTATCCCCACCTAACACTGAAACCGGGCCTATCGCTCCAGTAGTTCCACCCAAAAAAGCAAGAAAGAAGGCAATACAACCGCCTAGACAGCAACGTAGATATGCTCTAAGGTCAAACCCCTATGATTTGCGTTCCAGAGAGTAGATCTGAGATGGTATGTAAACGGTTGGAAAAGTCCTGCATGCAGTAAGAGAATTAATTGACGGAAAACACCGTAGTTACTATACCTTTAATTAAATTGTGCATGTTAGTTATAAGTAGACATAAGAATTGGCAACCATTGGTAACTGGTAATAGAATTTATGATGTCACATGCTAATGGAAGTGATTGAAGTTATGTAATCATTTTGTCTTCTCATTTAACGTCTCCAGTAATGTTATCGTAGCAGTCGAGAATTAAAAACACAAACATTCTTTAATCATGGAATTAAGGGGTAAGTTGTCCTTGTCAGCAGAACACTTAGAGAAAGAATCAGTTAATCTAGAATATATCAAAGGGATTCACATTTCACCTGTTAATTTAGTGAATAGTGCACGAACACAGGTATTAAAGCTTGACCTTAAAAACATGATAGTAACACGCCTTCGTAACTGTCAGTAGATCAATGACTACATGCTGCCGTATTCCTGTCCTTTGAAATACTCCATATTACATGTATGTTTTGCTAAATGATCACACAACGATAATAACAAGAATAAATACGTCCAAGTTAAACAACAAATAGGCTACTGTAAAGTAAAAGGAGTCTTCCTGAAGTGCTATTTTATTGTTTTCATGATGCGATGTTGAACAGACAACGAGGTAAGTTTTTTGGTACCACGCATTTCTGTATATTAAATGCCACGGAAGGAGTGCGTAAATACCTCCGCTGTTGTCTACAGCTGTTCACATGTGCCGAGTCCCGCCCCTCCCTGTCAGCTGGCGACGCGGCCCCCTTCTCTCCCCACCCACCGGCCTGCCTAGAGAGCGGCCATTGCAGTTCCCCCTTCCCCACCCACCGCCTCTGTCCTTGGTGCGTGCAGCATCTGCACCTCTCCCCTCGCCGCTCCTCACCGCCCAACCATCACCCTGCAGGCCACGTGCCTCAGCCACGCTACACATTCGTACATTCGTAAGTTGCAGTTTAAACAGCAAACCTAAAGGGATGGTTATAGAAATAAAATCACCAGCTTAATATTGCCCTACAGATTTTGTTAGTCTTATCTAAAGACGGGAATCTATGTGTATTGTCTATTTGAATTTTCAGTATGGAACAAAAATCGTGAGAGAGAACTTTTCCTGGTACGCATTGTCTAAACCATCAGGATTAGAAAACATTGGAATTTCAGATCGATCTCCGGCTATGTTGTATTACCACCACGGTTAATAAACGGATCTATATGGTGTCAGGGAAGCCGGCACTTGTCGCTATATCTGTCCTGTAAACGACCGCTGTGTGGGAAACGCGTTAGCCAAGGAGTTGGGTTTGGAATGCCATCTCAAAATACAGTTTATCTAGAAGCCTAACACCTGCCAGTTACCTAAATTTTAGAAGAACAGAGTGTTTAAGTAAAATAATTGGAACCCGATAGTTTTGTGAACTCTAGCGATTTAAGTTATTACTCCCTTAGAAAAGAACATCCTCCATGCAGAACTGTCGTGGACAACATAACTCTGGAAGGAAATTTCGTGACAGTACCGAGAGACTAAACTCCACGCGTAGCAAGAGGACGGACCCAGCGTGAACGCCAGTTATGCCGCCGAGCCAGTGAAAACGGACGCAGCCGTAGTGTCAGCTGTGCTGTCAGCAACTTACAATCTCACGAGCGCGACGCGTGTCGCACCTTAGCACCTCAAGCTGCACTGAATCTCAGCACAGGAATACTTAACCATTATATAACGAACCCTTTGAATGACTTTATGCACATTTTCAATAGTGAGGAACTTACTTTGCTCCCTACATACTATTTATATGACAAATGAACTCTAATTTTATTAAAAACCAATGCACCGACAGGTAAGTCATATCGACGTCTTCGAGATGCAACCAGCTTCGTCGAGCCGCCAATATTGATTATTATGGAAGCAGGTAGGTGAGAGAATTAACAAAAGGAACAACAATCATATCCTAGAACGATTGACTGGGTGACTGATAATCACAAATATTTGCAAAAACAAATCAACACAGGAAACGGTTTATCACACGTTTAATAGTTATTGGTCTGTCCATTGAAGGAGACATAAAATCATTTTTCATCAGAATCTTCTTAAAGGAAGTATTAACGTGACATTACACTATTCCACGGCATTACACACAACATTGCCATTACTTAATGACAGTTTTCTTGTGGGTAGAAGTACCAAAGATCGGTTGGAATGAAAATACAAACGAGAGCATAAAGGAATACCCAAGGGATACTTGCATTCATTTTGCTACAAATGTAACTGGAGGATAAGGAAGTTTTGTTTGAAGGAAATATTATTTTGAACTTTTGCTTTTGTTGCGGTTTTGCCATGTCTTGTATCACTATGACGAGTTGCCAATTACTTATGTCTAATTACTTGTGTCCAATTACTTAAGTCCATGTATTATCTTATTGTTGTTCATTTTGACTGTTTTATTACTACCCATTTAGAGAATTTTGCTAAAGTTTTGCCAGCAGCAGTAATTTAGTATTTGTATCATCCTAGTGTTTCCATGTGTCACTGTGTTACTATATCGGTGAGGATAATCATTTTGTAGGATTTCAAGTATGCTAGAGTAAGTTCCCGAGTACTGCCAATTATTTGTTTAATAATAATGATGTCTTAGGTGATAAATTGTTTTGGAAGAGTAATTTAGGATGTAACCATGCTTTATTTTGATTTGTATTAGAATGTTTATCTGGAGGGACATACCACATGCCTACCCCCGTGATAGATAACGTAAACAGAGTGAATCACACCCACAGAACGAGCAAGCTTTGGCCATATACCTAGTCTGTTGGATGAACAAGAGAACCACACCCGCAAGGGCACGTACCTTACGTGACGCGGCTGGCTCCCGCGCGGACCCTTAGCTGTCTGTGTCGTTTCTTCACATTTCAATTTCGCGACATAGTCCATCCTACTCTCTTTCATCTGTCAACTTTCAACAGACACAAAACTATTCATCTCAGACTTTAATCTTTCATGTCGAAGAAGAGTTCACGAGAACAGTGTTCCGTGCTCTCTGACGACAGCTGATCAGTCAACGTCAGACGCGAACCGCGTCTAGCCCGCAGCTAAACGCCAGTAAGCGGAAATCTCTGTTCAAAACCTTGAGCCTTCTTTGTTTTCCCATTGTATTTTCCGAAGGAATACCGACTATTGAAGTAGTAGTATTTAACTGTATGACGTGTCCCAGGACACTGCGATATAGCCAAGGATAGACGGAGTTTTAAGCAACCAGCTGGGCCCGAGGAGGTTACAGAGACGGCGAGTTTAGTCGCAAAATGTTGAGAGGATGAAGACGGTGAATTTGGTCGCAAAGTAAAGTTAGTCGTAAGATGTTGAGAGGATAAAGACGGTGAATTTTGTCGCGCAGTTAAGTTTTGTTTTAAGTGAGAGATGTCGTGTTTTAGGAAGAAGTAAGTAGCAGCTATCTTGGAATCGCAGAATTGTCATTTTCACAGTTAAGTAGGCGATAATGTCGTGTCAACGATGCGCCGTGCACTATACCTTCATAAAGGAGAAGTCCTTCAGAAATTACGCTCAACTTAGTCTTTTCTAATCCAATTCCTTATACTCTCTGTGTCTACTATGGACATCGTCGAGTTTTGTTTCCCCCCTCTCGTTAGCAACAGCCTTGACATCCAACGACACAATCTACGCCCCACCTGCACCAAACTGGTGTCATTTTTCTTGGTCAGTCTCCATTTATGGTGTTCAGCAAATATATTGAGTTACGAGAAAATGCTTCGCAAAATGTGAATGTTATTACACTTGGATGGTTAGCCCAAGGAGGCATTTAACTTTTTTGTTTGTTATTGATATGGCATTTGCAACAATTTGATATATACTTGTGTGCCTCATTTCTACATTTATGTATGTTAATGTAATTTTAAACAGAACCCACTGTAACAGGTCATCTAGCTTTATGTCACGCGTAATCCCACTTCTATTTTGTTGCATTTGACAGTCGGCATTTGACAGTCGTAGACCCCTCAGCTGCCGCGTGCAGCCCCGACGCCGCGCTGGCCTTGGAAATTATCTGCCGCGCGCCTTTCTGACTTAGCGCGAGATTCGGCCCTGCAGTCAGCTGCCACTCTGACGTAGCCTCCGCGCAGATCATTAGCCAACGGTTCCTGTCGGAACGCCATTAATGACGTTTCATGCCACTACGGCTTATTCACTTAGTATTCGCGCCCCCTTTAATTATGTTTTTTATACCTGAAAGCCCATTCATGATTCCCTTGTCAGCTAACTTGCCAGCTTTGTCTAACATATCAAATGATCACCTCCTATCGTCAATTGATGACTTGCTAAAAAATGAAAAAAAGGACAAATTTCTTACGTTCGCCTGTTGGCACACTTAAATTAATGGCAAACAGCCACGAACTAACCAAAAAATAGAAAACAAGAACCTATCAGGCATGTGCCCTCCCTTAGTTTTAAGAGTGCAATTCTACTATCACCTAATGTGGAAAAACTAGTGTAGTGTAGTGAAGTGTTCCCTTAGTGATAACTCCCTTTTCAACTGTGTTTTGAAACGTTTGAATCTCCCCTCATACTCCCCCTGCGCTGAGTTCCAGCAGTGCACGGACCCGGCCACGGCCACGCCCCCTTCCTGCCGGCAGCCTGCGCGCTGCCCGCTGAGGACAACACCCCACGCCGCCTCGCGCCACTCGCCCCCGCAGTGACTCACCAGTGGTGATATGTTTACATTTTCAACTTATTTTAACAAAAGAAAAAAAAGGACATTTTTACTTCAACTTAACAACAAGAACACTTGACATGTTTATCTAATTCACACTGCTAGGTTTTGTTCTAATTTTGTTTTGATGTTTTATGATGTTTTGATGTTTTATGATGATTATTGCATACACACAATATTGCTGACATGTGTAAGTCCCCTTGCGACCCTTAAGAGGTCTTTAGAGTCTCTATACCCTCCCATAAATTAAGACCCCTGCCGTCTTCCGTGAGGGCCATTCTTAATCAAGTAAAGTTACTTTGTTTTACAAGCTACATTTGTTTACATTCAAATAATAATTACATTGAGCGAATTCACGTACGTTCTCCGCTCCCACGGAAGGGGGAGGAATGTAAAGGATGAGCCAGACAATAATGGATTTTACTTTATTATATGAGCCTCCAACCGGTAACTTCATTTTTCCATTACGGCCAAGCCACGGCCGGCAGTGTTAGCTGCCTGTAAATTCTTTCGTCCCACGGTTTAGTAACAGGAAGTCAGCACCGATGAAGGGCACCTTGTTCACGCGCCTCTCTCATGTGCTGATGAGGTAACTCCGCCCCAGGCGTCGCTTAGCAGGCAACGCTCTGGAAAGTTCCATGCCGCCCGCACGGTTTGCTCGGTCCTGACCAATCAGGGCGGAGGAAGCTGCGTGGTGTGTCGAACATACCCGGCCGCCCGTCGCCGGGCCCGCTCTCTTGTATTCTTGCTCACCCGCGAGTCGGATGCGCGCCCTGTAGCATTGAACATCTCCCGCTTCTCCCGATGCTGCGGCACTGTGGACTTAGATTTGGCAGACAACAACTTTCGGTAGCTTCGCGAACAATGTTCGCCAAATTGTAAGCTCTGGCTCACCCTCACCTCCCTAGGCCTATGTATCCCCTTTCAACATGCTTTAGCCAATAAATGGCCTTTCTCTAAAAATTACTCTATTATTCCATAACGCCCACCGCCTGCCCATACCCGCCATCCTGTACATAGTATTTAAAAAAAAAAACTTGTTTCTAAATGTAGTTTTTTAAGTGTAGTTGGATAAGTAGGAATAAAATCGTAATGTGTTCATTAACGTTAACACTAATCACATATACATATTCTGTAAACTGACTCTTTCCACACCTTTTCGATAAAAGAATCCATCAAATGATCTATGGAACATGTAACTAAGTAACTAACTTATAGCATATGCGCAGCGATGATTACAAATTCCTGATGGATTTTCGTCTAATAGGTTATTTGTAGTTAAATAGTTTGTTAGCTGGTAATGGACTATAAATTGTAATGCTTTGAATTTTGCGGAAGAATGCAGATAGGTTGGTAATTAAAGGGTGCTGTTGTTTCTTTTTTAGGTGGTGGTTCCAGGCCTCAGGGTAAACACTCGTGGTTAAGGTGTGGTTGAAGATATCTGTTATAGTGGGCAGTAGTGAGTCAATAATAAGCTTCATCGTTGGACTGTGATGCTATCGTGTCCAGCAGATACCAATCTGATACGCATGATGGTTTTTTTGACAGTATTGCAGTAACATGCTTTACATAGAATTTTTCGTGGCTACAGTCGTCTATCCACATGAAGTAATCAATCAGTCGCTGTTTCGTTTGCGGTTCAGGTATAGTTGTTGGTAATGTGAAGTATGGGTTCAGTTCTTTCACTGGGACAGTGAGATCAACAGCATCTATTACTATGCCTGCACCAAGATCACGCAGGTTTTTCCATAGCACAGCAGGTCTATGTCTATTGTCGGTTAACGTATAGACCTGCCTGAGTTTAACAATTCTCACAGCTTGACCGACTATGCTTCTTTTCTGCTTGTAAGCAATATGATTTTCAGGTGTATGGCGTAGTTTGTGTGCTCGATGTGCAGCGTCTCTGAGATTCGTGAACTGTTTTAGTGCATCAGTTATCCAAGGTGCAGGTTTCCTTTCTCTTACAGTCTTTAGGGGAACATATTGGTGACATAGTCGAGTAAGCTTATTAGTAAATCCATGAAGTTTTTATTTTATGTTCGAGAAGGGAATGGACGTCTTTCCACAAACTATTTCTTGTGCCTCAGTTGCAAGTTCGGATAAATTTACGCATCTGAGGTCTCGACACGTAGTTAGTTGTGATTTCTATCTGGGACATTCTCCTGAGTACGCCAAACATTGTACCATAGGCAGACTTACCAGGGGCAGATATTTGAGAGATACGAATTACTCTATTTGGCTTTAAAGTCAGTACCGCCATTTGACTGTTGTTTATTTGCAGTGTTACATATATACTTACACGATCATGATTTCGGCTTCAAAGTGCCATTATCAAGTGTTTTAAGTGTTATACAGTGCACTTTGAAGCCGAAATCATGATCGTGTCAGTGTAAATGTAACACTGCAATTAAACAACAGTCAAATGGCGGTACTGACTTAAAAGAAATACGTTACGACTGTGGCCCCGTATTATGAAAAAATTATTAAATGTCTATTTGGGTTTTCATTTCAGATATATCTCTGAGAGTCTGACTAGTGTTCTTATGAAGGGTAGGGTTCAAAAATGGGTCTGAGCACTATGGGACTTAACATCTATAATCATCAGTCCCCTAGAACTTAGAACTACTTAAACCTAACTAACCTAAGGACAGCACACAACACCCAGTCATCACGAGGCAGAGAAAATCCATGACCCCGCCAGGAATCGAACCCGGGATTATGGGTAGGGGCAAGCTGTATTGGCGTAACATCCACTTAAATTTTTACACTAGAAGGATTGTTGTATATAAAATTTACATGAGTGTCACTAGCTATAATTATAATCTAGTGTGTTGATTCGATACTTGAGAGAGCCATTTCGAAGCAGGCAAGACAGACTACTTTAAGAGGTTTGTAGAGGACACACGTACTGGGGCACTTTCTGTTACGGGATTTGATCTCTGTGAACATGTAATCGCTTTGTTTACCTTCATTACTATTGGATGTGTGCATTAGGTGATAAATCGGTGCTTATGTATGTCCCGCTGCTGCGCCTTAGAAGGATGCAGTCATCTACGTTCGCCAAACTTGTGGGAATGCTATGTGAGAACAACCGAGAGGTACGGTTAGATAAAGAGGGGTGACTCACACCGAAGCGCGCAGAGAAACGCCGCCAAGTGCTCCACGGACTTCATTGCATCGGAGGTGCCCAGCTGGCCTTTTGCTGACCCCGGTGAGGGCGCCGTGCGGTGTGCGTGCACGCACTGCCAGTACGAGAATCTGCTGCGCTGGCGTCCGACCACACCGGCCTGCAGACTCAGCACTCCTGCTCACGCCTGGGCCGAGCAGCCCGCCACCTGTGCTGGCTCCGGCTCCAGCTCGCTGCACGGCTGACCGCTCCCTCGAGCTCAGCTCCGCGACCCCACGTGAAGCGCTTAAGGGGGGCAGCCGTCCACCGTCGTCGTAGTGAGCCTTAGAGGCTCCGGCTGCCCGCCCTGAGCAGCTCGGTCAGTGGCAGCAGACCGCTCTGCTCCCTGGAGGCTGCGAGTCCGCGCCCTGGCTCGCCCCTGTGGACGGAACTTTCATTCCTCCAGACGCCTTTACCAGAGAGCTGAGCCTGCCGGCCTCTCGCTCCTCGCGCCGCTCTCGCTCCTCGCGCCGGTGGAGCTCCGAGGCCGCCAGGAAGCTTCAAGGCCGCAACAGCTAATACGCGCCTGTGCAACGTAGGTTGCAGATAATTTCAGTGGCCTGGTCGGCCGCGATATGCATCGCCACAAGGTCGTCGTGGTTGGACTGCATCTTACACAACCGTCATTCTATCTGGTTCTAGACGTGGACAGATTGGCGACACGACTACCTGCTCTTAGCCAACGGGCTCGCTTATTTATACGTCTTTTCCCTACGCCTCCGACGTAGTTCTTGTGGAGGGAACAAGTGGTGTGCTCTTCAACAGTTACATCGCCAGCTTTCCTCAGCCCACTTCGGCTTCCACACACAGGTTTCTAGACGCTGTTGTAACCGCTATGTATGGCTTCATCACCGCACGCCAGAGCCCTGTGCTGTCCTGAGTACTACACAATTGTACACAGTGCCAGCTGGGCTGTGCCTTCCCGCCTTGGTAGCGGTGTCATAAGCCTGCTCTGCAGAACTCGCCGGCCGAAGTGGCCGTGCGGTTAAAGGCGCTGCAGTCTGGAACCGCAGGACCGCTACGGTCGCAGGTTCGAATCCTGCCTCGGGCATGGATGTTTGTGATGTCCTTAGGTTAGTTAGGTTTAACTAGTTCTAAGTTCTAGGGGACTAATGACCTCAGCAGTTAAGTCCCATAGTGCTCAGAGCCATTTGAACCATTTTTTTTCTGCAGAACTGTTTGCAAAATATCTGCATTGCCCGCGCCTGTCAGCTGATGTGCCAATCAGCTCCTTAACTACCACCTTCCAGCCATGGCTGGTCCAGCATGCCTCTTCCCTTCCGAGAAGATTCGTCCCGAATGACTAACATTGTACTCCTAATAAATTACTGAAATCTAATAATTTACATATTGAGGAAAATTCCCGAATTTACCATACGAGACCTACGCTCATACTTTACTACTGCCATGTACTCCTTATCATAGTCTTATACATTAATTAAGACCTTAAAACTAGTTGATTCCCCGACCAATGTCGGTCAACCATTGTACTCGTAATTGGTGTGTTGGCACGTCCACAGCTTGTGTCCTCCTGCGTCTTTTTCAGAAATGCAGTACGCAAAAGCCTGCTAGAATCACGCCACAACTCGTGGCTGATACACTCACCATTGCTATTTTGTGCTCCTGTTCTTCCCGGGAATGGTGTACATGCTGCCACGTGTGTTGCATCGAAATTCTCCTTGCTGGGACTCTATTAATCTGACTGCAGAGGCTCCGGGCTGAGTTTGTCATTTAAATAGTTTAATTTTGAACGGATAATACCCGATCCTTTAGGCCAATACAACAATTGCGCGACTATGTCACAATAGCTGGGTCTGTAAGTGTAGCCGGAAGAGGAAGACTAGTCCCGACTACCTCACAAATCTTGCCATTCATAACGTTTCCGCCTTCTCGAAGCTCGAGTTTCTTCAGCCTTACCAGTCTGCCTCCTTCGTAGCCATTCGACCATACAGTTTCCGGCATGAATACAGAGTATAACCAGCGTGTATTCACACTCTGTAAGTGCGTTCGGGCTGACACAAGCTCCTTCCCACAATTCTTCCCGTTTACTTCCCCAGAAACAAACACGTTTCACAAGTCCGCCTATAAGTCCATACTGTGGCAGATTACAAGTCACCCCTCCTTCCTTCCCAGAACGCACAGTCCGCAAAAAAAAAAAAAAAAAAAAAAAAAAAAAAAAAAAAAAAAAAAATTGTAACAACAGTATGAAAAACTAACAACTGCCCGAAGAAGAGCAAATATCCCTATGGCAGTAAAAATAGGCCCTACATGCTCCATGATATGCTAAACAAACAAACAAGAAAAGAAAAAAGAAACAAATTACAGTTATACAACTTACTTACGCAAATCACGAACCTTCCGTTGGTCACCAGATCCCGGTTCCTTCCTTTTACGCTTTGTAACTTTCATCTCCTGGTTGGTTGACAGTAACTGTAGTATCCCCAGTACCATTCCTTTAAATGGTTTTATGCGACTGACGTGTATAAGAGCCGTTTCTGTGGGAATCTGTGCCTTCACATTGACTGATGAAGTCATTTCCACCACCTGGTATGGCCCCTGGTATTTTGTTAAAACTTCTATTTCCCCTTTGACGTTCAATCCCGCGTCCGGCCTTTCTGATTTAGGTTTCCCGTGATTTCCCTAAATCGCTCCAGGCAAATGCTGGGATAGTTCCTTCGAAAGGTCACGGCCGATTTCCTTCCCCGTACTTCCCTAATCCGGTGAGACCGATGACCTCGCTGTTTGGTCTCTTCCCCCAAACAGCCCCAATCGCCTTTGACGTATAGAGACTGGTAACCGTTACTCATTCTCCCACTACTGTCAATTTTTCCATGCATCTGTTCGGTTGTTTCCAGCGTTCTAGCGCCCTCGTGTTTGCGTTTTGAACATTCCTCCAAACTTCCCTAAATCCTTTGGCAAACTTCCTCACCACTCAGTATCCGGTCCTACTTTAGGAATCGAAACGTCAAAGGGAGATGGTATTTTCCTGCCACACACGACGCCAAATGCCGCCAAGCCCATTGCAGTATGAACCATCCGAATTATACGCATTCTTACAAAAGGTAAATAGGCTCTGAGCACTATGGGACTTAACATCTATGGTCATCAGTCCCCTAGAACTTAGAACTACTTAAACCTAACTAACCATCACGAGGCAGAGAAAATCCCTGACCCCGCCGGGAATCGAACCCGGGAACCCGGGCGTGGGAAGCGAGAACGCTACCGCACGACCACGAGAGGCGGGCCGGTAAATAGGCGTCCCAATCGTCGTGCCTGGAACGTGCATACTAGCCCATCATCTTTGCAATTGTCTTGTGCATGCTTTCCATTCTCCCATTGGTCTACGGATGAATCGGACTCGTGCGCAACTTCCGTATACGCAACACGCAGCATAGTTCTTTCATTAAATCCGAGACAAAATTCGTACGGTGATCGGAAATTATGGTCTCAGGCACCACAAACTTTAATGTCCAGTTGTTTACTGAAGCATTCGGTACAGTTCTAGCTCGCTAGACCGGCATCTCTACCATTGCCACACATCGAGAAAAATTAGCAATGATCTTGAGAACATGCCTATTTCCTGGAGGTGTTTTATTAAATGGCCCGAGGACATCCAAATCTACCACTGACAATTGACTGGACGCATCTACTAACCATTGCCACGGCACATTCTGATGCGTAATGTCGGCCCTCTGCACACATGGCACACAGTCCTAAACATACTGCTCCGCGTCACGCTTCCTGTTCCCCTGTTGCACGTCCGTCCATCACTCGACGCCCATCCTGACCTGACAACATATGGTCGTGGACTTTCTGCAGGACTTCCTTCCAAAAACCTTCCGGTAGCACCACACGTGGTGCACGACTCTTCGTTTTACACTACTGGCCATTAAAATTGCTACACCACGAAGATGACGTGCTGCAGACGCGAAATTTAACCGACAGGAAGAAGATGCTGTGATATGCAAATGATTAGCTTTTCAGAGCCCTCACACAAGGTGCTGACATGAGGAAAGTTTCCAACCGACTTCTCATACACAAACAGCAGTTGACCGGCATTGCCTGGTGAAACGTTGTTATGATGCCTCGTGTAAGGAGGAGAAATGCGTACCACCACGTTTCCGACTTTGATAAATGTCGGATTGTAGCGACACCCCCGGGATAACAAGGCTGTCCAGCAGTGTTAGTGACGTCACACAAAGCGGCCCATAGCCGACGCAGCAGTCCACGGACACCTCCGTACAGACGCGCCTGATGCTAACGATCTTCTGTCCGTCATACAGAAAGGAGCGAACTATAATTCGAACCAAAGACCAAATTATATGTATTCTTGTAAACAGCATAAAGGTTCATAACGAAATACCGATTACATATACGGGCAGGAATAGGTTCTAGAACTCCTCTGAAAAGTGTGTATCTTCAGTACCAGAATGAACATCAAACTGTCAGGTTTTCTAAATAGAAAAGCACTTTGTTAGTAACAGACAGCGATAATGAGACTTGCAGTTGGTGATTTCTACGTGGAAAAGCTGTAGAGAGATTGAAAATGGCAAGTAAAGAGAGCCTCAGCCTTTTGCTCACATTCTTACATGTAATGCACTTGGTTGTTTTTCATTTCCTTACCTTTCATAACATTTTTAATATTGTTTCAAGAAGTGTATCTTCAATAGCAGAGTGAACTTCAAATTGTCAGGCTTTTCTTAAAGGAAAGAGCAGTCCATTAGTATCACAGTGCAAGACAGAATATTGTGTTCAGTGATGTCTATGTTAAAAGGAGAATATTTGATATCTATCTTTTGTTTCCATTCTTTATTACTGGGGATACACTTGTAAAAATTCTTGAAAAGAGCTGTCACCATGAACATATGAGTAAATTCACAATAGTCATGTGTTTTATGAGATAAAGCGAACTCTTGTTACCTAATGTAAACGAAAGTTGTGAGGGTTTTGCTATGTATGACAGTGTTTAAGATAATTTACTTTGAGTGTAATAGCTTGAAAATGTTAAGGCCTGCTGTCAGTTGGCATTTGTCACCACCTGTATGCGAGTTTTAAAGCTAAATAGTGTTCTGACAATTATAAAATAGTGGCAAAGTTCCTCAATAGATTAAACTTATTCCTGCCCGTATATGTAATCGGTATTTCGTTATGAACCTTTATGCTGTTTACAAGAATATATATAATTTGGTCTTTGGTTCGAATTATAGTTCGCTCCTTTCTGTATGACGGACAGAAGATCGTTAGCATCAGGCGCGTCTGTACGGAGGTGTCCGTGGACTGCTGCGTCGGCTATGGGCCGCTTAGTGTGACGTCACTAACACTGCTGGACGGCCTTGTTATCCCGGGGGTGTCGATTGTAGCCTATCCCCATTGCGGTTTATCGTATCGCGACACTACTGCCCGCGTTGGTCGAGATACAATGACTGTTAGCAGAATATGGAATCGGTGGGTTAGGAGGGTAATACGGAACGCCGTGCTGGATCCCAACGGCCTCGTATCACTAGCAGTCGAGATGACAGGCATCTTATCCGCATGGCTGTAACGGATCGTGCAGCCACGTCTCGATCCCTGAGTCAACAGATGAGGACGTTTGCAAAACAACAACCATCTGCACGAACAGTTCGACGACGTTTACAGCAGCATGGACTATCACCTCGGAGACCATGGCTGCGGTTACCCTTGACGCTGCATCACAGACAGGAGCGCCTGCGATGGTGTACTCAACGACGAACCTGGGTGCACGAATGGCAAAACGTCATTTTTTCGTATCAATCCGGGTTCTGTTTACAGCATCATGATGGTCGCATCCGTGTTTGGCGGCATCGCGGTGGACGCACATTGGAAGCGTGTATTCGTTATCGCCATACTGGCGTATCACCCGGCGTGATGGTATGGGGTGCCATTGGTTACACGTCTCGGTCACCTGTTGTTCGCATTGACGGCACTTTAAACGGTGGACGTTATATTTCAGATGTGTTACCACCCGTGGCTCCATCCTTTGTTCGATCCCTGCGAAACCCTACATTTGAGCAGGATAATGCACGACCCCATGTTGCAGGTCCTGTACGGGCCTTTCTGGGTACAGAAAATGTTCGACTGCTGCCCTGGCCAGCACATTCTCCAGATCTCTTACCAATTGAAAACGTCTGGTCAGTGGTGGCCGAGCAACTGGCTCGTCACAATACGCCAGTCACTACTCTTGATGAACTGTGGTATCGTGTTGAAGCTGCATGGGCAGCTGTACCTGTACGCGCCATCCAAGCTCTGTTTGACTCAATGCCCAGGCGTATCAAGGCCGTTATTAGGGCCAGAGGTGGATGTTCTGGGTACTGATTTCTCAGGATCTATGCCCCCAAATTACGTAAAAACGTGATCACATGTCAGTTGTAGTATAATACATTTGTCCAATGAATACACGTTTATCATCATCATTTCTTCTTGGTGTAGTAATTTTGATGGCCGTAGTGTACATAACAAAGCCTCGTGCATAATGAAACATGAATTTGACTTAAATACCTGGCACTCCTTATCCCTTGCCTGTGCCCGCTGCCACTCTTTCACTCTCTTCCCTAACGCACTTAAACATCATTACCCTGCGGCTCAACTAATTTGCATTTGCGTGTGACGTCCCTGGCTTGACGGTTACCTCGCACTTGAATTGACTAAGTTTAAGTGCCCACCGAGTTAACCTACTAGATGGATCTTTCAAATCAAGGAACTGTATCGATGACGTATGGTGCGCCACGATATGAAACCTCCTGCCATACAGGTAACACCGAAAATACGTACTACCATATTTGGCAGCTAACATCTCCTTCTCCGTTGGTGAGCAGTTACGCTCCATCTTGTTTAACTGCCCCGAAGCGTAATCTACCGGGTGTTCCTGATTGCCTCATTTGAAGCATTTCACGAAAGGATAAACTCTTTCTCGAAATCCGGAAAAATCAATACTGGATCTGAAACTAATATTTCTTCCAGTTCTTCAAATGCCTCCTGACACTCCTGCGACCAATGGAATTTCGTCCACTCTTCAGTAACACGTTCAGGGGTCCGGCTATTTCTGCAGAGTCCTTCACAAACCGTCTATTATGATGACAGAGGCCAATAAATGACTGTATCTGAGTAGTTGCTTATGGTATCGGATAATTTCTAACTGCGGCTGAGACGGTAAACGCTGATTTCGGCCTATCTCCAGGCGCCACCTCCAATTGATGGTATCCTCTCCTGAGGTCCATAGTTGTAAAGAACAGACACTGACCCAGATTATCCAAAGTTTCCATGCTGTTTGCAATTGGATGAGCATCCACAATAGTTCGCGCATTTACGTATCTGCAGTCGCAGCAAAATCTGTATTTCCGTGTCCTGTCCGCCGACTTCTTTGGCACAACCACAATATTTGTGCTCCAGGGACAATCGCTCGATTCTGTGATCCCATCCAGTAGTCGTTGTTCAATGACTTCTTCTATCAACGGTTGCAGCTGCTTTGCTATACGGCTTGGCTTCCTATAAACTGGTACGCTATCCCCTGTCGGCATGTGATGTTGCGTCATCGCGGTTGCCGGTGACCCTCATTTAGCACAAAATGAATCACTATACCTCAGCGACGAGTTCTCCATAGCCATTCGATCGCTGCCCTCCAAATGATCTACTTTCCCTCGTAACACTTCCGTATCGACGGTTTGCTTGTGGTCTTCCTCTAGGCTTGACCTATTAAAGTCATTTCCAAGACTTCCAGAGTGGCTATTATTGCACCTGTTGACAGAGTCACTTCTCCTCGGTCGAGGGTATCCATACTAACTGGAATCATCTGTTCCCCACTAATGTCACTCAGATGCGCGAAACTCGTGTGGATAAAACAATCCGAATTATCCTACTTGAGCCGTAGTAAAAAATTGCTGTTTTGAAGAGCGCGCCGCAGCGCGTTGTGTGAAGCAGTCGCCCTCCGTTTCTGGCGGTGGCGCCGCTGTGGCAGTCGCAGCTTTGGTGTCTCCCTCTGGTGGGAAAGCGGAAAGATTGCTTGTTCACGTGGATTTAGGGGGCGCTATCAGCTCGTCAGGGGGTCAGTCGGAGTGAGGCTAGGTCAGTCTCGCGTCACCAGTTGCTGGTCTGTCTCTCGTTTGCATTTGTGCGGAAGTTAGTGTCCGTCAGTCATTGGAGTGCTAGTATGTCTGTCGTTTGGATCAAACTCTTGAAAGCCAGAAAATGAGAGTCTTGCCACTCCGCCAGTAACAGAACTCAGCTAGTGGTCTCCCGGTGGGAGTTCCTGCATCTGAGTCTGCGCGTTAGGCCGCCAGTCTGCTCGAGTTGCTTGGGCAACGATCATTGGCGGTTGTATCGGTCGGTTGGTCGGTCGCGCACTGAGACACGAGATGACTTGTCCGCCTGGAGTGTCGGCGCGTGAGAGATCCCCACGTGAATCCTGTGGGCAGCGCCGTATAGAAAGGGGCAGTGGCTTCGCGGATCACACGAGAGCAACAGGAGTCAAACCACGACATCGGACTAGCCGGTGCGAGCTGCGACGCCGTGAGACGGGAGATGGGCGCGCCTTCCTGCGTCCTTTGAAGCGGCAGGCAGCGGACGGTTCGGGAGAGCGTTTGGGGTGCTGCGTCAGGTCTTCGCCAGAAATCGCAGTTTATTAGAGTTAAGTGATTGGAGATATTGTTTCATTTACTTGTTAAATTCTACTTGTGTTCTTGGTGAGGTCACCAGCCGCTTGTTTTGGGGTCGTCCCACCATTCTTCTCCGCTTGCCCACCCGCGGGAAGATGGTTATTTGTGAATTGGGTGGTCCGTCGTTTTTCCCTTGTGGAATTGGGGAGGCTTAGAGCAATCTGCGGTTCGGGTTGTTTAGTAACCCCCCCCTGTCAACCTGCGATACGTTAATAGCTGCCTCTGGCGTGTTTGTCTGATTCGGTATTAACGAATTTATTGCTTAAAGGCCGAATTCTTCAAATATGTTTTTATCTTGCCTATCATCTTGCGAGGTGGTAATATGTGTAATGTAGAGCGTGTTGTACATTTTATGTAAGTCTGCATTTTATGGGTTTTATATAAATAGTCATTTTAGGTTATAAGGTTCGATTCCCGGCTGAGTCGGAGATGTCCTCCGCTCAGGAACTGGGCGTTCTGTTGTCTTCATCATCATATCATCCCCATCGACGTGAAGTCGCCGAAGTGGCGTCAACTAAAAAAAAAAAGACTTTCACCAGGCGGTCGATCTACCCAACTGGAGACCCACTACGTGATCTCACCGAAAATTTTCCCCAACATACTCAAGGAAATTTTCTTAATTTGATAACAATGTTCACCAAACACAGTCCTCCTACCAAGTACCAGTTATATCGTGTAAAAAAAAGGAGAAGTATCCTGTTTGTCGAAGTACAGTATGAAATCATCAGCTCCAGATTTATCTCACATGGCACAAATGAGCTAGGTGATTCGTTGCATAAGCAGAACGGAAACTGATTGTAGACTAAAGGAAAACTTTATTGATTCTATAGAAGAACTTGAAGCTGACGGTTTCAATGCGCAAAAATGTCGTGAACGGTCTTCGGGGACAAGCCTGAAGGCAAAAACGACTTTTTTTTCCTTTGAGTCATCAGTCTCCTGACTGGCTTAATGCTGCCCGCCACAAACACCTCCCATGTGACAAGCACTGCATCTCAGCGAAGGACTTGCAAGCTACGTCCTCAATTATTTGCTGGATATACTCCAATCTCTGTCTTCCTCTACAATCTTTGCCCTCCACAGCTCCCTCTAGTACCATGGAAGTCATTCCCTGATGTCTTAACAGATGTCCTATCATTCTGTCCCTTCTACTTGTCAGTGCTTTCCAAATATTCCTTTCCTCACGCATTCTGTGCAGGACCTCCGCATTCCTTATCCGTCCATCTAATTTTCAACATACATCTGTAGCACAACATCTCAAATGCTTCTATTGTCCTCTGTTCTGATTTTCCCACAGCCCATATTTCACTACCACGCAATGCTGTGCTCCAAATGTACATTCTCAGAAATTTCTTCCTCAAATTAAGGCCTTTGTTTGATACTAGTAGACTTCTCCTGGGCAGGAATTCCTTTTTTGCCAGTGCTAGTCTGCTTTTGATGTCGATCTTGCTCTGTCCGTCATAGGTTGTTTTGCTGCCTAAATAGTAGAATTCCATAAATTCATGTACTTCGTGACCATCAATTCTGATGTTAAGTTTCTCGCTGTTTTCATTTCTGCTACTTCACATTAGGCTCTGCTGTTCTCATTAGACTTCTCATTCCATTTAGCGGATCATGTAACACTTCACTTTCACTCGGGATGGCGATTTCATCAGCGAATCATATAATTGATATACTTTCACCTTGAATTTTAATCCCACGCCTGAACCTTTCTTTTATTTCCATCATTGCTTCGTCGATGTACAGACTGAACAATAGGGGCGAAAGATTGCATACATCCCTGTATTACGCCCTTTTTAATCCGAGCACTTCATTCTTGGTCGTCCACTCTTAATATTCGTTCTTGGGTCTTGTACATATTCTATATTACACGTTTCTCCCCATAGCTAACCCCTATTTTTCTCAGTATTTCGAACATCCTGCACTATTTTACATTGTCGAACGCCTTTTCCAGGTCGACAAACAGAAGACGATTACCATGCGAAAATCCTGTTATAAAATTGACTGAAGAGACTACACATATTCTCCATCCTTCCATACGTAGTTCTGGTAGGGACCGTGAACCTAACTTAGGCAAATTACAGCATGCAGAGAGCCATTTATATAGTCTTCCCGCGTTCCACTCGCGACAGGAAGCGGAAGAAACCGCAGCACGTCGCACCGCGCTATGTACGCTTTGCCACACACTTCACAGTGGTTCGCTGAACACGTGTGTAGACGGAGCTGCGTACTCTGGGTCGTGGAACTGCCTGCATTAGACGCATCATGATATTTCGGCATCAGTTAGCATGCAGCACTAATTATGTAACGTTTTCTTTGCATGTCACAGATTTCGGCTACGATCTATGTCTATATACCTTTATTTACACGTATTTCCTGGTAGAAAGATTACATTATATTGAAGAATTCCGTCACAATATTACAAGCAGTGAGCACACCAACAGCACGTGTTGTAAATTACTCACTCCACTCCCCCCCCCCCCCCCCCCCCCCGGGCCTCCTTCCCCCAATCCCTTTTTCCCTAAAACAATTTTCTCACAAGAAGCGACTTCGTCAAGATTATGGTACACATAACTTCTTTTGCAAGCAACAGAAAACGCCTTATGATGAGCAAAACATGCACAAAAGGCGCAGCAATGTATCATATTAAACCATAAATATCGTTGCTGGTAGCAGAGCGGAACATAAAGTAGATACCCTCGGTGTAGCAAAACAGCTAAAATCACTTAATAAATGTGAGGCCTCTGGTCCTGCTTGTACACCATTCAGGTTCCTCTCAGAGTATGCTGATACACTATGTGGTCAAAAGTATCCAGACACCTGGCTGAAAATGATTTACAAGTTCGTGGCTCCCTCCATCGGTAATGCTGGAATTCAATGTGGTGTTGGCCCACGCTTAGCCTTGATGACAGCTTCCACTCTCGCTGGTATACGTTCAGTCATCTGCTGGAAGGTTTCTTGGGGAATGGCAGCCCAGTGTTCACGCAGTGCTGCACTGAGGAGAGGTATCGACGTCGGTCGGTGAAGCCTGGCACGAAGTCGGCGTTCCTAAACATCCCAAAGGATGGATTCAAGTGAGTACTCTGTGCATGCCAGTCCATTACAGGGATGTTACTGTTGTGTAACCACTCCGCCACAGGCCGTGCATAATGAACAGGTGCCCGATTGTGTCGAAAGATGCAGTCGCCTTCACCGAATTGGTCTTCAACAGTGGGAAGCAAGAAGGTGCTGAAAACATCAATGTAGACCTGTGCTGTGATAGTGCCACATAAACAAGGGGTGCAAGCCCCTTCCCTGAAAAACACGACCACACCATAACGCCACCGCCTCCGAATTTTACTGTTGGCACTACACACGCTGGCAGATGACGTTCACCGCGCAGTCGCCATACCCACACCCTACCGTCAGATCGCCACATTGTGTACCGTGATTCGTCACTCCACACAACGTTTCTACACTGTTCAATCGTCCAACGTTTACGCTCCTTACACCAGGCCAGGCGTCGTTTGGCATTTACCGGCCTTTTGTGTGGCTTATGAGCAGCCGCTCGACCATGAAATACAAGTTTTCTCACCTCCTGCGTAACTGTCATAGTACTTGCAGTGGATCCTGATGCAGTCTGGAATTCCTGTGTGATGTCTGGATAGCTATCTGCCTATTACACATTACGACCTTCTTCTCTGTCAGTAAACAGACGAGGTCGGCCTGTAGGCTTTATGCTGTATGTGTCCCTTCACGTTTCCACTTCACTATCACATCGAAAACAGTGGACCTAGGGATGTTTAGGAGTTTGGAAATCTCGTGTACAGACGTATGATACAAGTGACACCCAATCACCTGACAACGTTGGAAGTCAGTGAGTTGCGCAGAGAACCCGATTCTGCTCCCTCACGATGTCTACTGACTACTGGGGTCGCTGATATGGAGTACCTGGCAGTAGGAGGCAGCTCAATGCACGTAACATGAAATACGAATTGTTGGGAGGCGTCCGGATACTTTTGATCACATAGGGTACATTGGCTCCACATTTAGCAGTCATATATAACCGATCGCTAGTAAAGAGATCCGTATCTAAATATTGGAAGGTTGCAGAAGTCACACCAATACCCAAGAAAAGAAATAGGAGTAATCCATTGCATTACAGACCCCGTGTTTTGAAACATATGATGTGTTCGAACATTATGAATTACGTAGAAGAAGACAATTTATTGACAAACAGCCAACACCGAATCAGAAAATACCGTTTCTTTGCGAAACACAACATGCTCTTTATTCTCACGATGTAAGAGTGCAACTGACAGAGGATGTCAAATTGATTCCATATTTTTAGATTTACACACCGCACTGCACACGCCACTTCTAATTAAACAGCGTGCCTATGGAGTATCGTGTCAGTTGGGTGACATGATTCGTGATTACCTGTCAGAAATTTCGCAGTTCGTAGTAATGGATGGAAAGTTATTGAGTAAAACAAAACCAAAATCTTACGTTCCCCAAGGAAGTAATATACTCGCTCTGTTGTTCCTGAACTAAGTGATATACTCGCTCTGTTGTTCCTGAACTAGGTAAACGACTTAGGAGATAATCTGAGTAGCATTCTTAGATTGTTTGCAGATGATGCTGTCATTCATCGTCTTATAAAGTCATCAGATAACCAAAGGAAATTGCGAAACGATTTAGATAAGATATCTGTATGGTGCGAAAAGTGGCAAATGACTCAAAATAATGAAAAGTGTGAAGTCATCCACATTAGTACCAAAAGCAATACTATACAGTTCGGTTACATGATAAATCACACAAATCTAAAGGCTGTAGGTTCACTTAAATACTTAGGGATTACAATTACAAATAACTTATGTTGCAGCAATCACATAGCTAATGGTGTGGATAAGGCTAACAAAAGACTACGATTTATTGACAGAACACTGAGATAATATAACAGATCTACTGAAGTGACTGCTTACGCTATGCTTGTACGTACTTTTCTAGATTAATGCTGTGCGGCGTGGAATCCGCATGAGATATGATCGACGGGGGACACAGAAAAAGTTAGTTTTGTACGATCGCGATATAGGGGAGAGTGAGCCGCGGATATGATATTTGAATTGAGGTGGCTCCGATTGAGACAAAGGTGTTTTTCGTTGCGGCAGGATCTTCTTGTTGTGGACTGGCAAGACAGCCAATCCACTAGGACGGGAAGCCGAAAGGCACGCGTTTAAGCTCACGCAGGCTGGCGTGAGGTCTGGAACAGTTAAAGGAGTTGAGTCTAGTAAAAAAGTACGGAGCTTCTGGAATACTTAACTTTAATCCATAATTGGTGAACATCGGTCTGACGGTACATGCATCACAAGATAAATAGCAAATGATAATGGCGCCTTGCTAGGTCGTAGCAAATGACGTAGCTGAAGGCTATGCTAACTATCGTCTCGGCAAATGAGAGCGTAATTTGTCAGTGAACCATCGCTAGCAAAGTCGGCTGTACAACTGGGGCGAGTGCTAGGAAGTCTCTCTAGACCTGCCGCGTGGCGGCGCTCGGTCTGCAATCACTGACAGTGGCGACACGCGGGTCCGACGTATACTAACGGACCGCGGCCGATTTAAAGGCTACCACCTAGCAAGTGTGGTGTCTGGCGGTGACACCACACTTCTCATGTAATTTCAATCACTATCTTCCTGCTCAGAGTGTGCAAATATTTTGTTGGCATCCACAGAACATAAATCATTCTGTGCGAGCTCTGCTTTCTCTCATTTTGTTAAGTGTTCGCTTTCCCCGCGCGCTGTTCCGGAGTGGAACGGTAGAGAAACAGCTTCAAGATGGTTCGATGGCTTATCTGCCAGGCAATTTTGGACAGCAGAGTAATCGTGTGGACGTAGACGCAGACGTAGTACTGTACCCCAGCAGTGCGCCAGAGTACAAGGAGCCTGACTCACCTGAAGATGTCCCCGTAGCGACTGTGCAGCTCCGCGAGGCGGCCCCACAGCACGGGCAGCTGGTAGAAGCTGAGCGCGTTTCCCAGCAGCGGCAGCGCCGGGGGTCCTGGGATCGACGTCCGGCGGCGGGCGGCCCACAGCCAGGTGGCGACTGCCAGCAGGCCGGCAGCCAGCCAGACCAGCGCAACGCAGCCGGCGGACAGCAGGCTCATGGTTCAGGGAGAGAGGGAACGACTGCCTGCGCCTACCCCGCCACCTCTATTTATACGCCGACAATGCGTTCCCCTCCTCGCCCTCCCTCTCACCTCTACCTGTCATTCCAGATTCGGCAGCCGATCACGTGAAAGTTCGGAACAGGTTCTAATAGAGTTGTATAATTTTCAGCACAGTGCTGAAGTTCACTTTCTCTCGGTCTTGAGAACAGGTCGCACAGATGAAGACCCGGCAGGCCGAATTGGAAAATGCGCAATCACACGCGACAAGCCACTTCTTTCGTGGATGAGTTACATTTTATATAAATTCTTCCAACCGATCTCAGCCTGGCACCTGCTTTTCCTACAGTTCAAATCGTTGTGCATAGTTACTCGTAGGCTTCTTTTTCTGTCACCACCATGTAATCGAACAGCAATGGATTTCTTCGCCTATTTGCATGTAACACGTTATATATCTTTACATTCAGGGTGAACTACCAGTGCCTGCAACACGCGTCGATCCTCTGGACGCCTTCTAGCAATTCGCTACGGTCCTAAGCCGTTGCTGCAGACAACGGCACAATCAGCAAACTCCCTCATGGAGCTTCCGACATTACCCACTAGAAGATACACTGTAGCGCCAAAGAAAGTGGTATACGCGTGCTATTCAAGTACATAGTTATTTAGACATGCAGTATACGGCGCTGCGGCCGGCAACGTCTAGATAACACAAGTGTTGATTGCTGCTGCTACAATGGCAGGTGCATGGGGGCTTAATTATTATGCAGTAGTTTTGGTAGCTGTGTGTCCTTTGGCCCTGACTAGTGTTAGTACGCAATCTGACTGCATAAAATAACAATAAAGAATGAAAGGAAATTTCCGTTAACACAATTGATTAATTAAGTCCACTGCAACTATAAAAGCTACGAAACAACAAAGCACAAGTGTAACTGTTCCGTGTGTGGTAGTGTGATTCAACGTACGTGTATCTGGCACTGTTCTTCCTCAATACGACAAGATATTTTAAACACCATTTACAATGAACTAATTGGACAACCAGAAATACTATGATTGCACATGCAAAGCAGAATTACAAGTCTAATACATGAACGCGAGCCAGATGCTTTGTTGACTGAACCTGTGACGAAGAGGCATTGTCATTAAGGAAATGTGAAATAAATTTTTTTTACCTCCATATATATTGACGAAAAATACACTGTGATCATTGCAAGATCTTCCATCTATACATTACACCAACCGAACAGCATCTACTGTCTCGCCCAACAAAACAACTGCACACGACATCCTCCATCTATACATCTTCCATCTATACATTACACCAACCGAACAGCATCTACTGTCTCGCCCAACAAAACAACTGCACAAGACATCCTCTGAACTACTACTGCACAGTGGAGGCGGCGGAATAATAATCTTTGGCGCAATCTCTGGCGCTGTGACTCAGTGTAGCCACCTTTCACAGGTTATAAAGCTTTGTGTAAGGTTGAACATGGTATAGTGGCGCACGAGCGATGGGACACAGCATCTCCGAGGCAGCGATGAAATGGGGATTTTCCCGGGCGACCAATACACGAGTGTACTGTGAATACCAGGAATCCGGTAAAACATCAAATCTCCGACATCGCTACGGCCGGTAAAAGATCCTGCAAGAATGGGACCAACGACGACTGCACAGAATCGATCAACGTGATAGAAGTGAAACCCTTCCGCATATTGCTGCAGATTTCAATGCTGGGTCATCAACAAGTGTCAGCATGCGAACCGTTCAACGAAACATAATCGATATTGGCTTTCAGAGCCGAAGGCCCACTCGTGTACTCTTGATGACAGCACGACACAAAGCTTTACACCTGCCTGGGCCCGTCGACAACCACATTGGACCGTTGGTGACTGGAAACATGTTGCCTCGTCGGTTGAGTCTCGTTTCAAATTGTGTCTTAGTGGATGGAACTGTACTGATGGAGACAGCCTCATGAATTTCAGCGGGAGATTTCTCAAGCTGGTGGAGGCTCTGTAATGGTGTAGGGCGTGTGCAGTTGTGTGATATGAAACCCCTGATACGTCTAGAAACGGTTCTAACAGGTGACACATACGTAAGCATCCTTGCTGATCACTTGCTTCCATTCATGTCCATTGGGCATTCCGACGGACGTGGGCAATGTGACACCCCACACGTCCAGAATTGCTATAGAGTGGCTCCAGGAAGACCCTTCTGAGTTTAAACCCTATCACTGGCCACCAAACTCCCCAGACATGAACATTATTGAGCATATCTGGGATTCTTTGCAACGTGCTGTTTAGAAGATATCTCCACTCTCTCGTACTCTTACTGATTTATGGACAGCCCTACAGGATTCATGGTGTCAGTTCCCTCCAGCACTACTTCAGACGTTGGTCATGTCCTTGCCACATCGTATTGCGGCACTTCTGCGTGCTCGTGGGGGCCTTACATGATATTAGGCAGGTGTACCAGTTTCTTTAACACTTCAGTGGACTTATGCAGGATGAGGCAGAAGGGAAGGTACGTTTAATATGCATTGATAACTTGTTCTGTATTGTTAATTCAGAACGTCTAAGAAGCTATATTTAATATGTAATACATATAATAGTGTACTTATTTCTGAATGTATATAACTGGTGTCAATTATAATGTAAATATTGTAAACTGCTGGGTTAACTTTATTTAAATGTATCGGGAGCGACAAATAAATGACAGTATCTGTCCCGTTGTTTATATTTGTTTATATTTGCGTATGGAAAGTCTCTGTGACTCTGCGAGCAGAAAGGAAGCAGAGCAGCTTGAATCATAAAGGATTGCGGAAGGGTTTCTTGTGCACTCCAGCAGTCTCGGTGTGCAGCTATGATAGTGCCAGTGTAGGCGCACCTACTTTGTTAAACCTGTAAGTATTGAGAGCATGGTAGCAGTGAACAGGCCCAGGTATCTGGAGTTGTAACTATTTCCCGTTCTGTACAGACCCGTTGCTCTGGAGACCACTCACGTTCTCGACGAGAAAACTGCAGCAGCTCAGCATTGTCGTCAGCTACGTATTCCGTCATCTGCACAGCTACTATATTGAAAGACTTTTAACTGACTGAGTATAACTAACACTGTAGAGGCATTACCCAGTGCCATTACTTTCACAGAGCTTGACTAACTTTTTTGAATAATAAGCTGCAATAGTTAAAACTTGTAGGGCACCTGTGTTATTATCCACAGTCGTTATTACCAAGCAGGGTCCGTTTCGTTTCCATGTAATCACTGAGTGTCGTAAAATTATGAAAATTGGTTAATTGTTTACTGGCAGTTTTGTTTGTTTGCTAATGACCAGTTTCAGTCTAAAGATTGTTACCTCAGTAAATGTGCATTCTTGTACTGCATAGTAGCACCTTCACGGATTTGCAGTTTAGAGTTTTAACTCCACTCTCTTAAAATAACTTAAAATTTTCCTGAGAAAACTAACAACTAAAGAAACAGAACAAATTAAAATTACACAATTTCATTTATCCTGTATTTAGCTAAGCGGGTGACTTCTGCTGGCTTGGTACATACGTCATTATTCTTATGTGAAAAGTATATCAGTTGTTCATTCGCTTAAAGTAAATTCAATTCAACTTTTCAATAATCTCCTGTTGCCACACTAGCGCATTTAGTGTTGCTTAATTTTCTTTGCCGTTACCTTTCTTAAGGGTCCGAATATTCATTGTCGTAGTGGCCTGGTGACCATTTAATTATTCCTTTTTCGCTAATCAGTATTTTTTGTATTATCAGAATTTATTTCTATAAAAAACATTACGTTGTATGCTTTTCCTCCTTGTGTAGTTCGTGAGTGATTGTGCTATACTCCAGCCGCTTCAAAATTATTATCAGTTTATTACATTAGGTTCAGAATAGATTCTACCTCCAGAGACGTCTGTTGTACACTTTCCTCCAATTAACCGGTACAACTTTACTTCGGTAACTATAGCCTGACTCACTGTAAAATTTCATTACGCATTCGAGATCACGATCGTTTATATCGCAATCAAATAGTCCCGTTATGGAGGGGGACATGAGGTGCTAAAAGTCTATACAATGAGCTGCAGCTTGATAAAATGGTCTACCAATTTATGAATTGGGAAGCATAACTTCTTGCTCAGCAGAGCACAAATGGGTGTTTCAAAAGGACTGCCTAAAATCTAAGTGGGCAACCGTGAGTTCCCTTGATAAAAAAAAAGTCGTAAATAAAGGTGTTGGTGCGCACTGCCTGTAGTAGTGAAGGGGGCAGCGTGAAATTTAACGGGTATTGTAAATAGTGTTGAGTTATTTTGTTGAGCAACAGGAAAATTAACGCAGTCAAAACAATCGTCTGATGAAAGTAGTAAATATTACTCATCATTTTTCCTGTACTCGAACTGAAGGTAAAATCTTCAGTAATGTTTCGTAAATCATAAAAATTTAAGAGTAAATATTTTTCAGGGCAAAACAAAGGAATGTTTAAAGTTTCTAGTGAGCAATTATAAATAAAGAGTTCATTTTAAATATTTTTTATGGACTCGTATAAGCTTGTACCATATTTACTGTCTTATTTATGTATTATGTGTTCCCTTACCTATGTGATATTTTCATTTCGGTGTACCCATTGTTATCCAGTAGTCTATTAAACACAGAACTTCTTCTCCATGGTGAAGTGTTATGTACAATGAAACTACGTCTATTCATTGTGAATGAGATGAAATGATATTGAAATGATATTATTGTATTCGTCTTGCTGCTTATGTTTAGTGAATGATATTGTGATGCATTCGTATTTTCTTTTTTTAAGTTTTTCTTTTGTCTTTCGACTAACACTGTTTGAGGTGTTATGGGTGTTTCACTGATGAAACATCACAGAAATATGGTGCATTTGTAAGACAATATCGTTATTATTTATAACTGCCTTATCTAACGTCTTTCTCTGTCTTTACTTAATTAGAATTCCGTCTCATCAAGCTCTTTAAAGTAACATGCGTGTAAATGTTTTATTCATTAATTATGAGCACTTATGTAACTATAATTAATCTGTGAATGTATTTTTGAAAGTAATATGGTGTAAGAGAATGGAAATGTTAAACCATTAATTGTAATACTGGTTCAAATATAGGGCATGTAGCTTTGTAATCACGTAAAACACAGAGGTAAGTCCTTCTGTCACGAAACTGGCTTGATGACGGTAGAAAAGGTGGATCTAGGGAGTATAAAATGTGGATCTAGCGCTCAAACTGCAAGATTCCTTTGTGGCTCGATTTAGTCGACGGCTATCAGGCAAAGTGTTGCAACGTTGTGAACTGATCGAGGCAAGAAGAACGTAGCTTTAGATATGGATGTAATCTGGCTTATTATTCAGGGTATCCTTTGGCTGGCTCTGTACCACGAAATTTCTTATTCGATTCTAAGAAGACAATTTTCAGAGCTAATTATACAGCAAGAGCCATGGATAGAGACTGCCAACACCTTCATCTTAAATTATCAGTTGAGTACCGTATAGCTGCACGGGCTAGTTACATGGTATCTTTTTCAGTAATACGTTTGTGTTCTGTAAACTTAGTGGTCACTCGTATTTTATCCTAGACAGGTTCCTATCCCAAGTCCTACGATATTTCTGAGTATCCTTTTTTATTGTCATGAAAAGTCATATCAGAAAAATTTCACCCATAAACCATTGACCTTGCCGTTGGCGGGGAGGCTTGCGTGCCTCAGCGATACAGATAGCCGTACCGTAGGTGCAACCACAACGGAGGGGTATCTGTTGAGAGGCCAGACAAACGTGTAGTTCCTGAAGAGGGGCAGCAGCATTTTCCGTAGTTGCAGGGGCAACAGTCTGGATGATTGACTGATCTGGCTTTGTAACACTAACCAAAACTGCCTTGCTGTGCTGGTACTGCGAACGGCTGAAAGCAAGGGGAAACTACATCCGTAATTTTTCCGCAAGGCATGCAGCTTTACTGTATGGTTAAATGATGATGGTGTCCTCTTGGGTGAAATATTCCGGAGGTAAAATAGTCCCCCATTCGGATCTCTGGGCGGGGACTACTCAAGAGGATGTCGTTATCAGGAGAAAGAAAACTGGCGTTCTACGGATCGGAGCGTGGAATGTCAGATCCCTTAATCAGGCAGGTAAGTTAGAAAATTTAAAAAGGGAAATGGATAGGTTAAAGTTAGATATAGTGGGAATTAGTGAAGTTCGGTGGCAGGAGGAACAAGACTTTTGGTCAGGTGAATACAGGGTTATATATACAAGATCAAATAGGGGTAATGCAGGGGTAGGTTTAATAATGAATAAAAAATAGGAGTGCGGGCAAACTACTACAAACAGCATAGTGAACGCATTATTGTGTCCAAGATAGATACGAAGCCCACGCCTACCACAGTAGTACAAGTTTATATGCCAACTAACTCTGCAGATGACGAAGAGATTGGTGAAATGTATGATGAGATAAAAGAAATTATTCAGATAGTGAAGGGAGACAAAAATTTAATAGTCATGGGTGACTGGAATTCGAGAGTAGGAAAAGGGAGAGAAGGAAACATAGTATGTGAATATGGATTGGGGATAAGTAATGAAAGAGGAAGCCGTCTGGTAGAATTTTGCACAGAGCATAACTTAATCATAGCTAACACTTGGTTCAAGAATCATAAAAGAAGGTTGTATACATGGAAGAATCCTGGAGATACTAGTAGGTATCAGATAGATTATATAATGGTAAGACAGAGATTTAGGAACTAGGTTTTAAATTGTAAGACATTTCCAGGGGCAGATGTGGACTCTGACCACAATCTATTGGTTATGAACTGTAGATTAAAACTGAAGAAACTGCAAAAAGGTGGGAATTTAAGGAGATGGGACCTGGATAAACTGACCAAACCAGAGGTTGTACAGAGTTTCAGGGAGAGCATAAGGGAACAATTGACAGGAATGGGGGAAAGAAATACAGTAGAAGAAGAATGAGTAGCTCTGAGGGATGAAGTAGTGAAGGCAGCAGAGGATCAAGTAGATAAAAAGACGAGGGCTAGTAGAAATCCTTGGGTAACAGCAGAAATAATGAATTTAGTTGATGAAAGGAGAAAATATAAAAATGCAGTAAATGAAGCAGGCAAAAAGGAATAGAAACGTCTCAAAAATGAGATTGACAAGAAGAGCAAAATGGCTAAGCAGGGATGGCTAGAGGACAAATGTAAGGATGTATAGGCTTATCTCACTAGGTGCAAGATAGATATTGCCTACAGGAAAATTAAAGAGACCTTTGGAGAAAAGAGAGCCACTTGTACGAATATCAAGAGCTCAGATGGAAATCCAGTTCTAAGCAAAGAAGGGAAACCAGAAAGGTGGAAGGAGTATATAGAGGGTCTATACAAGGGCGATGTACTTGAGGACAATATTATAGAAATGGAAGAGGTTGTAGATGAAGGTGAAATGGGAGATTTGATACTGCGTGAAGAGTTTGACAGAGCACTGAAAGACCTGAGTCGAAACAAGCCCCCGGGAGTAGACAACAATTCATTAGAACTACTGACGGCCTTGGGAAAGCCAGTCCTGACAAAACTCTACCATCTGCTGAGGAAGATGTATGATACAGGCGAAATACCCTCAGACTTCAAGAAGAATATAATAATTCCAATCCCAAAGAAAGCAGGTGTTGACAGATGTGAAAATTGCCGAACTGTCAGTTTAATAAGTCACAGCTGCAAAATACTTACGCGAATTCTTACAGAAGAATGGAAAAACTGGTAGATGCCGACCTCGGGGAAGATCAGTTTGGAATCCGTAGAAATGTTGGAACACGTGAAGTAATACTGAGCTTACGACTTAAAGAAGAAAGATTAAGGAATGGCAAACCACGTTTCTAGCATTTGTAGACTTGGAGAAAGCTTTTGACAATGTTGACTGGAATACTCTCTTTCAAGTTCTAAAGGTGGTAGGGGCAAAATACAGGGAGCGAAAGGCTATTTACAATTTGTACAGAAACCAGATAGCAGTTATAAGAGTCGAGGGACATGAAAGGGAAGCAGTGGTTGGGAAGGGAGTGAGACAGGGTTGTAGCCTATCCCCGATGTTATTCAATCTGTATATTGAGCAAGCAGGAAAGGAAACAAAAGAAAAATTCGGAGTAGGTATTAAAATCCGCGGAGAAGAAATAAAAACTTTGAGGTTCGCCGATGACATTGTAATTCTGCCAGAGACAGCAGAGGACTTGGAAGAGCAGTGGAACGGAATGGACAGTGTCTTGAAAGGAGGATATAAGATGAACATCAAAAAAAGCAAAACGAGGATAATAGAATGTAGTCAAATGAAGTTTGGTGATGCTGAGGGAATTAGATTAGGGAATGAGACACTTAAAGTAGTAAAGGAGTTTTTCTATTTGGGAAGCAAAATAACTGATGATGGTCGAAGTAGAGAGGACATAAAATGTAGACGGCAATGGCAAGGAAAGCGTTTCTGAAGAAGAGAAATTTGTTAACATCGAGTATAGATTTAAATGTCAGGAAGTCGTTTCTGAAAGTATTTGTATGGAGTGTAGCCATGTATGGAAGTGAAACATGGACGATTAATAGTTTGGACAAGAAGAGAATAGAAGCTTTCGAAATGTGGTGCTACAGAAGAATGCTGAAGATTAGATGGGTAGACCACATAACTAATGAGGAGGTACTGAATAGAATTGGGGAGAAGAGGAGTTTGTGGCACAACTTGAAAGAAGAAGGGACCTGTTGGTAGGACATGTTCTGAGGCATTAGGGGATCACAAATTTAAAATTGGAGGGCAGTGTGGAGGGTAAAAATCGTAGAGGGAGACCAAGAGATGAATACTCTAAGCAGATTCAGAAGGATGTAGGTTGCAGTAAGTACTGGGAGATGAAGAAGCTTGGACAGGATAGAGTAGCATGGAGAGCTGCATCAAACCAGTCTCAGGACTGAAGACTACAACAACAACAACAGTTAACTAACTTTGCAGAGAAGTAAATTGCATAATTATTCAGTGAACATAAATTTCGAAGCATTCCACGCATTTTTCATAAAAGGGTAGTCAATATTTCACCAAAGTTCAGTTGCCAAGAAAAGATTTATAATAATTAGCTTAAAAACTGCTCATAATGAAATCTCTGTACAGTACTACAATTGCATGGAAAAACGGTAATGATCCACAACTCTCACTGGCTAGTAGATTTTGAATAGCCATCTATGGATAATTGTTTGGAAGCAACAATGTAATTTCATGTGTAAAACAGTTTTTTTTTCATATTGTGTTATGACTAAAATATTTAGCCTTTGTCTAAGTCTACAGACAGATTAGTTTCTGGGTCCCCATTCTAATTTTGTGTGTGGAGCCTGAAGGAGCGAGTGTAAATGTGTACCAAGACCGGGAATCGAACCTGGTTCTCTTCCTTATTAGGCAGGTGCGACAGACACTAAGATACCTTGGCAAAGCTGTTCACACAACTGCAGGGACTGCCCTGGAACAACTCCCTCATCGATTTAAATTCTGACTGCCGCCCCAGTCTCCTTTAAATTCCCCTGGGTTTGATTCCCAGCTGTGGTACAAATTTTCACTCGCCACTTCAGTCTATGTACCTAAAATCTTATCTATATGGGACCAGTAAAGTCTCTGAAATTATGTTATTTGATGAGGTAATTGTTGAATCAGATTTAAGTTTCATGTTACAATTAAAGCACCAATGAAGTGCACTTGTCAGCTATCTAACACTTATGTGCTATATTAACCAACTGGTTACAATTAATCAAACTGTGCTGTATCCAGACACCACATGTTCCATTTGAGGTAAATAATGTAAGGAAGTGCATTCTCCTTGAGAATAGAAGTAACAAAAGAAATAGAGAATGTAATTATCCGACAGCAATTTCAAGAATATTACACTGCAATAATTAAGCTGATAGAAGAACCTGCTGTCCAATTAAATATTGCTACATCATTAGTAATTATTTACCGACAATAATCAGTCGGCTTCTGCTTTAATATACAGATAATACGTGTTATTGCGAACCAGTTGCTAAAATTGTTAATTCTCCTTTCGTTTCTTCGCGTCTAAGTGCTGTTACCTTGCTAGATAAACTGCGCTACTGTTTTGTATTTTATTTGCTAAACATAAGTTCAGGACCAAGTAAAGTCAATGACAATTTTCTTCATTATCGGTGCTAGTACTTGGTAAAACTTTACCTCATTAGGCTCGCGATCATCCCCTTTAGCGTAACTGCAGTTTACTTTATTACTAATAGGACCTTGGTTCGATTTCCGCTGTGCTGCTACTGTTTCCAATCAATGGACACGTTTCTGTTACCCATGATCACGGTCAGATAAGTATCCTTTCACAGGAATAACGTTATCGGTATACTGCTAAGTTAACGGTAGCCAAGATTTTAAAAGGAGAAGTACGAATAAGACGTTTTTGACTTATCGCCTGTCTACACTGCAAGTGGAACACTCGTTCTTTACTCTAGAACAGTCGGGTAATGGTCGATCCTTTGAACATTGTACAGTACATTTCAAACAGACTGTCAAAGGAACGGAACTTCAACGTTAAAGGTTTCTTGGCAATGATGTGTTTCTTTGATGCTGATGGAGACACAACGCCGTCATCTGCTAACATTGGATATTATCTTACCCTCGACACTTTCACGTGTAGTAGTTTGTACTGTATTTTTGTGTCTTGTAATTCTTTATTTTATTGTCTACTTTGTTCTGGAAGATCTGCAAAGGCTCCATAAGGACCTGCAGATATTATTCTGTGTGAGTTTCTCCACCGGCTGTCTAAAAGTGAAAAATAATTGTGTTTCGTAATAGAAGACAAGTGAAAGATCTAAAATGTGCATAAATACGAAATTGAATAAACAACAAGAATTTTTAATGGAAATTGTTTCACCAAAGGAAAACTTAACTCTTCTAAAAGATGAAACAAAAGTTTTTACCGGTAATTGGTACATAAAGGGATAAGATATAGATGACGCATATATTGCATTCTAAAAATCATTTTATGTGTTTTTTTCTAAAAGATTTTCTTTATTCAGTAAATATCGAAGTTTTTAAGTGTTTGGACAACACTTTCTTGTTGGATAAATGCTTTAGGAATTTCTTGCTGACGTCAGATTAGTGACTAATCTCAAACTTATGATGACTCCCTCCGTCGTCATTGTTAGGAAATGTCTGTGGGCCGCGTGGTTCATTATTAACTTGAATGCAAGAAAAGAAGGGACTTTTCATTACGTCTCAAACTTGAAGCCGACGTCCGCCATCTTATGCAGCCTAAAAACATTCTGTTCACCGCATTATAAGTCCGTGGTTCACTGCGGTTATACTTCCCTGTGACGTAACTGAGACGTGCCTGTGCCCGGTTTCGACCGTTGGGAATAACTACCGACTTTTGTGGGCATATCCCATATAATATCTGGTACTTTGACTGTGTGGAGACGTAACTGTTTAATAAAAAAATACCAGCTTACGTCTTGCATGAGTGTCGATCCGATTGTAATCTGAAGTTTAAGAGAGTCACATTTCATTCGTAAGTGGAGTCGTTGAAGCAATGTTATTCGTGTAAGCCAGAGTTGCACTTTGAATCTATGCAAATCTCGGAGAGAGTCAATTCAGTCCGTTGACACATTTTGCATATTTCCTTCGAATATTTCCTCATGGAATAATATTGTGGGGCGACTTATCTTTAAGAAAGAAGATATTCATTGTTCAAAAACTGCTGAAAGTATACGATGTGGTGCTCAGTAACGGTCATCTTGTAGACACCTATATAACGCATTAGGTATCTTGACTACTGCTTCATAGTATATCAAATAATGGAATGGAAAGTACAGGTTGTAACATCAACAGTATTGTGAAAAG
Organism: Schistocerca serialis cubense; assembly: GCF_023864345.2. Classification (NCBI taxonomy): domain Eukaryota; kingdom Metazoa; phylum Arthropoda; class Insecta; order Orthoptera; family Acrididae; genus Schistocerca; species Schistocerca serialis. The sequence goes on from NC_064645.1 coordinate 50,677,718, forward strand.
AATAGCTTGCTACTCACCATAAAGAAGACACGTCGAGAAGCAAGCAGGCACAACGAAAAGAGTGTTCACACCAGCTTCCGCCCAAACCATTCTTCTACAAAGACAAAAAATACAAATATACAATCATACACACAAAACTCACGCACACATGACCACTGTCTCCAGCTACTGTAACCAGAATCGGTGAATGTTGTTGACATTCCAACCTGCACACCCATTGGTTGATTTTGCCTGACTGCTTTTCTTCAATCCCACAAACCAGTGAAGTTTCCATTTGTTACCATCCTCTGAAGGTTTACTTTATTCAGAGTCCGTTCTTGTTCTTTTTTCCTCTGTTTTTCATTGCCTTCCAAACCCAAAACGCTCCGACGTCCGAGCCACACTGTATCAATAGTCTCGTCACAGTGCTGAAAACAAAAGTTTTGATCACTTACCCACTGATATAAAATGCCTGACAGACAGCAAAATAAAACTTGCGACTAAACTGGAAATTGTTGACGTAGAATCTCAAGCCCTAAATTCCTCCCCTCCGCTAATTATTCGTTGTTAACACTTCCTGCCTCATTTAAAAAGATTCTGGGTAGAACAGCCGGAGTCAGCGATCATGTGTGCGTGAGATTTCTGTGTATGATTGTATGAATAAGTGTTTGTGCTTTTCTTCCTTTCCAATGAAGGCTACGGCCGAAAACTTGTGTGAACACTCTTTCCGTCGTGGCTACCTGCTGTTCGGCTTGTGAGTAGCAATTTATCCACTTCATAGTACAATTATTCCCTCATAAAGTTCGTTGTAAATAATCCACTGAACTTCAACAGGCACAATCACGTACATAATTACGACACCAGAAGGAAAAACCGACGTTCATTAGGCCTCAGTATGGTTGTCTGTAGCAGGAGTTCACAGTGCTGAAAACAAAAGTTTTGATCACTTACCCACTGATATAAAATGCCTGACAGACAGCAAAATAAAACTTGCGACTAAACTGGAAATATTTCTCTTCCACAGCTCCTATTCCGCAGAAAACTATCATTGTAATGTGTAAATGATGATGGAGAGAAATTATTAATTTAACATACGTCTGTCTTTAATTTAAAAACAAAAAACTAGTAAACTGTCAGCATGGAGGCACATACACAAAAAAAGATTGATATTAATATAAGATGACTTATTCCATATCATTACGATTTATCGTGCAAATGGTGCATGGGACATGAAACTAACTACTGGTATATCACATAGCATGGTATAGGGTTACGTGCTTTGGAAAATATCAACATGTAATTTTAAAGTAAAACAAATGAATGATCAAAGTAGACATACATTCCAATTGTGATAGGTTTGGTTATTCCTGAGAAACTGCCAGAGTTACAGCGCGAAATATTATGGGGAAATAGGTAAATAGCCTGCTGATGGAAAGGTAGGTCTACATGTTACACAGGATACGCTCATTACTAAGAAAAATGACTTACATTCATTTTAAAGCAAAATATCAAGTTTAAGGAGTCTAAGCGTTTGAGATCATTCCCTTATCACATTTATAGCATTCCATAATGCTGGAACACGTTTAAAAAAATTATATCTTTTTTTTACCCTGCAAATTGCTAGTATTGGCCACACACTGGAGTTCACATTATAGATAAGGTTTCAGAGTGAGAAGGTGTGCGAACTATACTGAAGTTAACACACTGATAAACTAATAAAACAAAACTCGACTCTGCAGGCAGTTCTGTGTCTTTGAAATTTCAATAATCGTTCACTTTCTTGACATTTACAAGATTGGGCTAACTTAGAATTCGCTGGTACGGTTTTTGCAAACGTGATCATTAAAAATGTTGTGTATCCGAGCTGAGTGCTAAAACTGTAACGAACAAGGCGCAGTACTAGTAAGGAATCAAGCATTGTTTTTGGAGTTCCAAATTCATTTACTGTCGACGCAAATACAGTAAAAGTGGAGTGGCATGGATTACGGAAGCATCCTTTTCACATCACAACCTTTTCTACTTCTTTCTTCGGAAAAAAGAATTACATTAACGCAGAAAAATGTGTCATACTACTAGAGCAAATACTCATTCAATAACAGAAAAACGTTCGAAATTGCCTTCCTGGCACTATGTTATTCATGTAAGAACTGTAGGTTTTAGTGTTTAAAAGAGCTGTTGCGTACACGTGACAGAAATAATGAATAAGAATCAATCGTCTGTTAACGTTTTGGGCTATTTAAGATGGCGGTAGGCCCCACCAGCTCTGGCTTCAAAACGATGTGCAACGTAAGTTTACAGTGCCATCTCCCTTCTCTTTTTACCTCCATGTTTATTAAGCTGGACGAATAATGTAACGCAGAAGGATGACGTCTTCGACAACTGCCGATATTTCGCCTCCTGAACACCGCGTCATTTTCAAGGTACAACTGCAACGAGAGATGACTGTGCAAGAAAATTTAAACCCTCGTTACGCCGACTAAAAACCATAATATAGGATGTCTAAAAAGCAGACGCATCGCAAAATACGAGTATTACGTCATCAAAGCTATCGGTCGCTGCCCCACGGCTCAGCTATTGCCTAGTTCATATTCATTGCCGCTATATTTAGGTTGTCTTCTGTTTGCTTGGTTACTGTCACACGTTGCAAAATGGCTACTCTGCAGCAGAAAACATTTTGTACTCTCGAGCTTACGAAATGTTACTCCGTTATTTAGGTACAAAAGACTGATCGCTCGAATGGATGAAACATTCGCAGATGGTATCGAAGGTCTGTGTGATTTGCATGTAGACGAAAGAATTCTGATCGATCTCGTGTTACCGACTGAGATGTAGCACGAACTCAAAACGCTTTTCAAGGTAGACTTACAATAACAACAATTTCGTCTGTTTTGAGACATTGATTGTGAAGCCGTACAAGGTACAGCTGTTACAGGCTCTACTTCATGACGACAAACGCAAACGTGTGGCATTTTCTGACGAGCTCCAGCATGCTGTTGTCAATGAGAAGAGTTCCTCACAACATATCATGTTCATTGATGAAGCGACTTTCCACATTACAGGGGGGCGGCACGACCGTGGGGTCGGGGATTTGTCCGCAATTTTGTGTGGTGAAAGAGGACCCCTAACACCTCACGTAGTTAAAATATTAGGACGCACTATTCGGAAAATCCCGAGAAAAATCGATCCAAAGTTTCTTAGGTGCCTTATGATTATAAAATGTTAGCCCATTAATGAGCCGACGTTTGGCCTACATGGTTAGCGCTCGGACCTTTACACCAGAGGTCTCGAGTTCGATTCCTCTTCCGGCATTTTGTTTTCCTTCTGTTTCTTGCAAAATTTCAGGGCATCGTTACAGGAACATCGTGAAATTAATTCCCAGGAAGGTTGTACAAAAATTCATTCTATAATTCACCATCAATTATCGTCACCAATATTCCGAGACATGATTCAATATGCCTGGTTTGCCTCAGAATTGTCAGAAACTCGAAACATTTTCGTAAATGTAATGGGGCATGTTTTTGTACAGATTTATTGCAAACGCCCTGTGATTGTAAAAAAATCCACTTTTATATGTTGCGCAAGATGTCGCAAAAATTATTGTTTTGTTTGTTTTTACGATAATTACCACTGCAGTTATTGTTTATAATTATTATATGTATAAAAATTGAATGTTTCCCAATCGACTTTGTTATTCTGATTAAAAACCCAATGTTTCTCCTCATATACTTTACAATGAAAAATGGAAACCCATCGCCATGAATTGTTTATTTGGGCAAAAAGACAATAATTTTTATTCAATAATGTAACTAATTTGTTAAAGATAATGGAGGTTTGGGAAACATTCTGAATAACTGGTGGAATAACAAAAGAAAATGAAACAGAAGAAAAAAAGTGCTAGAGGAAGAGTCGAACCCGAGACCTTTGGCGTAAGAGTCCGAGCACAAACATCTAGGCCACACGGCGGCTCGGCATCGTGCTAACGTTTTATAACGCACCTAAGAAACTTTGGATCGATTTTTCCCGGGATTTTCCGGGTAGTGCGTCCTAATATTTTAACCACCTGAGGCTTTAGGGGTCCTCTTTCACTACACAAAATTTCGGACAAATCCCCCACCCCACGGTCGTGCCCTCTCCTTGTTGGTAGAAAAGTAAACAAACACAATGTTCGGCCGGCCGAAGTGGCCGTGCGGTTAAAGGCGCTGCAGTCTGGAACCGCAAGACCGCTACGGTCGCAGGTTCGAATCCTGCCTCGGGCATGGATGTTTGTGATGTCCTTAGGTTAGTTGGGTTTAACTAGTTCTAAGTTCTAGGGGACTAATGACCTCAGCAGTTGAGTCACATAGTGCTCAGAGCCATTTGCAGCCAAACACAATATTGGAACCCACGGTCACAAACTGAGCATGTGGGCTACGACATTCACCTAAAGTCAATGTGTTTTGTACGGTATCCCACTCATCTGTTTATCCCCCATTCTCCTTTGATGGATACGGCTAACGGTCAGCGGTATCTTGCTGTGTCACAAAACCGGTCGTTTCCGAGGATGAACGAGGACAACTTTATTTTTCAACAAGAAGGGGCCCCCCCTCACTGCAGTCGCCAAGTGCGTGAATACCTGAGTGAAACTCTAAAGAGCCGTTGGATTTGTCGCTAAACAGCTGGAGACTTACCGCTTCTCAGTTGGTCTCCCAGGTGACTGGACCTGAAGCCCATGAACTCTTCCCGCGGTATTTCATTTAAACTGTAACACCAGAGACGATGGAAATGCTTATCCAAGTATCGGAGAACTTTAAGTATCGATGTGAAATTGTTCGTATCGCTGGTAGAGGACATATTGAACATCGATTCGTAAATATGTATCCCAAGTATCTCAGTTGTATGTCTCACAGTTAGGCAATGGCCTTGCCGCAGTGGTAACAACAGTTGCCGTCAGATCACTGAGGTTAAGCGCTGTAGAGCTTGGATAGCACGTGGATCGGTGACCGTCCAGTCAGCAAGCGGGGTGCACTCAGCCCTTGTGACGCATATTGAGGAGCTGCTTGACTGAGACGTAGCGGCTTCCGTCTCGTAAACTGACAATGGGCGGGAGAACGGTGTGCTGACAACAAGCCCCTTCACATCCGCATCCGGTGACGCCTATACGCTGAGGCTGACACGGCGGTCGGTGAGTGCCGTTGGGATTTCCGAGGCCTGTTCGGACGGAGTTTAGATTAGTATGTCTCACTGTTTAATAAACATATACATTCGAAGTACTTACAGCCTTTTTGAAACACCCTGTAAAGTGTATGCAAAAGATGACACCCTCTGTTTTTTGACCAGGAAGCAGGAAGGGAACAGGATTCCAAATAATACAGGGACAGAGGTAAAACTACTTCCTCATTCGTTGCTAATTAATATTCATTATCGATAACATCTGACATTGGTCAACTTTGTTTGTGGGGTGGCGTTATTTTTTTTACTGTTTTTTATTTTATTTTTTTGCATACGCCATATTATGGTTCTAGAATGGCATAGCTACACTTACCCAGAGTTTAAATTTCGTTACACAGTTATCTCGCGGCGCGTTTATACCTTGAAAATGAGAGGATGTTCAGCTATGCCAAAGTATCGGTGATTGTCAAACATGTCATCTGACTGCATACTCAAAAGTTGTTTAAATATCTTTATCATTGCTAGTTCCTTAGTTCTGGAACTGTATTCCTTCTTTTTGTACCACGGATGGTACCTCGCAATCTCACTTTCATCGTTTCGCGTCGGGCTAAGTGCAATGGCGTTGTGTTGCCGTTCCGTCTTTTGTGAACACACCACCCATTCACAGTGACGTCACCATCTGTAGATTTGTACAGTGTGAACTGACCTTAAAAACTTATTAGCAGCTGACAGTTTGCAGCTATATAATTTTCCAGCTCAGTCCTCTCTTACACCGGACTGACAGGCATGTCGTCTCGTGCCACACAAGTTACTTTCTGCTTTCAGTAGTACCACATCCAGTCACTGGTTTCACTTTCCTCCAGCTGCTCCCCGCTAGTTTCCGGCAGTATACGGTAGCGCCATAGGATCGTCACCAGGAGGACCTTCAGCTGCAGAGCAGCGTATCTGGCGCCCACGCATCTGCGTGCACCGACGCCGAAGGGGATATAGCTGTAGGCTTTCCAGGATGTGGCGCTGCCGCCCTCCAGCAGCCGGCGGGGGTCGAACTTGTCCCGCTCCGGGAAGAGCTAGGCGTGGCGGTGCATCAGGTAGCAGGAGATCAGCACCGTGCTGCCTCGGGCTGCGATATACCGGCCACGTGCCTGTAGTGTGTCCTCAGTCACCAGGTACGGCGTAAAATGCAACGCCGAGATCAGCCTCCCACTCTCCTGCCAACACAACAGCCACATATAATACAGACACCAATCTAGGGGGGAAGTGATTCATTAGGGTTGTGAACCATTGACAACACTCTGCTAGGAGTCTTTGTAAAAGGTGACTTTTTCGACCATATACGAACTCTAGGGATTTATCGATGAGAGGATATGGAACCAAAAAGGTCTAATCAACTTGTATATGGAAAAGGACCATTTATCCATTCATAAATTGTTACAGAGGCTGAGGTCTAATACGCGCTGTACCTTGCATCCACACTCACAGTATTTGTTGAAAATGGTTTCCATGTGCCTCAACACCTACATGTATGCACCATAACATGTTCTGTCTCACACGTCCACATTGGCCAGACTGCATCTGAACAGTGTCAAAGGCAGTGTGAATATGCTGCTCCAGTGTCTCCACATCTGGAACGAGCTCTGCATACATGATACTTTTCAGATACCTCCACAACCAGTAATTGCACAGGTTGAGATCGTGTGAGTGTGTAGATCATGCAATTGGACACCCTTGTCCGACACATCGACCAGGCGAGACACGGCTGTGATGTGTCCAGACGTTAACGGCGGAGTGAGCTGCAGCACCAGGATGTAGGAACCACATAACTCTTCGAATCATCAATCGCACTTCTTCCAGCAGGGGAGGCAAAGTCACCCACAAGAAAAGCTGATAGTTCCAGCCTTCTAGGCGACGTGGAGGGAAGACTGGTGTCAAAATAAGGCCTGCCCCACACATTCTGGCTGCACCGATGCTGATGATTTGCTGTCACCGTACCATGGGAGTTCTGCATATTTATCCCACAGATGACTTTATGAAAACTAGAGATATCACTCTGTCAATAGGAGAGATGACACAAATCCCAGATCCTTGGTTGCCTTGTGAAGAAATCAGTGACAAAACTGCTCCTGAAGGGTAAGTCTGTCGCTAGTAAGGCCCGCACATGCTGTAAGTGATAAGGGTAGTAAGAATTGTTATGAAGAATGTTCCACACGATCATCTAGCTTACCCTGTACTGGCAGGCCAACTGCCTGGTACTGATATGGCAGTCGTCTTCCACAGTGTTAATCACATTTTCCTCCAAGTCTGGTGTCTGAACATTTGGGGGACATCCTTCATGATTTCTTGCTTCCTGAAACGACTCTATCTCAGACAAACGGCGAACCACTGTTGCAAACATTGAATGTTGTGCTTGTTGTCGGCAGGGATCGGTCTCCTGATACAAATTCGCTGCCCACCACTAGTTGCCATTTGCCTTTCCATAAGTGAACACCATGTCAGCAAGCTCTCAGTTTGAATACAGAACCATTGCGTACAACACTGTACAACAACCACTACAAGGTGACTCAGCAAGAGAAATGAATTGGACACAACATTACCAGTTGCTAGGGTAGTAGAGGGCTCTAGCGCATGACGTATGAAGAACAGTATCACCCTCTAGCAGGAAACCAAGCGCACTGTAACTATGGCTACATGGTACAGCGCGTATTAGACCGCAGTCTCTGTAACTAAGTATGATTGAAATAATAGTCTCTAGCGTGCAAACCTTACATTTGCGGACATAAGTTCATTAGAACTTTTTTGTTCCTTATCCTCTCATCAATCAGTCCCTACAGTTTGTATACGGTGCAAAAAATCACCCTGTGTATTTACATGTATGAGTATTAATTTGCAAAAAATTCTCCTGGGTTTCTAAAAATATAGTAACATTAAACCTATGCAACGAACATGGCACGAATTAAGAAATACTCGTATATCAAAAGCTTCGCTTTGCATAAGGTACTCTTTAGTTCTATCTACATCTGTGTATACGTGGTGAATCACCTAAAACTTTCACCGCTACTATTGCGGAAATGGAAAGAGCTACTGACGTGCCGTTTTCACAGGATGGATTGGTAGTCAGGGGCCCTTATTGTTAGACAACAAACACATTGTAATGATATTTAGAAAGTGTAGTTTTTGAGCAAATATATACTCCTTTAAATGGAACAACGCCTATTGACATTAACATACTAAAACCATGGTAAATTATAGAGTCACTGTGTTTGTAGCAGGATCTAGTGCCAGTCGTTTACGAGGTACCGAATTCTGAAAAGTTTTCACCATTGTTGCGCCATTCAACCTGCGTAGTTTCTAGCTACGACCTTATGTTGTTTACAATGTGCTTGTGTATTTCTTGAGTGCCCTATGACTTGTTAGCCAGTTAGTTTGTGACAGTCCTAGCAGTAGATCGTGAGTGAACAGTCGTATTTACCAGTGCAGAAAAGGCGACACACTTATGGTGTATGGAGAGTGTAGGAAGAATGCAGTTCATTCTTGTATGGTGTATGTGGCAAGATATCCCAATAGACATCAACAGTTTGGGCAGCTACTTATCAACCTCTTCAACCAGCTACGTGAAAGTGGTAGTGTAACATCTAGACAACGCAACGAAAGGACAAGTAACGACAGAAGAGGATGAAATTAATGTTCTTGCTGCTGTTACAGTTCATCCGCACGTTAGGTCCCGCGCAATCGCTTTGGGAAGAGGCATAAGTCAGGCAAGTGTCCTATGCATTCTCCATCGACATACATTCCATTTCCATCACATCTCTCTCCATCAAGGACTGCGTGGAAACGAATGTGAGACTTGTGTCAACTTCTGTACATGGACATTGCGACAATATACTACTAATGCATCATGTCTCTTGTTTAGTGATGAAGCCACATTTACCAATCACGGCCATGTAAACCATCGAAACATGCACTATTGGTCTGTTGACAATCCCCATTGGCTTCGTCAGGCGGCGCATCAGGGTCCATGGGGTGCAAACGTGCGGTGTGAAATAGAGACCCTTCAGCTCATAGAACAATTTCTCATAGAAGGAACACAAATGCACACGAGTATTGCACCCTACTAACAGACCATCTCTCATGGATTCTAGAAGATGCTCCTCTGGCGACTAGTAGGAAGCTGTGGTACGAACATGATAGCTGTCCACTTCATAGCACGCGAAGTACTACAGCATAACTTCACGAATTGCTTCCAGATCGATGTATTGGACAAAGAGGACCTGTACTGCGGCTGGCGTGTTCCCCAAATTTGATGCCTGTAGACTTTTCACTGTGGGAAGAGCTCAAAACGCTGTCTACAAGGACATACCAGCTATAGCTCATGATACACGTTCACGTATTAATGCAGCGTGGACATCTCCGCTGGAACGCTAGCATGTGTGCAGCAGTCGTTCCATATCAGACTGGAAGCGAGTATTGCCGGCGCCAGTGGTCATTCTGAACACAACTTGTCGTGATCAATTGTCTTCACTGGTCAGAAGTCACATAAATAGTGTATGCAATTGTTCTTTAATGTGTGCTGTCACAGGTATTGTACAAGTGTCGGTATGGGAACTTTATGATATCTCGTAAATGACTTGTACTAGAGCCCTGCAAGAAACACCACCGACATTTCAATTTACCCTGCTTTTAGTTTGATAATGTCAGGGGCATTATTCCATTTAAAGTTTTTGTACTTGCATGCTGCCATCGTCATCAGTTAGCACAGAAGAGCTTTGTGATAGAAACGGTGGTACGTCGTTCAAGTACGATGTTAGACGCTGATAATCTGCCACACAAGCTGACCCTCCTACGCAAGATCATCAGGAATAACGACTACAAAGATCAACAGATAACTGAACGGATCTGAAGTAAGAATGGCATTAAATGTGCATCCACATGATGTCTTTTTTGTATTGAACTTGGCACATGTGCTTGCATTTCAAACAGCAGAGCTGTGTATGCATATCTGCAAATGCATAATTTCTTAAAATGGAGAACGTACTTCAAAGTACATTGCTTCCCATGTTTGGTGATAACCTCTTGTACTGTTTAGCAGATGACAGGCTGTAGGACCCATGTGTATTTCCTTGTGTAGTGTGTTAAGATTATGCTTTAAGGTGATTAAGTTCTCCAAAGAAAGCACTTTGAAATTTATAGATAATTAGAGACAAAAATAAGATTATTTGATTGTAAATTTGAGATCTCGTGCTCTGAGCATCAAATATTAGATGAAAAGACTTCAATCACATCACTGTAAACAAGAAGTCTTGATGTAGGAAAGGAGAGAAGAGGAAGTCAACAAATTTATGAAAAGTGCATGTGGTATCTGTGGATGAATATTCATGTTGTGATGATTGAACACCACTACAGTTTAAGAGCCTTACATCTAAACAAAAGAAAAGATGGAATAGGTGGAGCTCATCAACAACTCTTCAAAAATTGATATGAAGGATATTAATGAAGCAAAAAATAGTATAGCAGGATGGGTATAAGGACAGGAAAACAACCAGTGATGCAATGCTTCTGGTGCATCAAATTGCATTGCATCAAGTAACGATGTTTCATCACCTTTGCGTCTATGTCATGATATTCTGAGACAGTCACAATACAACATGTGTCCAACAGTATATGAATTATTCATCACTACTAGGCCACTGCATTACTAGTGTGTGTGTGTGTGTGTGTGTGTGTGTGTGTGTGTGTGTGTGTGTGTGTGTGTGTGTGTGTGTGTGTGTGTGTGTGTGACATCACAGTGTGTGTATGGGAACTGAGCACATTCTCTTATGACCTGGAAACTATACTGCATATTCTGAAATTATAAATATATGGTGAATGATTTACCAGAGGATAAACCAAACAAGAAAACGATCTTATCTCAAGCACACTGATAAGGACTTCCAGTTTGAGGTTACACGCTTGGGCAACTTATAATTAAGGTCACCCCCACTTCCCCCACAAGATGAGCATCAGGAATTGATCAAGGTCATCGAGGAACCCCCGACCATCCCTTCCTCCTTCTCCCCACTCCCCTCCCCACTGGACCATTCAGAGCCAAGCACCCGATTCCTATCTTCATCTTTTATAACTTAGGCACTTGAGTGACTGGGATTTACTCTGGAGCTGTACAGAATAGGGAGAAGATTAGGAGCTGTTTATCTGGTAATAATAAATTAATGTTATTATGTTAATTCATATCAGTGGAGGTCTGTTTGTTAATAAAAATTTAATGTTATGTGATTTTCGTCTTTTGAGGTGCCAGCAGAGACCTCACTCAGTCAGACAAATAAGTACTCTCATTCTCCCATACTTACCCTAGTTATACATGCACTTTATCCAATCTTTACGGTTTTCTCTATTTTCCACAATGTTTGCACAATGTTAGGTACTTTTCAACGTTTTTTTTGACATCATAGTTTCCATGTTAAAAGGAGTGTGTTGTTGGGAATAATGATGTCGTAGCAAATTTCAGATGCTTCCAACCAAAGACACTATGTCTATAAGAGGTAGCACAGCACTACAAAATACATACCTGGAGAGACAACTGGCCAGTACATGAAAAAATCCCAGCAACAAGTCTGTCGCCTGCAGTGTAACCCCTCCCCTCTAATGCTGACATGTGGAGTATTCCCATGACTGTGAACAGTGATGCTTATGATACTTGGAGTATGGTAGTGAACACACTGCTCCAAACATACCAATGACCAATAAATTTGAATAATGTATGTGCAGTTGTCTCTGATGCAACCAACCTGTTTGCTGCCACAAAAATTATTGTTCTGAAAGCAAACAGATAGAGAGGTGGGACATATTGAACTAGTGAGAGTATGACAATTTCCTCTTGTCACCATGTCTGTCTCTCCTTCTCTCTATGTAGAATGCAGTGTATTCCCACAATTAATGTATATGTGGTGTAAACCCCTCTCTTACACTCAAATCTCATAGAAATTCATGCATATGCATGTGTTTCTGGCAATGTCTTTCTGAGTTAGTGTTAACTGGTGTATGTGTTGGCACTGGGAAGAAGAATGATTGTTTGTGTATACTCTGGCTGTGCTGTGACTCTGTATCACCGATGAATGGTAAAAAATGGCAAGACACTCCTGGAATTACACTATATGTACAGTTGTACATTTACATATGGACTATGGAAAATATGGAAAAGTAGGAGAAAGGGGGGCAATTGTGGAAAAACGGTAAAACGTGGAAAATATCGTAAAATCCCAATATGGCAAGGTCATACAGGATATCTGTATTCATATAAATGACGTAGTCGGTATTTTTAGTGACATATCCACTAGATCCAAGTGACTGAAGATATCTTGGATACTTTCCTACTTATAAGTTTGTGCCAAGGAAGAGAACTATGAGAATCACAGCATCATCTGGTCACAAATTGCCCGAGAGGTCTGTGGTAAACGTTGAGAGAACTCATAGACCCCTTGTAAAAAATGTATGCAGTGAAAAACATGAGTTTGGGCATTGTTGTTGTTGTTGTTGTTGTTGTGGTCTTCAGTCCTGAGACTGGTTTGATGCAGCTCTCCATGCTACTCTATCCTGTGCAAGCCTCTTAATCTCCCAGTACCTACTGCAGCCTACATCCTTCTGAATCTGCTTAGTGTATTCATCTCTTGGTCTCCCTCTACGATTTTTACCCTCCACGCTGTCCTCCAGTACAAAATTGGTGATTCCTTGATGCCTCAGAATATGTCCTACCAACCGATCCCTTCTTCTAGTCAAGTTGTGCCACACTCCTCTTCACTTAGAAATAAAAAAGTATTAGGCAGATACAGAAATTGGTGGAAAAGAGCTATAATGACTAGAAAGGGTAAATGTCACTCCATATGTTTTAATAGTGGAAAGAAGCTGCATTCAATAGAGAGAGAGAGACAGAGAGATATGATAAAAAGACAAAACTTTCAAACTCCTGAGCTAGTTCTTATGTGTGTGTGTGTGTGTTTTTTTGTGAGGAAAATGGTAGTATTCTTTATTTTGAATGCTGAGATATTCTCTCCCCCAATAAATGTGAGTTGCAAGCCATATATATTTGGAATAACCAAAATATTTTGCATGCAGTATAAAGCAATACACGTGGATCGCATATTGAAGTTACTACAGACGAAACTGCGTAAAGTTTGTTGATCACAGGTTGCAACATTTCATCTACAACTTTTTGTTTTTCAGTTATTCCCTCTGACTGTATTAGTCATGGGGGAGAGTGAACACATATTGGAGAGATAGATGTTTGAAGATGCAGTCAGCACAGATAATGCTTCATATCTACTGCCATGCTGTGCTAAGCTATGTCTCTTTGCAGCTGAACTAATCTGGCTCTATCTGTCAGCCTGTGAGTTCCTGTCACCAACATACGGTTTTAATGTTTAAGATTTTGTACTCACACGGTATTGTTATTTACATAAGCAATTACACCCTTGACATAAAAGTGGATCTGGGTGGTTTGAAAGTGAATTTACTCCATTATATACATGTTGAGTGGCGTAGTTCACATAGAAAAAATTGCATCCAGTCTACCCTACACGTAGAGGGTATGAGCGGAAGTGCCGCCATATTTTTGTTCTTTACTCATTGTCTTTGCTACAGATAAGAATAATCGGCTAATGTGTGTTTGACATGTGAGAGTGTAGTGTGAAATTTTATTTACCTGCCTATAATTTTAATTATTTAGCATGGAAATGATTTAGAATATATTCATGTACATACATAAAATGGTGCATTTACTGCTACTACCGACAGTGCATAATCGCAGGGTTAAGTAATTATTAAGGGTCAAAGTCGAGATTATGGATGTTGTTTTATCAAGACATTTATGTCTTTGTTCTACTTAAAACAGTATCAAGGTCATCCACACATTACGACGATCCTCCAGGCTAGGGAATCATTGTTATGTTGTTCCATATGGTTGTTGGGCTTGGGAGTGGCACCTCATATTTTTTATAGACATCAGAGCTACTGCTTCAATAAATATGCACTGCTAAGCATGCATTACTTGGTGTGCTGAGTTACACTACACATGCTTTGTGTTGCTACTGGACATACATCCCACAGCATGGCTCTGGGGTGTACACATCATGGAACACACAAAGTAGTGTATTAGACCTGCCAATCCAATTACATTTGGAAATTATGACCAGCTTGTCACATAACTGGAAATGTTATCATCATAATCTTTACCGAAGGGATTTGGCTACTAGTATGAATGATCATCATTAGTGAAGTGTCTTTGCTGTTGGTGGTCATTGTGATCATACTGCTATACTAGAATACATTAAAATGTTTATCCTTTACATTTAGCAATAACGAGGCAGATTGATGTGCGATCTATACCAACATATTTCAGAAAATTAAAATAAATACTGTTGACCTGTGTGGGTGCACGTACATTCCAGGTACTTAGGGCTGACAATGGGTTATAAAATTATGCTCTATATGTCTATAGTTTTAATAACTGAAGCTGGAAATCGATTTCATGAACTACTAAACAGCTGTGCTGACAGTTCTGCCTTGAACTATCTCTTGGTAGATGATTGGCTATTCGTCAAAAGGAAATCAGTATTGGGTACAATACCTCATGCTAGGTTTTTATGCTAGTATTGTGAAATGGAAAATTCTAGTGACAGTAAATCTGGGGATGTAAAGAACATTTATACATGTCTAGAGGCCTGACTGTCTTGTAGGCAAAGACATAGAAAAAATTACACCTTTCTGATACATTAAGGAGGCAATGTGTCATGCAGACTTAGTTAACTATTCATTAAAGTGTTCTTATATGTAGCCCTAATGTCATTCTGGAATTTTTGGGTTGGGACGAACTAAAGTGTTTATCACATCGTCATGGCGCCTTTTCCTGTTATAGCTCCTAAAATTAGAATACATTGGTTTTATATTTTAGCTAGACATGTATACGTTGAGGAAGACTGTAGTTTGAATGGAAAGATGCAATCCTATACTCGGATATTCTCCTTAAGAAAGACAGTAAAAACCTAGACTGGGTTAGAGTTACTACTGATAGTCGTGTTATGATCTCTTGGTGGAATGCTATGTTTTTCTGCTGGGTGACTGTGTCTTCATCGAAAGAAAACCAGTATGGTTTAGGGAAGTGAGAGACACTTATAACAGAGGTATAACGCAACATCTGCATTTTTTCGTGTAGTATCCTATCAGGCGCTGCCATCATGTGGAGACCCTCTCAGGTACGTGGTATCTTCACCTGATGGTGGGAGTTGGCTCTAGAAGACGTTTTTCTCTCTCTTATTGAGATCGTCTTTGGTGCGTGACTGTTTACAGTTTTAAAAACGCTGTATATATACTAATACTTTCGGTGACATAGATTAAATTTCACAGCTGATAAATAGTTCCACTTTGTAGTTTAACAATGAATAACCGATTTTACTGTAAAGTGATTGTCGAGAAGTTTACTTGTGTTTCATATCGCGGTGCGAAGAGTTGCATGTTGCAACACAGTATTGCAACATACCCCACTCTTGGTTAGGTAGACGTATCATGCCTGTCGGCTAATGTAGTGCTTTCAGTTCCCTTCTTCTTATAATTTACGTTTACTCAAATTAAAATTTTACTTTACGATAAACAATATGCATCGTTAAATACGCAGAACAGAAAAAGGTTTGACATCTTTACATGTGATGCAAAAAGCAGCCGCTGTGGTTCTGGGGAAAGGAGGAAAGGGCGATTATTCTACTGGAAAAATTGAAAAAAATTTAATATTTGTAACTGTACCTTCTCTCGATTCATCAGAAAGAAAAACGAAACAGACTGAGAAGTTACTTCTGGGTACTTTAAACATATGAAAGTATTTTCAGACAGTCAGAAAATAACATTCAGGGACTCTATTATAAGATCCAGTGAACTTATGTTTGGGCTGACTAAAGAGGAAGCAGGAAATATGGGATATCTTTTGTGCAGAATACTTTAAGTTGAAAATGGTAGCATCCTGGGCACAAAAGAAAATAGCTGGAGCCTATTGGCTTTCAGGATTTTTGGAGAGAAACAATTATCTTTCCGTTAGACAGGCACCTGCTGTAATAATGGCTTGGATGGCACGTTGTGTGCCTACGCTCCTGGTGGTGCGGGACGCTATTCATTGACACCTGGCGCCGTACACTCGGGGATGTGGATGTGGATTACTGTGTGAAATATGCTTGTTATGACTCACTCCACAATCCCTCTCAATTTCTACATTCATTTCAGGCATATTTTCCATACGGTACCTTGTGTCACTCACAAAGACGAGAGCCAAAGAAAGGAAAGAAAAAATATATTGAAAATGAAATAACAACTTTAAAACCAAATAATCTTGTTAAAGAAAATGGATTTTATAAGCAGCTGAAAATTTTAAAGAAATAATAATAATGATGAATAATAAAAATAGTAAACAAATAAGAAAATAATACATTACATTACAAACAATTTTATTTGATTATTTAAAGTATACAGCATCTGTTGAAAAAGATAAATCTAAACTACAAGCATTCGAATTTTACAATCACTTTGAATGAGAAAACAAAAAATAATTTAAATTCACCCAACAAGGATACAGAGATTGAAATAAATAGTGGGGATGGACGGCTTGATCCGAATCATACACAATTATACATGAACTTCAGAATTGTTATAGTTAATTCAGAGGGATCAGAGCCAGATTATTCAACATATGACAGAAAATCCAATAAAAACTTAATCGATGATTATGTGGCAAAATTGTTTGATTTTGTGACATAAAAGAAGGAAATAATATTTCATCTATAATCGAACATCCTTTTATTTCATCAACAGCTATATTGAATTTAACCTCATCTGTTACTGATAAATAAGCTTGGAAGGACATAATCTTAATAATGGAAAAATAAGAAGCAAGAGAAATGAAGTATTTTATCTATTATCAATGCTTGGTGGATTTTTTTAAGATTATTAACAAATTGTGTGGAAGGAGATTAAACAGTAATTTTTACTAGATCTTCTAGTTCTGGAGATGCAGTTCTTAGGTGACCTGATTATAATAATGATGGAGTTGATATTAATGACACACTTCCTCGGTAAGGAAAAATTGTAATAGAATTGATGGAAATTCGTATACCAATTGTTAAAGATGAACCAACCTGTGAGTTGGAACAACAAGAACATATTCTCAAGAATACAAAAGTTCCAATATCTTTTTATGAACTAAAACTGTAGGAGCTACAGTATTGAGTGGCACAAAAATTTTTGAAGTAGATATCATAAGTTACTATAGTTCATTGGAATTTTATGTGCCATATTTCGTATTCATTACATTTCAGTCAAATTGTAAACATAATCAGTTATTTGACTCTTCATTATTCGACCACGTTAATCTACAGAATATATACTAGAAAAATGGAAGAAATGAAATTTTACCACAGGAAATGTGGAATATTAATCCTTTAAATAATTTTCTCAAGGTATACAATGCGTTTCTCGATTTTAAACGAGTTACACTACTCAAATCAGACATTGTCAGGTCTCTACATAATTTCATAACGAACTGACCTGTCTATGTAATTACTTTATGACTTTAGAAAGTATATTGTAAGTTCACAGAAAACGACTATGTAACTTTGTGCAACTTTTGATAATGTAAAAATTCCTACTGATACTTTGGCATAAGTAACGATGTATGGTAAGAAAAATTTAACTTACGATGCACAGCACAAAATACTTACCGAAAATGTATAACCATATAAATGAATAAATAATTAGAAAAAGTTAAAGAAACCTTTACAATTTGTTTGTATTTTATTCTGATGTATTTTCAGAAAGAAAGACAAAATAAAAACTGAAAAAACTGGTGAAACTGACACAAAGAAATATTCATTTTCAGTAATTTTTCCAAGCAATTTAGCTGAAATTAAATTAGTTAGACTTGAAAAGTTGATTCTAGTAGATGGAAAGTGTAGGTTCTGGATAGGTTCCGATTTTCTGGCAACCAACTGAGTGAAACGCGTGAGTGAGCTACAAAATGGAAGCTCAACCAGAACCTACACTTCCCATCTACTATCATACAGTATAGTAATGTAATGGTGGTTTAG